>NC_089586.1:105933228-106233228 GCF_019320115.1 Miscanthus floridulus | reverse complement strand
AATAACACGAGCAGCAGCAAACTGGACGTAGGGATATTCTGCCCGAACCAGTATAAGCCTTGTGTCCTTTAGTACACCATCCGAGCCCAATGCGCAACAAATATAAATTTACTAGTTGGTGTTTGTTCGAAATACCGACAGTAATACTCATCGTGGAAGCTGGCATGGTATTAAATACTCTCTCTATTATAAATTATAAGATATTTTGGTCTTCTTAGATACATAACTTTTGTAATACACTTAGATATACATTATGTGTAGATACTCCCTCCGTCCTAGGAAGAATACAATTCTCGCTTTCTAGAAATCAAATTGAAATTTGACCAAAATTGATATTAAAAAGGTACTAACATTTATGATACATAAGTACATTTAAATTATACTAAGACATAGGTTGAGTCCTTATATAAATCATTATGACCAAAATTATGGGACTTAACCTCCAAACAACTTATAGGTAGAGTCCTTATATAAATTTGGATTCTCTTTTCCTAAACAAACTCTATTTTCTTTTATTCTGAATTATGAGGCGTTTTGATTTTTCTAATAAATGTATCTAGAAAACCGAAAAACGTCATATGGAATGGAGAGAATACTGTAGATTAGCCTGTAAGAAAAAACAAGCCCGAAGAAAAAAAAAACAATTCCACATTTTATTGGTGGAAAACTAACATAACACACGTTTGGAGAAGTGCAACGATAGCTGAAACAATTGCATAGTTCACTTGACGAAACCGCAACCCTCGAAATTAGATGTGTGCCATAGCAACTGAAAAACACCACTACCCCTTACAACTACGCACTTGACACAAAATGCGCACTAGCAAAATCCGACGTGAGTAATCATTGCTAAGCTCACATCAGATCCGACTTCCCGCTAAGATTGTGAGCATCCACCGTGAAGTTGGCATGATGTTTCTCCCGTACCTTCATTTTTATAATCTCGCGTTCCAAAGAGGCCTGAATACTACCAAAAATCATACTCCCTCCGTTCATTCCAGCTTTCTTGTAGAGTCAAAACATCTTGAGTTTGATCAAAATTATAAAGAGAATTACAACGATTTATGACATCAAATATGCATGCTATGAAAATATAATTGATGGAGAATCTAATGACACTTATTTGATATCATAGATGTTACTATTTTATTATATAAATTTGGTCAAACTTAAAATGCTTTGACTCTCTAACAAAATTAAAATAATTTATAATTTGAAATGGAGAGAGTACATTTCCTCATTTTCCACGTCCTAAAAAAATGAGACTATCATAACATTTTTCATAACCAACTACTCCCTCCGTCCCTGAATAATTATTGTTTTCGTTTTTCGATAAACAATTTTGACTAAATATATAATAATAATAATATTTATATAACAAAATTAATATCATTAGATACATCATTGAGTCTATTTCCATAATAAATTTATTTAAAGATACAAATGTTGCATGTATTTTCTACAAATCTAATCAAACTTATGGTACATAAAAAACGACAGTTATTTAGGGATGGAGGGACTATTTTCGCACCAACACTAAACACAAGAATATCATATTTCTAGCACAAACAACACGCATGACAGCATCAAGATTTAAACCCCACGATTCTATAGGAGGCAACCCCCACGTTGCGCACCCGAGAAACTTCCTCGTTTTAGCATGGCTTTTCTCCCCCGGAAATTAAGGCCTTGTTTAGATGCCATCTATATTCCAAGTTTTTTTACTCAATCTCTATCACATCAATTTTTAGCCGTTTGCATGGAGTATTAAATGTAGGTAAAAAAAATAACTAATTGTACAGTTTAGTTCGAAATCACGAGATGAATCTTTTGAGCCTAGTTGGTCCATAATTAGACAATATTTGTTAAATAAGACAAAAATGCTACTATTCATCGGTTTGAAATTTTTTCGCAATAAAAGAAGATACTACTACCAGCTGACTACTGACTACTAGAGGCCAGAGGGTATCAGACAGAGTCAGAGACCTCACACGCCCTGGCATTAGGCGCCCAGCCCAGGTGTACTCCTACTTGCTGCCATTGCTGCTCCCAAAATGTGCGAATCCATAAGAAAGGACAGTCACGCTCGACGAACGGAAACCGAATCTGAACTGACAAATCTTCCTGTCAGCCGCCGTGCACGAACGCGGCGGACACGGCCGCGTTGTTGGGATCTCCATGTCGATCACTGGCGATGGCGAAGTGGCAAGCACACGGATCGGATGCCTCACCGAGTGTCGTCCCCCGGTGAGTGGCCTTGAGCTTTCAGCGGGGCCGACCGGCCGGGCCTGTGTGCGTTTTTGTCTCGCATGATACACGCTCGGTTTTGTGGGACGGCGTACCACGCTTTTGTAGTTTTGTCCGCTGGCTGCGTCTCTGAGTCTGCGGTGCCGGCGTACCGCAGGTCTGAGGCTGCCTGCTGGCCTGGGACTGGGACGTCGGTCGCGCGCCTTGCGCTCCCTCGTTCGTTTGTGCCTTTAGGGGCTGTTTAGATTCCAAAAAATTTTGCGCAGTATCCATCACATCGAATCTTGTGGCACATGCATGAAGTACTAAATGTAGACGAAAAAAAACTAATTGCATAGTTAGGTGAGAAATCGCGAGACGAAACTTTTGAACCTAATTAGTCCATAATTAGACACTAATTACCAAATACAAACGAAAGTGCTACAGTAGCCAAAACCGAAAAAAATTTAGATCTAAACGGGGCCTTACTTTGCCAGATGCCCTTGTCCGTCATTTGAAACGACAGATACCGACGTGTACACGCACACCTTACGTACAGTAACTCGCAAAGAAGTTTCAGCACAACAGCTTACAGTACTGTCCTACTGTGCCACAGAGAAGAAAAAAAATGTCTTGTTTAGGCTGTGTTTGGATCCACATGGATTGCAGAAGTTAGCTTCTAAAAGTCAGATTCCTATAAGCTGGATTACGAAAGCTAGAACGAGAGGGTGTTTGGATTCATAACTTCTACAGGCCGGCTTATAGTACTGTACAATGTAAAAGTACCGAAATGCCCTTCTAAAAGTTGGCTGCAATGTGTGGGCCAAAAAGTGAGGGGCCGATTGGTCAAGTTCAATTTAGAAGCTGATAGAAGCTGGGTGTCCTCAGCTTGCTAGATCGTAGAATCTGAAGGAGTATAGATTGTATAAGCTGCTTATAAGCTGGAGCTATTTGGATCCCTTAGGCTCCGTTCGGTTAGAGGGAATCCGGCCGTGGAACCGTTCTAGCCATTGAAAGCTTATATAAATTTTAGTAAGAAATCCGACCAGGAATTGTTCCTCGGGTTCGTTCACCCGGAAGGCGAACGGGGCCTTAGTAGGTTCCAAAATCTGGCTTCCACAATCTCAAAGTACCCAAACAGGCCGGGTGGAATCACATGAACGAAACTATGAAAAACTCTAGTCAGAAATGGATACCTTGCAGGCCGGGTGGCCGGGTTACCTATTTACCTTGCAGCTCAGAACGGTCTTCCAGGAAGGACGTTTCGTAGTCAAGTACAGAAGTCCACTCTGCGGAGATGGTGCGGTGGTGGGACCGGATCCGCGTCCTGCGCTTGCGCCATCTCAAAATTTTCGATAGGACCAACGGAATTTCACCTTGGGAAGTATATATATATAATTCCGAGAAGACCTACTTGGAATATCCATTCAGGTTAATTTGCAACTTCCCTGTTCGCGTGCGGAATAAATTTATATACATCCCGCTTTTCAAATTACCTCCAAGTTGCTCGCCTTTTCGTGTATACTCTAGGACGACTTCACTGTTGCACGCTCTTTGTTTTTGTTGTTATTTGGCTTGGACCTAACCTGTGCTCAGCAATGGTTCTTTTACAACCGCCTGTGAGCTGGTCGTTATCCTTTACTGCCTCCGTTTTTATTTTATATATACGAGATTTGTTATGGTGCTTGGACGGAACCTTCGGTTCCTCCTCAGTCCTCACCGATATTTTCGGAACCATTGATCTTTAAAAAAAAAGAATTATTGTAATCTACTATAAATAAGGGTACTTAAGTTATTGTTACTTCTATTATCTTTGAACGTTGTCCTCTTTGGTCCGGCTCTTGTTGGCCGCCGGTCTGCAAGGGCTCACCGCCGTCTTTCTAATCACTGCCGCCGCCTGCACCACTACCCTTCCGTGAAACAGAGGAGTTCCTCGTAGTCTAGCAACAACCCTGCATGACCCCTCACACACCCGACGTCCTGTAGCTGCAGCTCCAGAAGCCTGGCCATCGCCCATGCATAAGTCAGAAGCCTGGCCAAGTATGGCTTCAGGGAAGCAATTGTTCGGGCCAGCGATCGAGATGCCTCTCGTCCTTAGCGCCGTTGGAGATCGATGGTTGCCGGTCGGGACGGGATCCGGCATCACGGCACCGGCCATCTGGTCATCGCCGGTCAGGCCGGTTATGCGCCGAATGAAAATTCTATTACACCCTTTTAATAAAAGTGAAGATCGGTTCCTGGCCCACTAAATTTAAGTTTCGGCTCATGATTTAAGTTCCTCTATATTTTTAACCACGAGATCTAAATGAATGAAAGGCTCACGTTATTTTCAAACACTGTAAAATTTCTCTATATATCATATTAACTTTATCGTAAATCAAACATTTATACTGCGACACCTGTTTATCACCGGAGTCCATGGCGACCATCGCCAAACTCCACCAAGAGATTCGGCGGCGGCGATAGATCCCGAGTTAGGAGGCGATACTTCATCGGGTGATGGTCTCGACATGTCGATTCGGTGCCGCCTCTATCTTCGTCCTTCCTTCGTCGTGAGAACGAGCAGGTCTGCAGGCCTCCATCTCGGCGGCACTTGTGGAGGTCTGCAACCGCCATGGGAGAGAGAAGCCAAAGGAGATAGAAAATATATTTTATTCCAAATGTCTGGCCATTAACTATGGGCCTTGTTTAGATTGAGGTTAGGAATCAGTATTTGGCACTGTAGCACTTTCGTTTGTATTTGACAATTATTGTCCAATCATAGCCTAACTAGGCTCAAAAAATTCGTCTCGTAATTTACAATCAAACTGTGTAATTAGTTATTTTTTTATCTACATTTAATACTTCATGCATGTGTCCAAAGATTTGATGTGATGAAGAGAGAGTGAAAAAACTTGCAATCTAAACGAGGCCTGGATATATTAATCGTTGCTCTTCCTCTTTCATCCTCACAATGTATATGGGTATATATCTTTGTGACGTTGCATGGACTGCTTTTGGGCACATTGTGGCTGTACCCAACTAAAAAAAAGCTTCATATACTCAAAGTATACGGTGAGACACGCACGGCGCACCCATGTACGTAATATAATGTTGTAGTATTGTTCATTTTATTAAAAAAACTAGTTCCATACACTTTTGGATATATGATAGAGGTGCTATAGAATATGTGCAAGATATATAGAGAAAGATATGTCAAGTTTGGAGAAAAGAAAAAGATATGTCAAGTCAAAGAGAAAGAAGATACGACCGACGTCTGTGTTTAGTATATGGATGAGAAATTTGGCAAATGTTCATTGGACCACGTTAGCATTGATTTGTTCCACTTACGACTGAAGGAAAAAAAAACAGAACATTTGAGAGCCTTCATATGCCCCCCCCCCCCCCCCCCCCCCCCCCCCCCCCCCGGCGAGAAAAAAAAAGTTTAGCCAACCGAACGAGGTTGAGCCGTCCCGCATAGTACTGTGCTCGGTGCACCGTGTGTGTGTGTCACACGGTCCAAAACCACCAACCGGCAACGGGGCGGGACCGACGAGAGCCCGGAGGGTCGCCACCTCAAGCGAATCTCGCCATGTTCCACACAAAACCGCGCTGGAATCACGGCCAAAACGATCAGAATCGCCCCCTCGCTCTCGCTCCGGCTCCCCCACACGGCCACACGGGCCGAAGGCGGAGTCAGCTTGCACCCCACACGCACGAAGCGCTCCTGCCGCCCGCGCCCACACGCCATTCCGCCGCGCACAGGCCACGCACAGGCCGCCGCCCACACAGCACACCGCCTATAAGACAACCCGCGCTGTCGCGCACCCTTGCCACCGGCCATTAGGACGTCGCAGCTTCCACGCCTCCTTACGGTTTATCCAAGCACGCGAAGCACAGCGAGAAAGCGGAGACCTTTGCGCGAGTGCGCTCGATCTCGTTCTAGCTCCAACAAGCAACAGCAGTAGTGGTATGCTGACGAGGCGGCAGGGAGGGTTCCGGCTCGGCCGGAAGCTGCTCAGCGCCTGGCGCTGGGTGCTCTGCCACCGCCGGCGCCGCCGCGGCCGCGGGTACCTCCGCCTGCAGCCGAGCCAACAAGGACGACGAGGCAGCAACAAATCCCCGTCGACGTCCCCCCTGGCGGATGCAGCGGTGCGCGCCAAGCAGCAGCAGCAGCAGCGCGATGAGTCTGGCTCGCCGCGGATGCTCACGTGGGGGCGGTCGCTGGCGCGGCGGATGAGGCTCCTGCGGCGGCGTGCGGGAGGGGGGAAGGACGGCCGGCTGCTGGAGGACGCCGCGGCGGAGGCCACCACGCCCAAGGGAAAGGTGGCCGTGTACGTGGGCGGCGCCGAGCCCGGGGGCGAGTCGATGATGCGGTACGTGGTCCCCGTGGTGTACTTCAACCACCCGCTGTTCGGGGAGCTGCTGCGCGAGGCCGAGGAGGAGTTCGGCTTCCAGCACCCCGGCGGGATCACCATCCCGTGCGCGGCCTCGCGGTTCGAGCGCGCCGCCGCCGTGGCCGGCGGCGGCGGCGGGAAGAAGGTGCCTGCTGGATGGTGGTAGCAGCACGTGGCCACACGGTGGCCGGTGTACATACACACATGCATGCCCCTCACCCTCAGCCTCTGCCTCAGCCCTCAGGAGGATCCCGATTCCTATGGCATGAGGACAGATCCTTCTTTTTTTTCTCTCTCTCTCTGTCTTTCTCATTAGTTTGACTTTTTTTTTGCCCTCTTGCCCCGCTTCCTTGTGTGGATTGAGCATGTGCCCCATGGGATGTGAGGAGGATGCATAGTCGTAGTTTGAGAGATGAACAAGGTTATTTTCGGGTCAGCAAAAACATGTTCTGATATGATTCCCCCCAACTTGCAAGTCCATGTTAGAAAGCATGCATCAAATATGTACGTCATGTGTGTTCTGATTCTCTTTGCAACTAACCCATCGATCTAGTTCAGTTTTTTTTCCCCTTATGACATAGGAGTACTACTTAGTATGTTGAAGTAGTGAATGCTACTTTGCGCTAAAAACGGAAGCACCGAAAAAAAAGGAGTAAATGAGCTTATGGAATTTTTGCCGGGAACACGATTTCACGCGTGTTTTCATTAAGAAGAAGATAGAGCGCCGAAGAACGGCTTACACAACGCTACTGTGGGAGAACCCATAGCGCAGCACACGAACCACAGAGAGAGTGGTTAAGAACAAAATACATGGAAGGGAAAGGCCCCTCCGCCACAACCTAACTGTCTGGACCTGCAAGGAAATTACAACGCAAAAGACTGCCAGTAGGGGAGATGAAGCCGTGGTGGCAAAGCATCCACCAAGAAAGAAGCGACTAGCTCAGCGGCAAAAAGCATCCGCCAGAGGTCACGTGGCAAAGCATCCGCGAGGGGGGAGCGACTTCGGCGGCAAAGTATCCGCCCAGGTAAACGACGGCAAAGCATCCGTCGAGTAGAGCGCAAGCGGCCAAGCATCCGCGACGAAGGAAGCGGCTGTGGCAACACCAAACATCCGAACTGGGCAGACCAAGGCGAAGATTAAGCTAAAGCACACGCAGGCACAAACAAGCTAGGGACAACTTCGGCGAGAGAGACGGAACGACAACAAAAGTGCTCCAAGAAGCCTCCAAGAAGGGAATGACATCCGAAGACGCCAACAACATTGAACGAAGAGCACAAGGACTTTCGTCACAGAACCGCTCCCAACGAGTCGCACGACGAACAAAACTTCAATGACGCCTTCAAGAAGGTAGATGGCACATGTAGTACCACTGCCGCCGGCCCGACGCAAAAAGCCGAGCAGAGTTTTCACCCAAGAAACTGTTGCAGCAAAGCCTAGTACATTAGCTATTAGGGCTAGCTCGTTAGCTTGAGAGGCGTCAACGTACTTTAAGAGTTGCGGTTGCCGTTGGTTAATTACGTCTCTGTATTGCATCCACGTATATAATGGGAACGACGATGGATCGCGGAGTCATCTGGAGTAGCAGAAAAGATGGTGCCTTGATGATCGTGTCACCATGACGGAATGCTAACTTCTGGTTATATCTTACCCAGGCAAGCCCCGGTGCATAACCCCTATTATTCTGCACTTTATTTTATGCTTGTGCATTAAGTTTTAAGAAGTTAAATAAAAACCACTTGCATATATATATATATATATATATATATATATATATATATATATATATCCTTATCCTATGAGTCTTACTAGTATGGCAGGATCGTGTAGCTACTATGTTATAGGACCCCGGTAGAAGTCGAGTGATTATCTATCACTCGCGAGAGATAGGAAAGATATTATTGTTGTTATTATCATATATGGATGATAATTGGAGACTGGGCGGGATTGTACTTTGGATTTGAACTTGGTTAGACAACTGAGCGAGGCTCCGGTTGCATTTGTCCCACTAGAGTTGATTGAGGACTGACCGTTGCTGTGGATGGTAGTCAGATCATAGACTTATTATCCTGAGCACATACTTGCTTATAGGAGCGGGAAGACTTGTTACTCTCTTGTCATTGGTTCCCGCTCTTTCCGGACCGACTTTTAGGGGTGGATATTAGGTGGAGGTCTAAGCACCATACTGAGATCGGGTCTCAGGTGTTAGGGGCTTGGAGTCCAAGTTTGGACAGAGACATGGACCCCTTGACAGGAGTGGAATGGGTTGGTCTTGTTTGTGCTTGGGGCACAAGCAAGATGTGTGTTTTAGGGTACCCAGCTAGGATACATTGATTTACGAATCGCTGTTTCTGTGAGACGGTAACAACTTGGCTATGGTCTAGCACTGTAGTAAGAACAGGAATATGAAAGATGGTAAAATGGTTCTGATTGCTTACAACATGCTTGAAAGTAGCATAGGCATTTACCTAGAATGATTAGCTAATTAACTAAAAATAACTGCTAAAAACTTGGAACATAAGGATGTACTATTAGTAATGCTCTCTGCAAATGTAATAAACTAGCAAGCCAAATAAACCTTGCATATCCATGGAGTCTTTTACTTTCCTCCTATCAGGTAAGTCTTGTTGAGTACAATCGAGTACTCAGTGTTTTATTTTCCCCTGTTGCAGGTGATAGGTGAATGCTAGAGCTGACTCTCGTGTGTGAAAACCTCCTAGTGGTCTCAGAGAGGATTCCTTTCACGCTGCAATCGTAGTGTTTATTTATAACCCTCACTAAAGGTTTTATAAGAAAAGATGTAAAATCTGCTAGCATATCTTGTATATAAATGGTCACTATGTTAATGCTTCACCATGTCATTAAATTAATTTTTAATTTCCCTGTAACTCTGATCATATGTTTATTTTCTGCTGCAAGATAAAACTTGTGAACCTGAAGGGTGTAAACTCATTTACATGTAAACAGTTTTAATTCCGATGTTTGCATTCAATTTGTTTAAGAACTCTGATGTTGTAATAAAGTGATGTAAGAAATGGTTAAGAATGTTTTAAGCCTTATCCTCTCATTTATGATCTTGACAAAAAATGTGGATTTTTGAGCTCTCTCTGTGGGTGGGTTTGATGGAACGGCATGATTTAGTGCACTCTCTTGGGTACTTAGTGTCTAATGGAGGATAAGTACTCTTGGGAAGGCATTAGATTAAACGGTTTCACCACATTGCATACCCTTGGCGCATCAGTTTATTGCTCTGACCGTGGCAAAGCTCTTCCTCTCTAATGTCTATCGCCTTCATGGTCTCCCAACATCCATTGTGTCTGACCGCTGAAAGGATCAAGATGCCCAAGAGGGGGGGGGTGAATTGGGCTAATTCTAAATTTTCTTGCAATAATCAAATCCTACGGATAGCCCAATTAACCCCTTGTGCCTAGAAAAAGTGTTTCTATCAAATCAACGCACAAAAGACTTGCAACCTATGTTCCAAACTTACTCTAGCATAGCAATTCTATGAATGTAAAGACAAGTATTGAATTGCTCAAAGTAAATACTTAAAGTAAATGCTCAAAGTAAATGGAGAGAGGAACGCGATGATGTTTTGCCGAGGTATCGGAGAGTCGCCACTCTCCACTAGTCCTCGTTGGAGCACCCGCGCAAGGGTGTAGCTCCCCCTTGATCCGCGCAAGGATCAAGTGCTCTCTACGGGTTGATTCTTTGACACTCCATCACGGCGAATCACCCAAAACCGCTCACAACTTGAGTTGGGTCACCCACAAGCTCCGCCGGGTGATCACCAAGCTCTCAATCACCACCAAGCCATCTAGGTGATGGCGATCACCAAGAGTAACAAGTACGAACTCTCACTTGACCACGCGAAGCCTAATGAGAAGATGGATGCACACTTGTCTACTCTTGATTCACTAATGAGGTTTCACTCTTGGATTCTCAAATCACAAACACCTCACTAGGACCTTGCTCTTCTTGGCACTCACAAACGTGTTTCTCAGCTGTTGGAATGAGCAAAAGTAACTCCACTCACGAGTGGAGCGTCTATTTATAAGGCAGCCTAAAAAACGAACCGTTATGAGCTTCTGCGGGGTGACCGGACGCTCCGATCGTTTTGACCGGATGCTTCGATCAGTTCAACCCGTGAACCAGTAGTAATTGGTTGACCGGACGCTGGCAGAGTCCGGTCAGCACTGACCGGACGCGTCCGGTCGCATAAAACCCTTACTGGAACCTTACTGGAATCGACCGGACGCTGGATACTCAGGGTCCGGTCAGTATTGACCAGACGTGTTCGGTCACACCTTTTCAAGTCTGGACCCTTACTGGAGTCGACCGGACTCTGGCCCTCAGCGTTCGGTCACATTGACCTTCCAGCGTCCGGTCACACCAGACTTGTTCTCCTCGGTCAAATAAACTGACCGGACCCTGCGGCCAGCGTCCGGTCGCACCGAAGCCAGCGTCCGGTCAGTATTTGACTCTCCATTCACTTCCAACTCTCGAACATATGTGAATGAAGTTTGCTCCAAAGGATCTTAGGCATTCATAGGAGCTACCTAGAGCTAGTTTCAACAAGTGTGTACCACACCTAACTCACTAGAAGCTACCCGTCCATACCCCCCTTAATAGTACGGCCAAAAGGAAAACAAAGTCCTAAACTACTCTAAGTGTCTCTCCAACTTCAATCGACACTTAGAACTAGTCATCCTTAACCTTGTCGTCCATCCTTTGAAAACCGAAACGATTTCCATCGTAGGGGCATGACAACTTTGATTGCCCGATTGATCTCCATTACCATGACCTAACTTAATTGCATCTGCAAAACACACGTTAGTCATAGTAATCTTGTATTGTCATTAATCACCGAAACCCAACTAGGGGCCTAGATGTTTTCAATCTCCCCCTTTTTGGTGATTGATGACAATACCACCTCGAGTATGTGAAAGAGTGAGGTTTTTGACGGGCTTGGTTCATATAAGCTTTTGTCGATAAGAACAAAAGTGTTAGTCAAGCTTATATGACTCAAGCCAACACAATATACTCAAAGGATGTGAATTAAGCATGAGTACGATTAACAAAGCTCATTTTCAACGGAGTTTAAACGCGGAAGCAAAGGCCAATGAGCATAACACAAGTGATATGACATTTAAATAATTCAAAGTAGAAAGCACACATGTCATATATCACAATCGCATAGATAGCACTATCACATATATATAATAGTATGCATGAAAGTAAACACACGAATGCATAAGTAATAGTGTATCACACAAATAAAAACTCCAAACGTATATAATAAGCTAATACTAGATAAATAGCTCCCCCTAAATGTCGCTCCCCCTGAGTCTACATACTCGAACCCTCTCCCCCTTTGGCGTCAAACACCAAAACCTAGGGGTCGGTCGGCGGGGCTACAGTGGACGAGCCGGGCACTAAAGAACGTGGGGCAAGCTGAAACTGGGCACCATCATCATCTGACCCTAAGCTCTAAACTGACTGACCCTCTGTGGCAGGAAGTGTCGCTGAAGCGGTCTGGGTCGAAGCTGGGGCTGGTGCTGCCTGTGAAGCTGTGAGTATGTCTGTCGTAGGATCTGACGAGGCGACAGACGAGGGGAGCCTCTGAGTAGTCACTACGACTGGAGCTACTGTGGAAGGACCGGCAGTATGCATATGAGGCGGTGTAGGCATGCCGGTCAGCTCGCTGAAGGATGCTCCAAGACTCCTGGAGACTGACGTGTCAGGCACGAATAGCGAGGAAGACTGCTCTGGTGTGAAGCTCGTCTGAAGTGGAGTGAACTGCGGGGCTACCACAGGTGAGGCCAACCACTGGGACACCTGTACAAGAGGTGAAGCAAATTGAGCTGGAGGCTGTCCCTGACCCTGAAGCCCGCTGGGCTGTATAGCTGGAGTCGTCATGGTGGAAGCAGGCTGAGCAAGCTGGGGCAAAGTCTATGGCTGTGGGGCCCCAAGAGCTGTCACTACATGCTGCATGAAACCCATAAGCTGCTGCTGCAAGAGTATCTGCTGCTGATGCATCTGCTGCTGCTGCTACTGCATGGCCTGCTGCTGCCTTTGGAACTCGTCCTGTCGAGTCTGAAACTGGGCAAAAGTACCAGCTGTCTCCTGTGCCTGTCTATCCTGGGTCTGCTGCATCCGCTCAAGAATAGCAATGAGAGCGGGGTCTGTCTGCGGAGCAGGTGGAGCAGAACTAGAGCTACCGGCCTCTGCATCGTGTCTGCATGGAGGCATCTGAGGAATAGGCAGGTAGTCATCGTCGGAACTATCACTGTACTCGCTCACCTCCTGCTGTGCCTCTAGCTCCTCCTCCTCAGTGGTTGCAATCCCTCTGATGATCTTATCCTGCTAAGCTGCGGACTCTGGCACGTCGGGACGATGGCTAGGCTATCTAGGTGCCTGAGGAGTGGTGTGTCTGATCCTCTGTGACAGGTTGTAAGCTGGGAACTCTATGGTGGCACCTGTATACTCATCCATCATACCAGGGGGCTTATCAAGCACTACTCTGCGGA
Organism: Miscanthus floridulus; assembly: GCF_019320115.1. Taxonomy (NCBI): domain Eukaryota; kingdom Viridiplantae; phylum Streptophyta; class Magnoliopsida; order Poales; family Poaceae; genus Miscanthus; species Miscanthus floridulus. Next base: position 106,220,098 of record NC_089586.1, on the reverse strand, counting down.
TAAGAAATGTGATCTAGTGAGCATAGGGAAGCTGCCTGCGACCCTTGAATCCCTCAGCTATAGTATCCTCCATCTCTGAAAGAAGGAGGTCCCAGATATCAAATATTGTCTGCTGCATCAGGGCATTAAGAAGCCAGAGCTGTAAGCGAGTCAGGCCCTCTCTATATCCCAACCTGGGAAGCAGTGTCCTCCTGATAATGGCCTCTAGCACTCTCGCTGTAGGAGTCAAGTCACTGGGGTTCCTGCTCGACCCCTCTCCAAAAGGCTCCTTAAAGCAATGTCGCACTAAATCTGTAGGAGGCACCAACCCTCCATGAGGACGCCTGGGAGGCTCCTACTGTCCATAACAGACCTCATGCATCTTGACAGGCTGCTCCTGTAGCCTCAGTATCTCTCTAACCCTGCCACTCGTCACTCTGTAGTCTTTGCCTCTGAAAGCAAAGTGAATAAACCTGTGATGTGGATCGATGAAGAGTGAAGCATAAAACTGACGAACCCAAAATGGTACATATATCTCCGTCCGTCCAATCAAATCTGTCAGTCCTGGCAAATATGACAAGTATGGCCAAATGCTCTCTCCGGCTGCTGCCATAATAGACTCTATCTAACAGACTCTCTGAGATCTAAACACTGCCCCACTGTTGAGATAAGCATTGTAGAAATCCTTTTGTAGTGGCGTGTAGAAACCCTCAGCTGCTCTCTCATCCCTTCTCAGAGGAAACCAAACCTCAAACTCAACAAAACGCAACTGCTGAACCTGCCTGGCGGTAGCGGCCCTCAAGTCGAGGTGTACCACTGGAGGTGGACCCTGTGGTCTAGGTGGAGGATGTGATCCCCTCCGCTGTGTCGGCGGCCTCGGCGAGACTGGTACACGGGTCCGTCCAGAGCGGCGAAGCTGGGGTGCTGGCTCTATCTCCTCGGCCTCCTGGGTCTGCTGAGGCTCTGCTGGTGGGGGCTGCTGCTATGCTGACGGACCCTCCTCAATGGCAACCCGTCGTCCTACAAACGTGGCAGTCCTAGCTGGACTACCATGACGATGCTCAACCTCCTCAATTGCAGCTCTGACTGCTGGTGAAACTGGCTGATCTGCAATGACAACTCCGCTGCGGGCACCACCTCTCTCGGCACGCTCTGCGGCCTCTGCAACAGCTGCTGCTCTCGCTGTCTCTGCATCGGGGTACTTCCGCTTCTTGGATATCACCTGCTTGGTTGACTTGCCCTTAGATCCGGCTGGCTGGCGAGGCGGGGGCCTCCGATCATCATCACCTAGGCCACCACCAACGTTCTTGGTGCGAGCCATTTGAACTGACAAGATGGTGAACTGCCGCTGAAGATCAACTGTCAAACTGCCGCTTTCGAGGCTTGGCCTCGATCCTTACTCGCGAGCTTGGCTCCGAGATGATTGCCAACTGCCAGAAGAATCACAATGAAACCGACTCGCTGCACGATAGAATAGATGGATATACAAATAAATACCATATGTCTAATAGATGCGAAACCCTAATAGAGAAAGCAATGTAGATGTGAATTTGAATCAAATGGCTTTCTACCTGACAATCAGCGATCCGAGAAAAGATAAGATGTCGCGCGGGGAATCTCGGAACCGGCTAGGGTTAGGTCAAAAGCCCTGAATGCAATGGGGAATCAGTGCATTGAAAATTTGATCTAGGTCACAATTGTAGAGATCAAGATTGAAAAAATAAATCTTGCCTTATTAATCAAGGAGTAGGGCTAGGGCACACGGCATGATGACCAGCAGCCTCGGCAACAGCGTCTAAGAACTCAGCGGGCTCGGCTTGGGCGGCGAGGTGGTGAGAGGGCCGGGCGAGCGCGATGATGCGCGAGCTGTGGCGGCGCGGGCAGTGCAGGCGTGGTGGTGCGCGGGAAGGCTCAGGCGCAGTGGCGCGGCGAGGCTGGAGCACGGCGGCGTGGGCGCGAGGTGGCCGGCGCAGGGTCGCGGTGCGGAGGGCACGGTGCTGCGGGCTAGGCTGCGGCGGCGATTTGGCGGCGGTGCAGGCTAGGACTCGGAGGATAGGTCACGGCAGGATAACGAAAGAGGATGCGGTGGTACGGTTAAATATCCCCCCCCAAACACGACAGAAAAGGAAACGGAGAAAGGAGTCCTGAAGCCGCGCGAGATCCACTGACCGGACGCTCCGGTGGTAGCGACCGGACGCTACCACCCAGCGTCCGGTCGATTCCAGAGAGGTCCAAATCCTCTGGAATCAGGACCGGACGCGTCCGGTGGACCATGACCGGACGCAGGCAGGGTCCGGTCAGTACAACTTGTCCTTCCTTCGATCGACCGGACCCTGAACCCTTCCTGACCAGACGCACAGACGCAGCGTCCGGTCACTCCTTCACCAGCAGTTCACCTCCTGTGAACTGACCGGACGCTGGACAGCAGCGTCCGGTGCAGCGTCCGGTGCACCTTTTTAGCAAATCTTCAAACTTCCTCCACGCTGCCTGTTCCCAATCAAGTCCCAACTTGAATAAGATCCAAATAAACACCAATTGGGACTAATGTGAGAGACCTCTCTCAAACCCTCATATTTTTCAAAATATTTTGCCTTAGGCTATAATTCTTTTTAAGAAAATAGGCAACAAGAGGGCAAATGGAACAAAACGACAAAACAACATTCATGCATATGCACTACTTGTAAGTAGATCTAGTTGCTTATCAAGTTTGATCCAAGGTTAAGCTTCTTCACACGCTTTTGGGCGGTTATCTTAACCATGTTAGACAAGCCCTATATGCATTGCCACAAATTAAACATGTTGTATATTACAATGAATGCAAGAGACAACACACGCTCAATTTTTGGTGAAGTTACTAAAATCAAGTACATTGAGCTCATTCCGCAATCTACAAAATGTAGTCTCATCTAGCGGTTTAGTGAAGATATCCGCTAATTGATCTTCGGATCTTACACCTTCTAGTGATATATCATTTTTAGCCACATGATCTCTTAGAAAGTGATGGCGGATATCTATATGCTTGGTGCGAGAGTGTTGAACCGGATTATTTGCAAGTTTTACCGTACTTTCATTGTCGCACAAAAGAGGTACTTTCTCTAGAGCTACTCCATAGTCTAGCAAAGTTTGTTTCATGTATAATATTTGTGCACAACAAGCACCCGCGGCAATGTATTCCGCTTCGGCGGTGAACAAAGCCATACTATTTTGTTTCTTGGAGCACCAAGACACAAGTGATCTACCAAGCAAATGGCACCCTCCGGATGTGCTCTTTCTATCAACTTTGCATCCGGCGTAATCCGAATCAGAGTAGCCAATTAATTCAAATAAAGCTCCTTTGGGATACCAAAGACCAATGCTTGGTGTGTGCTTAAGATACCTAAGGATTCTTTTTACGGCAATTAAATGTGTTTCCTTAGGACTAGCTTGAAATCTAGCACACATACACACACTAAACATGATGTCAGGCCTAGATGCGGTTAAATATAACAAGCTACCAATCATAGAACGGTAGAGAGTTTGATCAACTGGGTTACCTCCCTCATCTAGGTCGAGATGTCCATTTGTAGGCATTGGTGTCTTGATTGGCTTACATTCATCCATCTTGAATCTCTTGAGAAGATTTTTTGTGTATTTCTCTTGAGAGATGAAGATGCCTTCTTTCATTTGCTTGACTTGAAAACCAAGAAAGAATGTAAGCTCACCAATCATTGACATCTCGAACTCCTTCGACATCAATTCACCAAATTCTTTACATGAGTCTTCATTTGATGATCCAAAGATGATATCATCAACATATACTTGACAAATGAAGATATGCCCATCAAGCTTTTTGGTGAATAGTGTGGTGTCGACCTTCCCAATGGTGAAGCCCTTCTCAATGAGGAAGTCCCGAAGGTGTTCATACCACGCTCTTGGGGCTTGCTTAAGCCCATATAGTGCCTTGGACAACCTATAAACATGATTAGGATATCTAGGGTCTTCAAACCCGGGAGGTTGATCAACATAGACTAGTTCATTTATAAAGCCATTTAAAAAAGCACTTTTCACATCCATTTGATATAGTTTCATTTCATGATGTGATGCATATGCAAGAAGGATACGGATGGCTTCTAATCTTGCAACCGGTGCAAAGGTCTCTCTAAAATCCAAATCTTCAACTTGAGAGAACCCCTTTGCAACTAGTCTTGCCTTGTTCCTCACAACAACACCTTAATCATCTTGCTTGTTGCGGAACACCCACTTCGTTCCAATGACTCTTGCACCTTTTGGTCGCTCTTCAAGAGTCCAAACTTCATTGCGAGTGAAGTTGTTCAACTCTTCATACATGGCATTGATCCAATCCGGATCTTTAAGAGCTTCTTCTACCTTGGTAGGCTCATAGCAAGAGACAAAAGAGTGATGAGCAATAAATGAAGTAAGTTTTTGAGATCGAGTCATCACACCCTTTGATGGACTCCCTATGATGAGTTCTTGTGGATGATCTTGTAGGAGAGGTGTGTTTCTTCTATTGACCACTTGAGGAGGAGGTTGTAGAGCATCAACATCTTGTGCTTGTACCACCATTTGCTCATGAGAGATATGAGTATCTTCATTTTCTACTCTCCCATCTTTTTCACCATCTTGTGGTACATTTGATGAAGAAGGTTGGTTAATGACTTGTACATCATCTTCATCATCTTTTGGCTTGATGTCTCCCACCGGAATATTCTTCATAGCCTCCCTCAATGGTTCATCACCTACATCATCAAGATTCTCATGTGCTCCTTGGGAGCCGTTAGATTCATCAAATTCCACATCATATGTTTCTTCAACCAAGCTGGTGGCATGATTAAATACTCTATATGCTTTGGACTTCAATGAGTAACCAACAAGAAAACCTATATCACAACATCTTTGAAACTTCCCTAGGTGTTGCCACTTCTTGTAGATGTAGCACTTGCAACCAAACACCCTAAAGAAGGAGACGTCCGGCTTCTTCCCATTGAGCAACTCATACGGTGTCTTGATAAGGAACTTTTGAAGAAATAGGCGGTTGGATGCATAACATGCGGTGTTGATTGCTTCCGCCCATAGAGCTTCAGGGGTGTTGTACTCATCTAGCATTGTCCTTGCAAGGGTGATCAAAGTCTGATTCTTCCTCTCAACTACACCATTTTGTTGAGGAGTATAGGTTGCGGAGACTTCATGTTTGATTCCAACTTCATCACAATAGGATTCAATATTTGTGTTGTCAAACTCTTTGCCATTATCACTTATCTTCTTGAGCTTCACTTCAAATTCATTTTGAGCTCTCTTGGCAAACTTCTTGAAACAAGATGCAACTTCGGATTTGTCATGAAGGAAGAACACCCATGTATACCTTGAATAGTCATCCACAATCATAAGACAATAGAGATTTCCTCCCAAACTCTTATATGTTGTTGGTCCAAATAAATCCATGTGTAGGAGTTCTAGCACTCTTGTGGTTGACATGAAGGCTTTGGTTGGATGAGTGTTTGCAACTTGCTTACCGGCTTGACATGCACTACAAAGCTTGTCCTTCTCAAACTTCACATCCTTCAACCCTCTCACCAAATCATTCTTCATAAGCTTCTTGAGTGAGCTCATCCTAACATGAGCAAGTCTTCTATGCCATAGCCACCCAAGTGTTGTTTTGGTGAATAGGCAAGTCTTCAAGTTTGCATCTTCGGAGGTGAAGTCAACTAGAAATAAGTTGTTGTATCTAAATCCATTGAATATCACTTGTTTGTCATTTACTTTGGATACAACAACCTCCTTCTCGGTGAATAAGCATTGGAAACCAAGATCACATAATTGCCCAACGGATAGCAAGTTAAAACTCAATGAGGCAACATAGAGCACATTGGAGATGGAATGATCATTTGATATTGCCACTTTGCCCAATCCTTTAACCTTGCCCTTTGAATTATCTCCAAATGTTATTTTCTCTTGTCCATCTACCTCTTCATCTAGTGAGGTGAACATACGAGGATCACCGGTCATATGTTGAGTGCAACCACTATCAATAACCCAATGACTTCCACCGGTCTTGTAGTTCACCTACACACAAGAGATTCAAGCTTTAGGGATCCAAACTTGTTGAGGGCCCTTCACCTTCTCAACAAGTGACTTAGCCACCCAAATCTTCTTAGGTCTACTCTTGTTGAGGGCCCTTCACGGTCTAGGAGGAAACTCGCATCACCTACAGTAACGGATGTGCGGTCACTGCGTCGTCTGCTCCCCGTAGGGCCGCGGATCAGCACCCTGATCCGCCGCGCCGCCCGCCGGGGCGGGATGGGACATGACAACTTGCTAACAATGCTTGGACATGGCATCATCAGCGGGCAGACGCCCAGTGCGGCCCTATCAGGATTAGCGGGCATGCACCCAGCGTGGAGCTATCCATGGCACCGTCTGCCATATCAGCGGGGCTCGCACAGAGGAAAAGGAAGACCCGACATCTTTGAAGGACCTCCTTTGCTTCTGGTTTTTCTTCTTTCTCCCATCTGTAATCCCTACTCCCCCTTGGCCTATAAAAGGGAAGGCATGACACCCCACTAAAGGCGTGATTGGTTGCTTTGGTGATGGGGAGCTAAGATGGAGAGGTAGCCCAGGATTGTGATATGCATGCTCAAATCGTGCACCAATTTGTGTTTGGTTGTCTTTGTTGTTGGTCCGATACGAGATGTGATCTTGTTTGGTTTCGTGCATGGATAAGAGTTTTGAGTGTGTGACACATGGACCCTTATAACATGGGTGCATCGTGTCGTCCTGCATCGCGAGGAAAGTGAAAATTGAGAATACGAAGCCATGCGGGATGGTGGAGGACAGCGGAATAAAACGAAGAGGCAAAACGTGCGAAGCGGGGAACCAAACACAACAGAGGAATGATGTGAAGCAGGCAAAGGGTGCAAGGATGGCCTGGTTCGAGCAACCAATTAACCTCTAAGAGGATCGATAACACACGACGGTATCACATCATACATAACTCAGCAGGGCGCGGTGACCACCAAGAGCAACCTACACAGAATCAAATCCATCGCGAGTTTGCATGTCCTACTATCCTATCTAGGTACTGTTGTCTAGGCAGCGCAAACGGTCTCAAACCTTCAACTATGCACCTGCTCATCAGCTGCCTCGCGGCCGTATTCTTCCTCCCCGTCGACGCCGCGCCGGGAACGTTCGTTTACGCAGGGTGCTCGCCGTCCAGGTACGCGCCCAACACGGCGTTCGAGAGCAACCTCAACTCCCTCCTGGCATCCATGGCATCCACCGCGTCCTCCGGCGCCACCTACAGCAGCTTCACCTCCGGCGCCGGCCCGGAGGCCGAGGCCGAGTACGAGTCCGCCACGGCTGACGGCGCCGGCGCGGCATCGGCCGCCTACGGCCTGTACCAGTGCCGCGGCGACCTGCGCCCGGGCGAGTGCGTGGCGTGCGTGCGCGACACGGTGGCGCGGCTCGGCGCGGTGTGCGCCGGCGCGACCGTGGCGTCGCTGCAGTCGGACGGGTGCTACGTGCGGTACGGCGCCGCCCGGCGCAACCTCGTCGGCCGCGCCGACGACACCTCCGTGGCGTACCACCGGTGCAGCGCCGGCACGAGCGGGGACGCCTGGTTGCTCAGGTCCCGCGACGCCGTGCTGTCGGACCTGCAGGGCGGCGTGGACGCCACCGCGGCGGCTTCGTCGGGCGGTGGGTACAAGGTGAGCGCCTCGGGCCCCGTGCAGGGCGTCGCACAGTGCCTCGGCGGCGTCGGGGCGGCCGACTGCACCGCGTGCCTGGCGCAGGCGGTGGCGCAGGTCCACGGCACGTGCGGCGCGGCGCTCGCCGCCGACGTGTACCTGGTGCAGTGCTCCGTGAGGTATTGGACCAACGCCAACTACGTCCGATCGTCGCAAGGTACGTACGTGGTTGCAGATGCAATGACCACACCGTCACGTCCTAATCATCATTAGCGCATTTCTATGTCTAGTATAAGCTGAAAAGGACAAGGTTTGCCTATTTTAACATTCTTTTATCCTTTTGCACTATATAAGTATTTTGTAGTCTCATGATTAATCACCCTATTCGCTGATGTTAAAATTTAGTTTATACTAGCACGAACTCGAATCTGTAGGACTAAAACAAAAAACGCTTTTGTTACCGAAAGTCCAGATCTGGGTTGCAGCCAGTCTGAGTGTGACTGGTCAGTGGGCCGATATGGAACTGGGAATAGATTCCGGACTGGTAAACTTCCAAAGCTGATAAAGAGGACAGAAAGAATATATGCCCCGGGCATAAACTTTGCGGCCTTTTTGATCGATGTTACAGTAAAGCACACCGTCACTATCTTGCTTAGCTTATTAGCCACCAGAATGCAGAAGAGTTTATCAAAAGAAAAACAAAGAATGCAGAAGAGTTCATTTAAAAAACAAAAGAAAATGCAGAAGAGTTCATTAAAAAAACAAAAAAAAATGCAGAAGAGTTGGCACTTGCGAGTTCTTGTGTTGCAAAGGTAACTCAGGCCGTGTGCCTGTGTCTCGGTGATCCTCCATATTGTTGACCTACCATTTCAGCCCAGAAGCTCATTCTCTTGATGCAGAGGCCAGGAATCTTAATTCAAAGGTCAAATACTCCGCCCGTCCTAAAAAGGAAAAAAAAATATAAATCTCATTTTTTGAAAAGTCAAGTAATTTTAAATTTAAGCAAATACAAACAAAAACACTAGTATTTATAGTGGATAATAAGTATCACTATATTAATCACGGAATATATTTTAATAATAAAACTATTTAGAGATATAAGTGTTAATACTATTTTCTATAAATCTAGCAAAACATGAGATTAATTGACTCATCGAAAAGAGAGATTACTTTTTTTGGATGGTTGGAGGGGCACTAACATAAAGTTATATTTATTATACTCCATCTATTCCAAATTATAAGCTAATTTGGCTTCTTAGATACATAGTTTTCGCTATATATTTAGACACAATATATCTAGGTGCATAACAGTAGCTATATATCTAGAAAAGCTAAAATGACTTATAATTTAGAATAGAGGGAGTATTATACTAACACTAAAAAGAAGAGTGAAATCCATTTGACCCTCCTGAACTTTTTGATTTTCTATATATCTAGAAACTATATATTTAAAAATATTACATCTTCCAACTTCCAAGATTGGACAATTTACCCCCCCCCCCCCCCCCCCCGCCCCCTTCATACAATAGTTAAAAATAGTTTTGGGTTATGTTGTCATTTAAGTTAAAATAAATTTAGTAAACACTAAATAATATTTTTAAACCATGAAAATATCTTCAAACCTCCAAAAAATCTAAGAAAAATTCTAGAGATATATTAGGACAAGAGACACCAAATAATTTTTTTTGAAGCTCTTGAAATTTTCTCTGGAAGCTTTCAAAAATTGTGTTTAACTCTAGAAAAAGTGGGAAACATCCAAAAAAAAGTCTAGAAAAATCATAAGGAATTATAATCGGTGCCTAAAATGATTTGAAAACATTCCATAACAAAAACATAAGATGCAACCAGCATGGACGTAACCAACATGGATGCAATTAGCATTATTGTGTGTTGCACTCATGCTTGTTGCATCTCATGATTTTGTTATTGAAAGTCTTTAAAATAGGTTTTAAAATGAATTAAAATGTTTGGACAATTTATATATAGTTTTATATTTCTCATTTTCCTAGAGCACAATCAGAAATTTGGAAGCTTCGAGAGATAATTTTTTTTGACAAGTTCCAAATATTTTATTTTGGTGTATGTTATACTAATATAAATCTAGGGGTTTTCTCGGGTTTTTGGAAGCTTGAAAACATTTTTTGTGGCTTGAAAATTTTATCTAGTGTTTATCAAATTTGTTGAACTAAAAGAAGATGATGCGGCTAAAAATCACCCTCAAAGCCACTTTTATTTGGTTAGAAGGATACTTGACTAATTTTGAAATTTGGAGGATATAAGATTTATGGTTAATGACAAGTTTAGAGGTTAAATAGACTTTACTCAAAAAAAATAGGAGGGTAGCAAATACCATTGGAAGAAACGATGGGCGGCTAGCAATCACTCGGCGAGTGCCATGGGCCCATTGACCAGCGTAAACAAGGGACGACGATGCCTAGCTAGTCTATATCTATCTAGTCAATTTTAGTCCGTTTCGGTTGTTCGGCTGATGGTTTTTATAGCTGATAAACCATCTTATATCGTTTTGTTGTGAGAGAAAAATATTGTACCATAACTGATAAGCTAGACTTATAAATTCAAACGAGGGCGCATGAAACATGTAAATGCTCTCAATGTGCATTTAGCTCTAGATATAGAATTTACTAGAGCTACAAATAGCTAGTTTCAAGGAATCCGAGAATTTCATGGAGCTATAGCTCTGCCACTGTACACAGTCGTGCGCTAGTCCAGTTTTCTTTCTAGTTGATGTCGTACTCTACTACTCTAGTTATTATTTTATAAATTCTGCATTCTTTGGGATCAGGTAATCCTGAGGATGACGCTGGGAGGACCGTGGCGATAGCAATCGGTATCTCGGCGGGGGTAGCAGCACTCGTGGTGTTCATCTCTTTCCTCAGAAAAGCATGTGAGCCCCACTCTGGTTCAATTAACTCTCTGTTTTTTTTTTACCCTGCTTCTTCTCTCGAGTCAAAAAGACGGAAGGAGCCGACCTGGAGTATCTGATCAGCCTATGCTTACGTTTCACCGCAGGCTCAAGCTAGCTACCCCACAAGGCAGAGATGGACGGTTACCGTCGAGCTCGTACCGTTACCGTCACATTCATTTTGCCGGAGATAGAGATTCACTACCTGCTTCCGCTCTTTAAGCTGCCCGAACAGCAGTGTCATGTTTCTGTTCACTGTTGGATATGGTCGTATGGCCTGATTATGAACTCCTACACCGGGTTGCCTGTCTAATATTTGTTCTGGGCTGTGCCCTGGCGAAATATACAGAAACATTCACGACAACTGTACACTACAGAGGCACTAAGTTTAACTTTAATTTTACACTACTTTACAGATAAGACTAGCCTTGCATACACGTAACACGTCCATATCAAGTTGGGCCAGAGCAGGCTAAGCAAGCAGTAATACTCCTCCAAGCATGTTCCCCAGAATCCGCACAATATCAAGCGTTGTGGCCCTGCTGAACCAACGGCAACGCCGCAGCGGGCTCCATGCATCTCCCCGAGTCTGTTCGGCTGCCATTATAAACCGGCTTATCAGTCATGGTACAATATTTCTCTCTCTCAACAAATTAGCCGTATAAATCAGCACCAACGGCTTATAGACCAACCAATCAGAGAAAGCACTGATGCTCGCTTTGCTTCGTCGAAGTGCCAGGCGTGCCACTGCTGCATATATCCGCGAACGAACACTCTCATTGTCATATCTCAGGCGTGCCACTGTTACATATATCCGCGAACGAAACACCCTCATATGCTTATGCTTCATACCGTGCCGAGTGAGTGATCCGCAATGGGATTCGAAGATCTGTACCTGAAACCGAAAAGGCTCACCGGAACGAGTCAAATCAACACAAATAATAACAACCTTAGCTACCTCTCAAGAGGAAGAGGATCGCATCGAGTCTCAGAAGTCTCTAACCAACCATTTGCTTCAAGCAATCCCAATCATCATCGAGTGGCTGGCCGGGGGATCTAAGGGCTTGAAGCGTAGGAGGCCCATTTTCAATCCCGAAGAGAAGCGTGGAAGGCTTTGTGCGTGATTTGGTTTGGTTCCTGATCTGCCCCGTCCTGGCCCAGCTCATGCGTACACGCACAAATCACTCGTGCACGGGGCCCATGCGTCAGCGTCAGGGCGTCAGGAATACCTCCACTTCCACTCCGCATCTTTTACTTGACGAAATCTGCACCATGGACTCCGGCTCCCCATCCAGCCACGTGTCCGTTCGATCCCCATGCGCCTCTTGATCGAGCCGTCAGTCCCTAGGCCTCCAGCTCTATAGCACTCCCCCGAACATTCGTGACCACGTCCCTTGACGGCTTGCCGTCGTCGAGCAACCACACCACGTCCCACTGTATGCGCTCCCCCACTACGCCCCAGGGCTACCGCCGAAGCCACGGCCAGCACCCGCTCGTCTTCTTCCTCGGACCATCTCGGCCTTGAGTACACTCCTGGCGCCTAAGTTTCGGTCCCATGTCCTGTCCTGTGCAATACATGCGTTCGACAAAATGCCCAAAAGAGGCAACGACGCAAGCCAGTACTCCCGTCAGAATCAGATGAAGATTGATGTTGCTGTAGGTCGTCTTGCCTATAAACAGTGTGGATGATGAAGGCGAGATACTTAGATACAAACTCCAACCGCTACACCATGGATCATGGTAAGTACAATAAATTGCTTTTTTCCTGCTCTCTTTTTCATTTGATTATAATTATTATCAAATATCATGCCCAAAAGAATGCTCAGACCAAAGTCATGAAGCCAGCAAAGGTTGTAATTAAATGCCAAAAAAACAGTGAGAGCATGCTTCACGTAAATTGTCGTATGGTACTGTATTTTAAGAATTTAAATGACATTTGCAACATCTACAAGTGAGATCATGACTCTGATGTACTCTTGTGATTCCGGTAGGTACTACATGGAATGCTTTGGAATTGATATACAATATATTCATTGATGTGCCAAAATTTTAAACCCAGTAAGAAAGTTAACAGTGCATATGTTTCTCTCTTCATATAAACTAGCCAACTATTTTATGTGAAAGCATTTACATTAAAACACATACTTTTAATCATGCTGTCTTCTATCTCCATTCTTGCCAGTTCAGTGTTTCAATATAAATTCAGTTACAAATTCAGTATAGAGTCCTGCTATATATAGGATCTGTAACTAATAGGAGCAGAGTTACAAGGCAACATATGAAGTTACAGATCACACGCTAAAAAAGGCTAAACAGAGGTCAAGTCTCTTCTACAGATATCTGTATGATTCTCCTAAATATATGTCAATTGATCAATATGCTCTATTCATGTATTCAATCTTTTATTAATATTATGCCATGTCTCCATTGAAATCTACAACTTGATATAATCACGCTACATGAATAATCCAAGTAGTACTTTACGTGGAGTCTTGCCTTCTTTTTCTGTACGGAAGAAGAGTATACAATTGATGGCAGCCTCACAAGGATCTGTCAAATGATATGTGCCTTATTTTTTTTTCACACGAGCAGTGTCATTCTTGGATTATATGCTGAGCGTTTGAGGGGTGTGATTATATGCTGAACGTTTGAGGGGTGTTTGGTTCCACCTCCTAAACTTTAGTCGCTGTTCCATCGGATATTTGGACACATGTATGGAGTATTAAATATAGACTAATTACGAAACTAAATACACAGATTGAGATTAATTTGCGAGACGAATTTTTTTAAGTCTAACTAGTCCATGATTTGACAATGTGGCGCTACAGTAAACATGTGCTAATGACGGATTAATTGGGTTTAATAAATTCGTCTCGCGAATTACTGATATATTCTGTAGTTTATTTTTTTATTAGTATCTAAACACCCCATGTGACATTCGATAAGACACCTCTTAAACTTTAGTCCATGTATCTAAACACTCCCTGAGCTTGTTGCATAAGATAAACTGAAGTAAGAATGACACATTACTTGCTGGATCTTGGGAGTATAGTTTCACTCGCCATCTTGCTCCAATTTGTGGTTTGTACCGCTATCAACTATGAGAGAATACTTTCCTGTGCTTTTATAAAATGGCAAAGCTATTATTTTGAGACCTCAGCACCTGATCGTCCATATTCTTTAAACACTTTTAACTGAGCTTCCTGATGATAAGAGTATGTCTATTGTCCTTGGTGTGGCTGGAGCAAATTACAAGGACACAGCTGTGTGCATCATGAATCATCTTAGAGTTACCTATTCTATAGTGTTTGCCTTAGACCATGAGACATGAAACTCAGTTTGGTAATGTTTTCAATCACCTCCCATTATAATTTTATCTCCTCAAGTTTGGCTGAACAAAACATTTTCAACAGTGACAAAAGAGAAGTGGTAGATTATCTTGGAGATATTAAGACTAGGATACAATGTGTTGATGCTTCCATACTCTTGGCCAGGACAGGTAAATTTTAGCATACAACCGAGACATGGAGTTGCTTCTGAAGAAACAACACAAGCTCGAGCCCTTGCATCAGAGATCTTCTTGCTGGTCATTGTATGCTTACTCTGCCTTCAAATAATTTACAAGACTGCTTGGACTACTTGCTTGTGATCTTGAAGATGTCATAATTTGTTTCCAGATTGAGTGATTAACAAGGGAATTAAATCCAGGAATTCCTAGACATAGAAGTCAAATTTAGAGGGGCTGGTTACCTACAACAAGGGCGCCGCGCCTGTCTTTCTAGTCACCACCGCACCCGATCCCGAGCGTCTCACCGTGCGCGCCGCTCGCACGGTCGCGCCCCTCCACGGCTCCACCTCGTGCTCGCCGCCGCCCCCGCCCGCCTTCCGGAGCAGCACGCGTCGCCCCTCTCCTTCTCTACCGCGAAATCGTTCCCTCCTGCGAGCTCGTAGTATCTCCGTTCGGGCGAGTGTATTCGCAGACCCTTCTTCCCCACTCGCTCTCGGTGGGCCCTACCCGCCTCCACGCGTCTCCCACCGGTCAAACCGGTCGCCCGCACCGCTCACAGTCGGTGGCACGGTGCGCAGCTTGCCGTTCTGGCCTCTACCTTATCATTTCTGACCCACGCGGGTTCGTCTCGGTTGGACTCCCCCAACTCCCGTTCCTCGTGAGGATTTTTTATTTTGAAAAAAAAGCACCACAGCGTGGTGGAGAGAAAATTTTGCTGGGACGGGACGCGACCTCGCCGTCCTCATCGGTCAAAGGCGGAGGCGGAGGCGCTCTACACCAGGTTCACGCCGCGCCGCCGATACGGCCCGCCAGCGCCGAGGTGAGTAGCTTGGCTAGCCGATTCTCGTGTAAAGGTACCCTGATGTGCGGTACCCAGATGTGCGCGTAGGCGGAGCTTGGGGGCCGCTCGATTCAGTGGCGTCGCCTCACCCTCGGCTTCGTGTTCAGGGTTTGAGCTTTCTGTTGGAGGAGGACATGCGTCTGGGGTTGGTTGGTTGCTTGTGGTTGGATGGCTAGGTCTGATTCGCAAATCCCGCTACTGGTTTGTGCTCTAGGGGTTCCTTCGCGTAGGAAATCAAGCAGGGATGATCAGGGAGGGTATCCAGTCGACCTCTGAGACTCTGATTGGTCTAATTTGGTCCATAGTTAGCTTAGATCTAGTTAGTGTTTTAAGTCGTAGGCGGGACAGAGGCGGTTTCATTCCTTGATGATTTAGTTAGGAGCTTGATGAGTCTTATGCCTTCAATAGCTTAATTACTGCCTATTTGAAATAAGTCATGAAACCTATTGCTGTGAGGGTCTGAGCTTCCTGTAGGGCTTAGGTGGTGAGGCCATGTGGCTGGATTGGTTGGTTCCTTGTTTTAGAAGCCTTGTTGCTGTTTCCCTGTTAGCTTATTCCGGTACTTATTTGTGTTCTGTCTAGGCGTAGAGCTGTAAATGTCACGGGAGCACGGAGTATTGAAAGACGATCTGTGACCGGTTCAGTAGGAGGAAATTTGTTCCTAATTGTTGTGTAGCTTAGATCTTGTGTGGAGGTTTCCTTTTTAGCTGGGAGAAAGGATGTTTTTTTTTTACTTGTTCCATGATGGTTTCATCAGCAAATTGTTGAGAACTATGCTAGCGAATTCCAACAATGGTTTGTGCTCTAGGTGTTCCGAGGATAAAATCAAGCAGGAATGATCAAGGGGGAGGGGATCCAGTTAATTTAGGAGAAATTTGGTTCATAGGTGTGACCTTAGATCTAGTTGGTCTTTTCAGTCTTCGCTGGGACAAAGGCGATTTCATTGTTTGACGATTTAGTCAGCAGCTTCATGAATCTTATCTATCAATCACCACCCCTATGAAAACTGATGGAACCTGTTGTTCCTTGTAGGTTAAGGTTGCAGGCTTGCAGCTTGGAATTGTGAAAGATGGGGACCTCTTCTGGCGCAAATTTCCACCAGCAACCTCCTCCTACCCAGGGGATGTTGCCTCCGAGGCATGGTCCGCGCCCCTCAGGGTTGCAGACCTCGCTCTCGCTGGCCTCTTCGGAGCAGGTTGGCTCGCCTGACGTGCAGGAGCCTGGTTCAAACTCAGACCCAGGACATGACTCCGCCACTGAGAGCGCCAGTTCCAAGGACACATGGCCTGCTGAGCCGAACCAGAGCAACGGTGGGGTAGCTGCCAGTGGTGTCATGAGTAAGGCGGCAGAGAAGGAGAAGGAGGTGGCGAATGGTGTATCCAAGCTGCAGATTATCCGCGGACCCTCCTCCCGTGTGGGTGGGATGCTTCTGCGGGAGGTTGCACGGGAGAGGGTTGATCTGGTCGCAGAGAAGATGAAGGTGATGCCGGAGGAGCACCTGGAGGAGGTCAAGAATGAGCTCAGGTCGATTCTGGAGGGCACTGGAGGTTCTCACCACATCGAGGAGTTCTTGTACTTGCAGAAGCTTGTGCAGGACAGGGATGATTTGACACCATCCATGCTTTCAGTGGTGCACCATGTTCAGCTTGAGATCCTTGTTGCAATCAAGACTGGGATACAGGCCTTTCTGCACCCCAGCGTTACCATTCCACACAATCGCTTGGTGGAGGTCTTCTTGTACAAGAGGTGCCGGAACATTGCTTGCCAGAGTGCTCTCCCTGCTGAGGAGTGCAGATGCAATGTGTGTGCTAGCAGGAATGGCTTTTGCAACCTGTGCATGTGTGTGATCTGCAACAAGTTTGATTTTGAGGTCAATACATGCCGTTGGATTGGTTGTGATTTCTGCTCTCACTGGACACATACAGATTGTGCAATTCACAATGGCCAGATAGGAATGGGACAATCAGTGAAAAGCAGCATTGGTCATGCTGAAATGCTTTTTAGGTGCCGGGCTTGCCAGAGAACCTCAGAGCTTCTTGGTTGGGTTAAGGATGTTTTCCAACAATGTGCTCCTGGTTGGGATAGGGATGCTTTGTTACGTGAGCTTGAGTTTGTTTGTAAGATATTCCGTTTAAGTGAGGATGCAAAAGGGAGAGTGTTGTTTAGGAAATGTCTAGATCTGATTGAAAGGCTGAGGAACGCTCCAGCTGATTCCATCAATCCTAGGGTGATACTACAAGCACTCCAAGGTCAGTCACTCACTCCGTCTATTTTCCCTGGCTGAAAGTCTATTTTTTTTTCTCGAACTCGCGGGAGAGCTGCGTATCTTTGTATTAAGAAGAAAAGGGGGCAAGAGCCCTTACAACACACACCCACACTCCTAAGCTCTTAGAAAAACACACGCGCCTTTTACTAAGACAAACTATTTTCCCTTGCTGAAACATAAGTTTGCATTTGACTTGTTACCTGTTAGCTTCTTATTTCTAAGTCTGCTTAGTTACTGTTTCATGGCACCCTGTTGACTATGAAAATTGTTTACTCCTTCCGATCCCAAATATAAGTCCATTTATCTTTGTCCAAGGTCAAACTTTTTTTAGCTTTGGCCATCATTGACCAAGTAGTTATATAGATTGATAACATGAGGTTGATGTTACTGCATGTCTGCATTTATCATGAAACATACTTCCGTAATATATAACACTTTCTATTATTAGTCAAAGTGTAGAAATGGAGACCAAATTGATGTCCTAGTGGACTTATTTGGGATTGGAGATTATTTTTATTATCCAGCAAGTACTGCTAGATTCCAGTTGTTTATTTATTTGCTCTCCCTTGTATATCAAATAGTCAGATAACTTGATGATTTGGCACTTCTGGGATTGGGTATGAAGAAATGCCTTCAATTTCTTTTACTTCATTAAATCACTTTTTCTACTGCATTTTCCACCCACCTTTTTTTTGAAAGCTCATTTCCACCCATCTGAATTGACTCTTTACAACATAAAGTCTTTTTCCTGATATGGAAACGACAAATTTCACTTGCCTTTGCATTACAGACATTTTTTTTTCTATAGTGCAAATGCACTTGAAATTTGTCATTTTTGAACCTTTTGTTTTTTAAACTAGATCAAATTTGTGCGCATAAAATTTTGCACATATGTGCAAAATAGCTTCATCTATTGGTTTGCAAAGTTTTTTTGAAAGAACTTCTGGATTGGTTTTGTGTCTTCCTGACCCTGCTCTTTCCACTACCCTCTAGTCCCATCCATTCATTTGCTCTCCAGTATTGCTCCTGTTCCTAATCCTTAGTGGTGCCTCCCTGCATTTGTCAATACCCCTGTGCCATGGTCTCTGCTGACTCATCCAGTCCTTGTTGAGCCTTATGTTGTAGCATTCAGCAGTTCATCCTGCCCCATCCAGTCTCCCCCTTAACCCAGGCAGTGGAACAATGTCTGTCGACGAAATCTAGTCCGCAGTCTACCGAGGGGTATACCCACGGTAGTAGATGATTGGTGGAGGTGCGCGTAATAGGAACCGGATGGTGACACGGGCGCAGAGACAGCGATTTAGATAGGTTCAGGCCGTCTGATCGGAGATGTTGTTGTAGATGTTGGCACGATCGGCGCAGGGTGATTCTGCACTGCCTCCACGATTTCCTCGACGCCGTTGGCGCTGATGACCCAGGTCATAGATCTGACCGTGAAGGTCTGGCCTAGCTCGAGAAGGATCATGGAGCTCGGGAAGCGGACCATCTGGCTCGCCATACCTGGCGCGCCACTGTCGACGAAATCTAGTCGGCAGTCTATCGAGGGGTATACCCACAGTAGTAGATGATTGGTGGAGGTGCGCGTAATAGGAACCGGATGGTGATACGGGCACAGAGACAACGATTTAGACAGGTTCAGGCTGTCTGATCGACGTAATACCCTACGTCTGTGTCTTTGGTATTTTGTATTGATTATGAGATGCCTTGAGAGGGCCCTACCCGCCTTATATAGTCTGGAGGGTAGGGTTACAGGTCGGTTTAGGTCTAGATCTATTCGGCTATATGGTAAGTATTTACAAGGAATACGATATCTATCATATCCGAACAGATCTTTCTTTATCGCCAAGATGTCTTCTGATTGCCTTGCGGTGCACGCCGACCAGAGCCGAGCACCGTAGGCCTTGATCTTATGGGCTGGACCTCCCCTGGTGGTGCGGCCCATGTCCATTGCCGTGGGTACCTGGGGTTATACCCCCCACAGTGTCAATTCATTTTCACTGTGTTAACATGAAAAGATATTGAATTGGTATAAGAACAGGGAAAAGAAATCAATCACTTCTTATTTGTTCCTGTTAGGACTTGTTTTTTATGTTGTGTTGCAAAGCTACTGATTCTTAGCAGTATGGAGAGATGCCTGTATATGATAAAGAATTAAATGCACCAGTGGCCCTCAAACTTGTAAGGGTGTGTCACTTGTTCCACGAATTTGAAAATGCATTTCTGCATCCCTAAACTTCTTAAATGATGAACCGCAGGTCCATGCCAACCACGTAGGCGTTCCATGCTGATGTGGCATGCCAGCGTGGCATGCTTTTTATATTTAACCCCTCCTCTTTCCTCTTCTTCTACTAATAGATCGTTGCTTCCTTCTTCTCTCGCACTGACCCTAGCACTGTGGACACCGCGGCTCCCCTCGCCTCGCTGCCGCTCGTCTGCGTGTCGCCGTTCTGCACCTAGCAACAACCAGAAGACGAGGTGCTGGCCGTTGGTGGGGTGGAACATCGGCACGCAGACGAGCAGCAGCCAGGTGAAGTGAGCCGTGTGGTGTCCATCGGGCTGGGTCGCGTGAGAGAAGAGGGAAGCAAGGATCCGTTCCTGAGATAAGAGGAAAGATGAGGATTTAAATGTAAAAAAACATGTCACATTGGTATGCCACATCATCGTGGAACGCCTATGTGGCTGGTATGGACCTGTGATGCACCATTTAACAAGTTTAGGGACAAAAAATGCATTTTCAAAGTTCATGGACCTAAGTGACACACCCTTACAAGCTTTTCTGCTTTTGTTATGATGTCAAGGTATTGCTCATCCTGACTGAAGGTCAATAGCAATCAACTAGATATCCCCAACATAAACATAATGAGTATAAACCTTAGGCATGAAACTCTGTGTCTGGGTGATGTTCTTTTTTTTTATACGTTACGGTTAACATGACTTGTTTATCTGACCCTTTTTTGCAGCAGTTGTAGATACTACTTATATATTTTTTCTGTAGTAGCCTAAGCTTACAGAGAATTGATTGGTTGATGTTGTTGTTTTTTTTTTTTTTTTTTTTTTTTTTTTTTTTTGTGAACGATTGGTTGATGTATTATGGACATATATTTACACAGAGCTTGAGATGGACTCCCCCAAGATCTCCGAAAATGAAGATGTTGGGCATCTGATCACACCACAGGAAGCCTGCAACCGCATAGCAGAGGTAGTCCAAGAGGCTGTGAGAAAGATGGAGCTCGTCGCTGAAGAAAAGATGCGACTTTACAAGAAGGCCTGTCTTGCCGTGGAGGCCTGCGACCGAGAGCTGGAGGAGAAGGTTAGGGAAGCCCAGGAGCTGAAGGCGGAGCGTCTGCGTAAGAAGCAGCAGGTGGAGGAGCTGGAGAGCATCGTGCGGCTGAAGCAGGCGGAAGCGGAGATGTTCCAGCTGAAGGCGAATGAGGCCCGGCAGGAGGCGGAGCGGCTGCAGAGCATTGCGCTCACCAAGTCCAAGACAGCCGAGCAGGACTATGCCAGCATGTACCTGAAGCGGCGCCTGGAGGAGGCGGAGGCAGAGAAGCAGTTCCTTTTCGAGAAGATCAAGCTGCAGGAGAACCAGAGGCCAGCTGTGGTTGTGGGCAGCAGCAGCGGCGCTGGAGGGGACTCTGCGCAGACGATGATGCTATCCAAGATTCAGGACCTGCTCAAGAACGTCCGCAGCATGCCAGCAAAGTCGGAGGGTCACTAGTCGGAATAAGAGCTACTGCTACTGCTTGAGATTTTCGGTAATTATGTGTGATCTACTGATTTGTTCGAGTTGAGGTGTAACGAATTGTGTGGTGCTGTGACAAATTTGAATCCCTTTACGTTATTGTCGCTAGGCGTGTTGATGCTGTTGATGTACTGTTGTAGGCTTATGTACGTATTAACTCGGTTGTTGCAGGTGAGCATAGTGTGGTTCAAACAATGTTAAAGCTACATCGTTAGACATGAAACAACATAAGCCAACAGTTGTGGCTCTCTCTCTATGTATACACATGCGTGAGTTACTGAGCCCTAGACCAAACACATGTATGCTTGGTGAGTATGTATTGATCTTGACTGATGCGTAGACATCTTATTCTCTGATCTCTGTGCCCGTGATAGGTCGTCATGTAAGCACTGAAGCACATGTTACACCTGTTATCGGGCTGACACGATTGGGTTGAGGGACATGCGGATGCGGTGGGGAAATAAGGTGACTTGCAGCGTCACTCCTGCAAATGTGAAAGTGTGAAGCCTTTTCTTATTCCACCTTGGGCCGCGTTTAGTTGCGCCCGGAATTGGCGCCGCCGGATTTCCAGCGACACTGTAGTATACTGTAGCATTTCGTTTGTATTGGTAATAATTGTCCAATCGTTGACTAATTAGGCTTAAAACGTTCGTCTCGCAAAGTACAACCAAACTGTGCAATTAGTTTTTGATTTCGTCAACATTTAGTACTCCATGCATATACCGCAAGTTTGATGTGACGGGGAATCTTTTTTTTTACATAGTGTCAAAGTTGGGAGCTGGGGGTGAACTAAACATGGCCTTGTTCAAGCCTGAAACGAAGGAACGTGGTGATGACGACGCACATTAAATGGTCCATAAGGCCTGATTGTAAACCACTGGTCATTATAGGCCTGATTGTGAACTACTGCTCCAAATCTACAATAACCTTTATTTCTGTATACCAAGCACTAGTGCAGGACTGGGTTGCAGTCCTGATTGAAAAACCCACTCTAGTCTGGGACTACCAATCCGGGACTAAAGGCCCGCTCTTTAGTCTCGGGCCTAGTAACCGGGATTGAATGGGGACCATTTAGTCCCGGTTACTTATACCAACCAGGACTAAATGAGCCTCCAGACCGGACACCTCCAGTCCTGGTTGGTATAACCAACCGGGACTAAATATCATTTTTTTTCTTTTGCATTTTCTTTCCATTCA
Organism: Miscanthus floridulus; assembly: GCF_019320115.1. NCBI lineage: Eukaryota > Viridiplantae > Streptophyta > Magnoliopsida > Poales > Poaceae > Miscanthus > Miscanthus floridulus. The sequence goes on along the minus strand of NC_089586.1, from coordinate 106,197,963 downwards.
ATTTGTTTTCATTTCAAATAGTTTTCGTACACGTATTATAGGCTATACTATTGTAAGTCATCCGATCCATAAATAAGAACGAAACTAATCAAGTAAGAGCTTATATATTACAATAATTTAAAATAAGTCATTACAAAGTAAATGTCCAACTTAAAATATTCCATACTAATGTCCAAGTACACCCCAAAATTCATGCAAACATAAGTAGCTAGAAATGCCTTTGACTTTCTCGTTATAAAATGTTTTGATATTTTGGATATATCATTTTCACTATATATCTAGTCTAGACATAGTGTATTAGTGTATATCTAAATGCATTGTAATTTAAAATGGAGGGAGTACAGTCTGCTACAACGGATTGTCTTGCAAGTTGCAAGCAACTAAAGCAACTTTCGTCTACTTATGACCTGGCGAAATATACAAAGTGAAAAACACACGATCAATATATACACAACTGTACGTACATTACAGAGGCACAAAGGTCAACTTTTACAGTACTTCACAGATAAGACTAGCCCTACATACACATCCATATATAAAGTTGGGCCAGAGCAGGACTAAGCAAGCAGTAATAGTCCTCTAAGCATTGCTCCCCCAGAATCTTCAGAAGATCAAGCGCTGTAGCCCTGAACCAACGGGCTCCATCTCGCCGAGTTGTAGCTGCCACAAGCACTGATGCTCGCTTGCTTCATCGAAGCGCCAGGCGTGCCACTGTTGCATATATTTGCGAACGCCCTCATATGCTTCATACCGTACTGAGTGAGTGATCCGCAATGGGATTCGAAGATCCGTACCTGAAGAGGCTCACCAGAATGAGTCAATTCAACAGACAATGGCAGCCTAGCAAGCTCTCAAAAAAGAAGGATGCATCAAGTCTAACTAACCATTTGCTTCAAGCAATCCCAATCATCAACAAGTGGCTGGCCGGGAGGTCTAACGGCTTGAAGCGTGGAAGGCCCTTTCTCAATCCCGAAGAGAAGCTTTCCGATGAAACCGATGCTGCTGTCCAGATGCTTCCTATGCCTCACTGTTCCAGTGATCTCCCTCAGAACTTCCTGCTTCTCTTCAGACTTTCCATGTAAAAGCTCATACTGAAACCAAACAAGAGAACTGTAAGCAGCCTCGAAGAAAATAAAATGTATGTCTTTTTGAATGCAATGGCAGGATTTCAATTAAGAAGAAAGCAAATAGAGTTAATTATCGGAGTGTCAAAGGGGCACATGACATACTCCCCCAGCCTGCCAAGAGAGTGATAGAGAGCCCAAGAGCCAAAAGAAGAAGGTGGCATCGGTGTGAGCGCAAGAAGCTGACACGTGAGATGCACTAGTCACAGCAAGCAAGCTCCTCCAAAGCCTATTGTAGTGCTGGGGAGCTCATGACAGAAGAGGGTCAGACATGGCAGCACCGGCAAGCGCAGAAGCTGGCCAACAGTCAGAAGTCACGAGTGCCCCATTAGAATTTTTTTTTTATTTTTTAACACTTTTTAAAACTATTTTTAATTCTAACACTGTTTTTTTTCTTCAAAAATAACACTTTTGGATGCGCTTGTTTGCATGGCACGGCAAATTCACGCTGCCGCGCCATGCAAGGCAGCGCGGCATGGGGCGGTCAACGGCCGCGGCGACCGTTGACGTGGCAGGTCTGACGCGCCACCCATCACAGCGCGGCAGGCCTGCCGCGCCACGCATCACGGCGCGGCAGACCCCTTGTACAACAGTTCTGTGGCAGAAGACCACCTAGGACGAGGATGCTAAGAGAGCAAAGTAAGAATTTCTACGTTCCAAACATTTACCATTTTGACATCAGCACATGCAAGTCTTTGGTTGGTCTCTTATATCACAAATATATGTTATGGTCTAAGTCTGTCGTTGATCTACATATTCTGCAAATTAGTTTGCTATTTAAATGGAGGGTGTAGTACATAACTCTTATGATACGTATTGTCTTTGTCTAATTTAATGTTTATTTTTGTTCCCTCAGCTCTCATGTAACTGTCCTTCAAAAATTTCAGGAAAATATCCGGTGTCAGTTCGGTCTGGATAACAGAAAACTTTAGGGCGCCTTTACCGTGCATCGATTTTTTATTTTCGTCAAACTTGATGCCGCACTTGTAACTGACTATCCTATTCAATGCAGGCATGGAATCACGTGGACGTAGGATTGACTGCTCTGTACGTCTGGTAAGAAGCCGAGGTAGTTAGAGGGAACCCGAAACGGCGGTACAGGCAATACTCGGACACGCTAGACGTCCTGACATAGCACCAGATAACGACCACTTAGATACTGCTAGTCGGTGTTGTTGCTTTTTTATTATTCCTAAAACCTAACTGTAGTTACCTAACTTTTAGGTGAATTGGTGTCCTTGGTCTAGATTCGAGCTAGAGGGGTACCTGAGTCCTCGCACTAAGGAAGAGTCGGACGAGTGGCTTTTTAATGGGCCACTAATTTTCTTCCACGTGGTCGAGATGCACTACCCTATAAAGGTGTATAGGTAGTTCAGAAGATTGCAGCCATGCCCACCGCCGCTGTACACAACAGAAAGTTGCACGGGTGCGACGACTATAACATAATAATTTAGCAGTCATGTGCATACATACAACCACTAACTTACGTTAAACTTATAGGTACGATCGAAGGAACAGGTACAAGGAGAAGAATTGGGCCGTGACGCACGCGGGGTACATCCACGACTGGAAAATAGGCAAAGGGTCCTGATCGCCGAGAAACCGTCGCACGACCAACGCAACTTCGACCGCTACCTCCAATGGTTGCATAGGAGTACCCACACATATATGCAAGCCCCCTACACTAACAAGCCAATTGATGAGGATGAAGACGAGGATGACATCGCTGATACATACGACAAGGCGACAAGGATGGAGGCACAACTTCAGAGAGCCCCGCTACAGAGATACGTGGTAAGAAATTTGAATTTCAATACAACTGCACGTCGACGTTCCTATGAATTGTAGTGATACGAACTTACCTCGATTGTGTATGCAGGCAACACAGTTGACAAGTCTGTCCAACGAAGCAGCCGTGCGACTTCACGAGACCAGAGGGGAGCCGCACGGCATTCTACACGTCTTCGTCGATGTACATTCTATTTTCAAAGCCATGACAGTGGTTAAATGGTTCCCATGACTCATTCATCTGTGTTTTCTTTTTTTTTTGCAGAAAGTGAGGTGGAGCTGCAAGAAGCTGGCACATAAGCTCAGCTGCGTGGATACTCCATGGGAGATGCCCTATGACCCGGACCTGTCTAGTTCCTTACGCTCGAGCACTATGCTGACATGAGCAGGTTCCTCCGACACGATGGCTGCTGGGACCTCTTATGTTCGTACTCCCGACAATGCAGGCAAAGGTCCTGCAGAGCACGACGTTGAGGAGGACGAGGATGAGGATGACGAGGACGAGGACGAGGAGGACTACGATGAGATTGGGATGTCTCAGCTTGGTGATGCACCATTTCCTACACAGTTCGACGAACAGGTACTTGAAACAACCCTTCGCCATATACGCCACAATTACTTAAACATTGTAAGTAACGATGCCTATATTGTAATTGCAGGAACCTAGTTACACTCAGCAGTACTGCCGGGTGTACCGCCAGCAAGACCGTATCGACGTTGGGTTCACCCCTAACGTGCTGCCTTCACGTCCGAAGAGGCAGCGACGTCCGCGGTACCCATATACTCCTGGGTCGTAGGAGTTCTTTAGGATGACATGATGCACTTGTACTCGGACACCGATATGCTGATGGAACATGTAGTATGTCGAGTAATGTCGAACTTATGTATTGATGAACTTGTGCCGTAGTTATTACTTGCTGAACTTATGTCGAACAGAGGTATTGTCGAACTTGCGATGAACTTGGGACGTGTACAAGTTAGTATTGCTGAACTTGTGTATTCATTGTCTCGTGCACTAACGTTCCTGCTGACCTATTTGTTAAACCGGCACGACGAAATAAATTGGCTCATGTGAGAACATAACAGAAGTGCCTTGTTCCATTTGCTGCCGCTTTGATCGCCACGCCATGGCTGGGGGCGCGTCAGCCTTGCCGCGCCATGATGGGTGGCGCGGCACCGCCGTGCCATGATGCACGGCGCGCCGGCCCCGTCACGTCAGCGACCAACGGGCCGGGACGTTGCCACGTTGACACCCCTGCCGCGCCCCATGCATGGCGCGACAACTTGAATTCGCTGCGCCATGCGAATAGGCACGGCCAAAAGTGTTAGATTTGAAAAAAATTAAACAATGTCAGATTTGAAAATAGTTTAAAAAAGTGTTAAAAATAAAAAAAATTCCCCATTAACTCCAAGAACACTAGCTAACAAAGCATTTAAAGTTAGCATACAAACTAAAATTCTTAGCCAGTTACTCCTATTAGCTGGCATTCACTACTTGCGTCTTGATAAACGGATTATTAGATCCAAGCTGCAGTCCTGTAGGAAGCCTATCAGTTCTTTCAAGGCCTAGGTGACAGGCACTCATCAAGATGACACCTGCTGGCAAGCAGGTGAAGTGCGAGCGCTAGGACGCAACAAGTCAGCTCTGATGTAAGGTTCAACAAAGTTGCTAGTCCTCCTGGTTCAAGGTGGAGGATCAATGGGGTAGCTCGGATATTAATAAACCAAAATTCTGCTATCCATACCGACAAGAAATTTGGCCTATCAATTCCCGACAGGGTAGAGACCATCATCTATTCCCAAATGGAGTACTAAACATAGCACGCGCAGAAAGTAAATAATGAAGATAATAAGTACTCCCTCAGTTCCAAATTATAAGTCGCTTTGACTTTTTTGGTACATACAATTTTCTATGTATCTAGACATATATTATATTTAGATACATAGCAAAATGAATGTACCAAAAACATCAAAGCGACTTATAATTTGAAACGGAGGGAGTAGTACAAAGCAAGTGAGATGTACAAAACAATGCCATTATAGTCCAAATCTACCCAAATTATCCAAGCAAGAAACAACTTCAGCTGGGAAAAATGGCAGGTTGTAGATTAAACCATTTGAAGGAGCAAACATAGTGGTTTTCTGGCAGTAGATAAATCAGTTCATTTTTGTATCCCAGAAAGGAACAGACAAGCTAGTAGAGTGGTGGTCGTATAACACAAGGACTTACCCTCTTCCATAGGAAGAGAATATCTGCATCCCTTTGGTTGACCACAGCCTCTTGGCCTGGCCAAAGTAGCTTATTTGTGACATTGGCATTTGCAGGATCAAAACCTTGATAAAGGTAAAGCTTCTCGCCCTTGAAGGTCTTGTCACCATACTCCATGACATGAGAGCCTGCACCATAGCTGTTTGAGTCTGAAGTACGCTCCTTAACCTGTGCACAATGCTGTGATTAAGTAAAAGTTTATAAACAGTCAAATGAAATGACTAGAAGGTAAGTCCAGACTCACCACTTCATATTGTTCCTTTATTGTTTCCTCCTTCAGATTGTGAGTCTCACTGTCAGATGGTAATATTATATTATTATGGTTATTCAATCATAGCACTAAGTGGCCACTTCCAAATTAACAAAAATATGATTCAAGACTAAGTACGTGGATGCTTGGTAAAGTCTTCATCTGCCCTGAACTGGTTCAATATTCACCAGAGAGAAGTTCACGGTTTTTGAAGTAGCTATGTAAATGTACCTACCAACCATACTTTATTCAACTAGTGTACCAATTTCCTGTGTACAGCAGAACCATAAAACCATGACATGCCATAGTATTTCTACAGAGAAAATTTTCAAGAAAGATACCCCCCACTAAACCACAAGGTACTCTCACCTTCCAAATCTAAACATAGCATATATATCTAGGTACATAGCAAAAGATGTGTACCTAGAAAAGCCAAAAAAGACATAATTTGGGATGGATGGAGTAGTTGCCAACAAAATAAGCATCCACAATATGAACTCTACCTGTCTTCCATCCAAGAGACACTATAGAGATCACCTAGGCAGGTGATGTACTCGGAAGGAGGTGATGGTTCCATTCCTGGACAGTATGTACCCCAGCTACTTTCTTCTGCATTGGATGCAGTCATGACATAAATATTAAGGTCTTCTGGCATTAACCCCTCAAATATACTGCCACTTTCGCATGCTTCAATATATATAACCTGCCCACATGCTTCCATTCAGATAGGACAAGTTTCCTATCAACAAGTAAATGAGAACAACCTTACCATTTTGGCATAGCTGTTTGAAGCATGTTTTTCTCTTAACACCTTCATGAAGTCACCGGCATAAAGATACGGTAGATTGGGCATACCTGCAAATAGAAAATGTCAATCCATATGAAACAAAATTTATTTGATAATGCATAGAAGCATTTGCAACTTCCACATACCAAGTACACCAGGCCCCCCGTGATCTGAGTAATAGATAAAAATATGGTCATCTGGTTTGCTATTGATGACCTTCCTGCTGCCTCCAGTGACTGCTGTTTTGTTGCCCAAGAGAACTGCATAGAAGTTTTTAGCAGTGACTTGGTCCCCAGTGTAGTCCTGGAATTAGAAACTATGTTAACTAATAGACTTGCAGAACCAAGTGCAGCTAAAGAAGAATGTACCGATGATGAATCCTTGAAGAAGATACCTTAAAAAACACATGGTAAAAGGATACAGTCCCATGCCATGCTCTCGTTCTAAAGAACTTGCTTATTTGATTGAAAAGCTAATCATAACAGGTTCGAACATGCTTAGAGCTTGGTTGGAATTAAATGTTGTAACTCAAGTACTTCACATTAGTGTGAAATCTTAAGTATGGACAATTAAATTATCCAGAAATCTGGCCTTGTTAAGGGTGAGCATCAACATTGAGAATTTTTTCTATAAGAATATGCATGGAGTATCTGCATATGACTGCATTGGATTTGAATTACTTTAACTTATGATGTGTAGTATTGACGGCCCGTGCAACACAATCATAAGCAACTTGTGATTTACAAGTCCTAAGGTGTTCTCACTGTCCCCATCCAGAGGGCTATGTAGAATCCTAGTTAACACCTCTATAGGTGGAAACTAGTTGAAAGGCAAGTTTGAGCTCATAATGATCCCAAAGTTTCCCTCTAACTGGGAGAAAAATGATAGAAGGACAATCTGCTAAGAAGTACCTTCGGAACACCAGCATAAACATCTTCGCCCTCTGGGTGGTTGATAATAACCCCCCGCCTTGGGTTGAGTGCACTATTGGCAATGTCATCATACATGAACACCACAATGTTCTCCTCTTTTATCCCTCCATTCCGCAGTATCTGGTATGCATGGCATATATCAGCCTGCAATAAAACAAATACATCAACCCGCAAGCAAAGGCACCACGGAAAATAATTGCTTGCTGATATGTAATGTCTGTTCCCTGATAAAAAGGAGACAAAACAAGGCGAAAACGAACATGGACATTTGCCCAATAAACCTGATGATATTCAAACAACTTTTAGCTAGTGGCACATAATTCTAGTTTACTAACTGAAAGTACAAGTACTCGCTATCAAATATTTTATCTGTTCTTTTCTTTTTTCGCGAACGCGCTTTAGCACGTCTTTCATTAAGAGGAGAAGAAAGTTGTTTGATTGACGTTTTATCTGTTCTTTCAACTTGTCGAGGACCGAATGCTGGGGTACCCAAAGAGGAGGAGCTAATAACCATCAAACGTTGATGCTTCCAAACAGATAAGAACGCAACTACACTTCTTGCCCAAACGACCGAAGGTTGGCTCCGCCTCGCCCGACCCTCGAGGGCTGGCTCCGCCTTGCCCGACCCCCGAGGGCTAGACTCCGCCTCGCCCGACGTCCGAGGGCAGGCTCCGCCTCGCCCGACGTCCAGGGGCCGGGCTCCGCCTCGCCCGATGTCCAGGGGCAGACTACGCCTCGCCCGACGTCTGGGGGCAGACTCCGCCTCGCCCGACGTCTAAGGGCAGACTCCACCTTGTCCGACGTCTATGCGCTACTCCTTCATAACTACGCGTGCAGATAAGGCGGGGCACTCAAGTCAACCACAATACCGAGGACCATACCCTGCACGTCTGCAGGAAAGTACCATCAGGATATGACCAGACGGGCGCTTTAAGCCCTTCTAGGCATGTCAGAACCCAAACAGTGTTGTGGGCGCCGACATTTGTCCTACAGTGTTATGGGCGCCGGCATTTGCCCTCGGACACGAATCATGACAGAAACATACGACAACCACTACGGTACAGGAGGAAACTCATGTCATCTACAGTAACGAATGTGGGGCCTCTACGGCGTCTGCTCCCCGTAGGGTCGCAACTCGGCTCCCTGGCGCGTCGCGCCGCCCGTCGGAGCGGGATGGGACGTGACCACTTGCTGAACGAAGTCAGAGCACGGCCCTATCAAGATCACCAAACGTGCTATCCCTGGCACCGTCTGCCGTGTCAGCAGGGCAGGCTCAATGAAAAAGGAAGACACGACACCTTCGAAGGACCTTCTTTGCCTCTGTTTTTTCTTCTTTCTCCCATCTGTAATTCCTGCTCCCCCTTGATCTATAAAAGGGAGGGCAGGGCACCCCACTAAGGGGACGGATCGATTCAACACATCACGCATCACATAACACACAGCTAAGCAGCAACCAAGCTCTCAACATCCTTTCAACCTTTCCATCAGAGACTTGGGACCTGTCTCTCTCGACCGTTTGTACCCCCTACTATGAATCTTTCAGTGCTAATAACACGAGCTGCAACAGCAAACTGGATGTAAGGACATTCTGCCCGAACCAGTATAAACCTTGTGTCTTTTAGCATACCATCCGGACCCAACGTGTAACAAATACAAATTTACTCGTTGGTGTTTACTCGAAACACCGACACAACTGTTGTCTAATGTTCTTGCCAACTTACGCAACTATTTAGACGTGGCAAAATTTGGTACCAATCCATCCTCTGCGTAGAAACTTAGAAGCAAAACATGCGAAATTCCAAATCTTTCACGTTCCTGAATTATATTGTTGCTTAAACATTTTCCTTCCCTGAAAACGACCACTTGAAAAAACTACAACATCCTAAGAAGCCCCAGAACTTTATTTGTCTCTACTAGCTGCACTCCCACTTGATCCTTAAACCCGTGGAAGCCCTTGGGCCGAGCAGTTCTTCCAACTTTAGCTGCACCCACAACTAAATTGAGTTAAGATGTAGACAAGACTCGAAATGTTAAAATCCGAGCATCCTATGGCTTAGATCCCAAAACTTTAAACTGTGCAACTCCACGGTTCGACGATACTAATTTCTGAACCACGATAACGGATAACCTGACGAAGCAATATCGCAACAACAGTACAACACCACGCTACTCTCGCTAACAATCGAATTCGGACGCATCCACGCATCCAAGTCGCTGCACTAAGTATCGCGCTAACCTGGTGCCTGTAGTTGCCGTAGCCTGAGGACCCGGCAACGAGCACTGCCCACCTCGTCCCGACGGCGTCATCCTCCTCCCCCTCAAATCCCTCGCCGCTGTGCGAGTGCGACCCTGCAGGCTCCTTCTCCCCAGGCATCCGAATCACCGGGTCCCACTTCCCCTTCTCCGCGCCGGCCGCGGCCGCGGCCAGTACCAACACGAGCAGCACGAGGCACCACCGCGCAGCCATCGCCTCTGGCGTATGGCGCTACTAGAGTCCAGCGGCGGGAGGGTAGGAATGTAGCGTGAGAGCGGCGCAGGGTCGGGGTGGAGAGAAGAAGTAGGCGCCGCGGCCGCGCGCATGCCGCCATGCATGGCACGGCGCCCTGGATCGCGGACGCGTGGGCGTGAGCTGGTGCGGCGGCTCCGTCGGCTTGTGCGGCAGTGTGGAGGTGCTGGAGCCGCTTCCATGCTTTGACGTCAGCGGGTAGCGGAGTGGTGCGGCCGGGTTGGGCTGGATTCTGGAGATTAGCGGCCGTAGCCCAACTTTGTCGGCCCAGCAACTTAGCACACTGTAGTAAATGGGCTAAATTAGCGGCCCAAACGTTTGTAAGAATTGGAAACGGACCCATTTATAGGCGTAAGAAGATGGAAATAGACACAGTGGCAGGCCGTGATCCATCGGGTCGTCCCTTCCGTTGCCTGCCGTGATCCTGATCGGCTACTCCGTGGAGGAACCTTCCAGAACTCTTGAGAACTGGGATCCAACGCAGCTGGGCTCCTCCCGGTTTTATAAAAAAATCTCAACAGGTTTTCGTCTAATCCCCACAAACCCCTAGACTTTTCTGCTCGCATCCTCGTCCGGCCCTCCCAGCCGCCAAGCCTTCCAGAACCTTCGAGAGCACGATCCGATCGGAGCCTCCCGCCATGGCCGACGAGGCGAAGGCGAAGGGTAATGCAGCGTTCTCGGCCGGCCGCTTCGAGGAGGCGGCGCGGCACTTCACGGACGCCATCGCGCTCGCCCCGGGCAACCACGTCCTCTACTCCAACCGGTCGGCGGCGCTCGCCTCGCTCCACCGCTACTCCGACGCGCTCGCCGACGCGCAGAAGACCGTCGAGCTCAAGCCCGACTGGGCCAAGGGCTACTCCCGCCTCGGCGCGGCGCACCTCGGCCTCGGCGACGCCGGCAGCGCCGTCGCCGCCTACGAGAAGGGCCTCGCGCTCGAGCCCAGCAACGACGGCCTCAAGGCGGGGCTCGAGGACGCCAAGAAGGCCGCCGCCGCCGCCCCACCGCGCCGCGGGCCGTCCGGCCCCGACGGCATCGGCCAGATGTTCCAGGGCCCCGAGCTGTGGAGCAAGATCGCGTCCGACCCCACCACGCGCGCCTACCTTAGCGAGCCCGATTTTATGCAGATGCTGCGCGAAGTGCAGAGGAACCCCAGCACAATCAGTACGTACCTCTCCGACCCCCGCATGATGCAGGTGCTCAGCCTCATGCTTAACGTCAAGATCCAGAGACCCGAGGCCTCCGAGTCGTCGCAGTCTACCCCGCCGCCGCCGCAGCAGCAACAGCAGACGCCGCCTGCTGAGACGAAGGCGAGGGAGGTGGAGCCCGAGCCCGAGCCAGAGCCGATGGATTTGACTGATGAGGAGAAGGAGCGCAAGGAGAGGAAAGCTGCTGCTCAGAAAGAGAAGGAGTTAGGTAACGCAGCTTACAAGAAGAAGGACTTCGAGACGGCAATCCAGCATTACACCAAAGCTTTGGAACTTGACGACGAGGATATTTCCTATCTGACTAACCGAGCAGCAGTCTACATTGAGATGGGAAAGGTGAGGCTATTCTATTTCGCTGGTTTCATCCAGTGAGCTCTCACATTGTTTGATTGTTGATGTTCATTTGATTTGGTTTATGCAATGCGCAAATCAGGCTACTCTATTTCGCTGGTTTCATCCAGTGAGCTCTCACATTGTTTGATTGTTGATGTCCATTTTATTTGGTTTATGCAATGTGCCGCAAATCATTAGTAGACTAAACTGAGATTTACAGGAGTTAAGTGCGTGACTTGATACTATTCAGTAGCCATTATGAGGATTTGTATTACTTGTTTGTCACACACGTATGCTAATAGTGAAAAGTGCTTAGTTGAGAAGATGTTGTATTCTTGCATAGTGCTTAGTCTAGGAGTAAAGAGTACAATATACTCCCTCCATCCATTTATTGGACTCGTTTAACCAAAAAAAAATTCTCCAAGAGTCGGAGTCGTTTAAGCCAGGGACCTCGTCCCTAGGCGCTCGCACTCTTCGTACGAGACGCGGCCTCCTCGTACGAGACACGACAATTGATGTGGCGCCGTCTCCCGTTGCTTCAAGTGCCCCCGCTCCGTTCCCTTCTGTTAGCGTTCGTCAATATGTACCCAGCACACTGCGTAGCCGCGCCACCGAGTCTCGCCACCGCACCACGCGGCGAAGTGCCCAGCACACTATGCCGCCGCGCCGCCAAGTCGCAGCCTCACCACGCCGCCGCGCGCGCCTCCGAGTCGCTCCACGCCAACACCACGCCACGCTGCTGCATGCCATGGATCGCCATGACCACGACGATGAGGTCCAGTATGTGCGTGGTGTCAACTGGGCGCCAAATTTTACCGACGAAGATGAAGACCCCATGGCCGAGAGCGAGGTGCAGTACGTGCGTGGTGTCAACTGGGCACCAAATTCTACCGACGAAGATGAAGACCCCATGGCCGAGAGCGAGGTGCAGTTCGTGATGGATACTTATGCAGGTGAGACTGAGGTTCCGGACTCCCAGATGGACATCGCCGAAGTCGACGACCCTAACGCCGAGGTGGACATTGCCGAAGTCGACGAACCTGACACCGTGCATGCCCTACAATCGTTTGCTTCCAAGTTTCAGTCAGACAAGGTCAAACATGAAGGCTGCAGTTTGATGCTCCCTGTGTTGTTTCCTCGTTTGTATGGAGACCATGACGAGGACGTCAATGGTGCTGCAGTATCCCTGCTTTGGATTAGTCGTGGATACTCCAATGGTAGTAATGGATTGCCAAGGATTCCAGATGAAGGTCTGGATGTTGAGGAGATTAAAGAAGCTAAGATGTCCATGAAGAAGAAGACTGAAGAAGTTAAGATGTCCATGTTTAAGATTATTTTTTCCGTTCATGTATGACAACTAGTAGAAGGGCGAGCCTGGTGCAAGCGGTAGAGTCTTACCGCCTGTGACTGGAAGGTCCCGGGTTCGAGTCGCGGTCTCCTCACAGTGCACAGGCGAGGGTAAGGCTTGCCACTGATACCATTCCCCAGACCCCGCACAGAGCGGGAACTCTCTGCACTGGGTACGCCCTTTATGTATGACAACTAGTACTACTAGGAAGTTAGAGTTAATGAAAATTTTAGCAGTACTGTTAGTCATATTGAAGATGCATTACATTTGCAGAAACAAGGGATGCAGTACTGTAAGTTTTTTTAGCTAATGGATGAAATTTTTCATGTTCAAGATTAATTGCATTTGAAAAACAAGGGATAATATTGTTGCTAATGGATGATAACTTTCATGTTGAAGATGCATTACATTTGCAAAAAAAAAGGGATGATAATTGTTGCCGAACTAAGCACAGTACTGCTAGTTTTTTCGCTAACACTTGATTTTCTACACAACAGTACTGCTAGTTTTTTCGAAATTTTGAAGGAAGCGCGGCTAATTTTGGAGATGATGTCGGCAAATTTTTCATTTGGGCGGACTCAAGGATGACAGCGGCAAATAAGGAGATGATCTCGGCATTTTGATGCGGCAAAACGGAAAAAGGAAGGGCCGCGGATGGCAAGCACGCGATATTGGCTGCAGACGCGCGTGATTCTGGCGCGGACGCGCGGTTGTTAGTCGCTGAATTCTTACTCTTGTAGTAGCAGAATTCTTACTCATCGAGAGAGGATGACACTAGGAGTTGGGGCAATTTTCTGGTTTATTTCTCACACAACTGCCATACCAACCTGAGGGGTTGAGGATACATATTTATAGGCTGCTAGCCAGCCAAGCATTTACCAAGATGCTAAATGCTAATATGCTGTCCTAAAATAGATGTTGTCCTAGATGCTGTCTTAGATGTTAAGATGCTGCCCTAGCCAGTCAAGGATGCTGTCCTTGATGGGCAGCAAGACCACCATACAGCCACAAGGACCATATGCTACAGCCCCACAAAGACCAGCCAACACAGAGACTTATTCATTATTCTCCCCCTAAGTCTTGTGCGTCATCTTGTGGGAAAGTTGAACCATCCTGGTCCTGGAGCAGAGCTCAAGGAACTTGATCCTCCCAAGAGGCTTGGTAAGCAGGTCCGCAAGCTGATCCTTAGTGTTGATGTAGCTTGCCTTGATGCTCCCTTCCTCCAAACAGCCTCGGATGAAGTGGTACTTCACCCGGATGTGCTTACTCCGTTCATGGAAAACGGGGTTCTTTGCCAGGGCCAGAGCGGACTTGCTGTCCATCCTGAGCTCCACCGCTCTAGTGTCTCTGCCGAGGAGATCACCAAGCAGTCGAGCGAGCCAGAGCGCCTGAGTCGAAGCGGTGGAGGCCGCTATGTACTCGGCCTCGCAGCTGGACATGGCTACCACCTGCTGCTTGACCGACTGCCAGCTAACGAGGCACTTGCTGAGGAGGAAGAGGATCCCGCTCGTGCTCTTGCTGGTGTCGATGTCGCCGGCGTGGTCGCTGTCGCTGTACCCGACGAAGTGTGCCGCCCCAGGGCACCTAGGGTAGTAGAGTCGTGGTCGAGAGTCCCCGCAACGTAGCGGATGATCCTCTTCACTGCCTGCTGGTGCTCTGTCGTCGGTAGCTGCATGAACCGACTAACGTAGCCGACGGAGAATGCCAAGTCCGGCCGTGTGTGGGCGAGGTAGCGAAGGCTCCCCACAAGACGCCGGTACTGTGTAGCGTCCACCTCCTCCGCCGTGCTGTCGCGGCTCAGCTTCAGCCTCTCCTCCATCGGAGTGAGAGCTGGGTTGCAGTCGGTGAGCCCGGCTAGCTCAACGACGCGCTTGGCGTAGGTGGTCTGTCGAAGCGTGATCCCGGAGTCATCCTGGTGCACCTCGATTCCCATGTAGAAGTAGAGAAGCCCCAGGAAACTCATCTGGAAGGTGGCCTTCATCTCTTCCTTGAATGCCGCCACCTCCGCATCCTTGGTGCTGGTGATCACCAAGTCGTCGACGTAGATACCCACCAGCAGAGCATTTCCTCCACTGCCCCGTCGGTAGATGGCCGCCTCGTGCGGGCTTTGCTCGAAGCCTATCCCCTTTAGCGTGGAATTCAACTTGGCATTCCACGCCCTCGGTGTCTGCCGCAAGCCATAGAGGGCCTTGCGCAGGTGGAGCACCTTGCCCTCCTTGTCGGGGATCGCAAATCCCGGTGGCTGGTGCACGTAGACCTCCTCCTTCAAGTCTCCGTTAAGGAACGCCGACTTGACGTCCATGTGATGAACACGCCAGCCCTTCTGGGCAGCTAGCGCAAGGAGTCGCACGGACTCCATCCGTGCCACGGGAGCAAAGGCGTCGTCGAAGTCGACCCCCTCCTGCTGCACGAAACCTCGTGCCACCAAGCGAGCCTTGTGCTTGACGATGGCGCCGGCTTCATCCCTCTTTAGCTTGTACACCCACTTAAGGGTGATCGCGCGGTGGCCACGAGGAAGGTCAGCAAGCTCCCAGGTGCGGTTCTTCTCAATCGCATCCATCTCCAACTGCATCGCGGCGCGCCATGCCGCGTGTCTCTCGGCCTCAGCAAACGACCGAGGCTCGCCATCGTCACACGCAAGGTGCAACTGCGCCTCTAGGTCGTGAGGCACCAGTCTCGGCACTGGCTGGTCGCCGAGAAGGTTCTCCATCGTACGGTACCGCAATGGCTCGCCGTCGTGGTACGCGTCGATGCGCTCCTCGTCGTGAGAGAGCGAAGTAGCGAGCTCAACCGGGCTGTGCTCGACACGAGCTGGTGTTGGAGTAGACGTGCCCGGAGAGGTGCCTGTCGGTGCTGGAGTGCGTGGCGGTGCCGGCTGTGGTGGAGCCGACGAAGAACTCATCGCAGCCGAGGTCCTGGCTGGAGAGCGTGGTGCTTTCGGAGTAGCAAGTGCCGGGGTCGGTGGAGGCTCGGGGACTGGGGTAGACGCGCTAGTCGAAGAAGAGCTGCCTACTCCCCTAGCTCCCTCGAAGTGAACGTACTCGACAGTGAAGTCGTCGTACATCAGAGCCGAGCCGTCGTCCACCGCCTTGTTCCACGCCCATCCTCGCCCTTCGTTGAACACAACGTCGCGCGCCGTGCGCACATGCTGTGTCTTTGGGTCGAGGATGTGGTAGGCCTTCGAGCCCTCCGCGTAGCTGATGAACACTCCCGGAGTGCTCCTGTCGTCGAGCTTGTTGATGTGGCCAAGCTCCTTGGCGAACGCGAGGCAGTCGAAGACCCGCAAGTGGGAGACCGCCGGCTTGCGCCCATGCCAAGCCTTGTACGGCGTCCTGCCGTCCAGCTCCTTGGTAGGCGAGCGGTTGAGGATGTAGACGGTCGACACCACTGCCTCTCCCCAGAAGACAGCCGGCATCCCCCTCTGCTTGAGAAGGGCCCGAGCCATCCCCACAACCGTTTGGTTGCGCCGCTCGATGACGCCGTTCTGTTGCGAGCTGTACGGCGCGGAGTAGTGGCGTTGAATGCCCTTATCAACGCAGTACGACGCGAATTCAGCCGCCGTTGTCGGTGCGCAGCACGCGCAGCTTGCGGCTGCACTCCGCCTCCGCAGCAGCCTGCGCGCGCCTGATGGCGTCCGCAACCTCTCCCTTGCTGCGAGGACCATCACCCACATGTAGCGGGAGAGGTCGTCGACGAGCAGCAGGAAGTAGCGTCGTCCTCCCGGTGTGGCCGGTGTCACCGGGCCACACAAGTCCCCGTGCACAAGCTCGAGCCTCTCCTTGGCTCGAAAGCTCGTCAGCTGGGGAAAGGGGAGTCGCCTCTGCTTCGTCAACACGCAGACGTCGCAGAGCTGCTCCACATGGTCGAGGCACGGCAGGCCTCGCACCATCTCCGTGGCACTGAGCCGCTTCAGGGCCTCGAAGTGAAGGTGCCCAAAGCGCTCGTGCCACTGCCGCGCCTAGTCATCCCGACGAGCAGCGAGACAGAGGGGTTGTGCCACCTGCACGTTAAGGACATAGAGTCGATTTGCGCTTCTGGTTATCTTGGCAAGAAGGCGACGACGGTGATCCCAAATCCTCATGACTCCATCCTCAACCACTACGCGCGAACCGTTCTCATCCAGCTGTCCCAAGCTGATGATAGAGTTCCTCAACGCGGGGATGTAGTAGACTCCGGTGAGCAGCCTGTGCTCACCAGACACGGCGGTGAAGCTGACGGAGCCGACGTCCTTGATCTCCACGCTGGAGGCATCCCCAAACATGACGGAGCCTCGGACGCTAGAGTCAAGCTCGATGAAGAACTCCCGTCGACCGGTCATGTGATGGGTGGCGCCGGTGTCGAGGCACCACCCGTCAGTCTTGTCATTGCCGGAGCCGTCGCCGAGGAGGGCGTGCGCTTTTGGCTCGTCAAGGTGGAGGAGAGCCGCTGCGGCCGGTGCCGCTGGAGGTAGCTCGATGCTTGCATGTGCGATGAACAGAGCCGGCTCCTCCGCCTGTGCGACATGGGCCTGGCCGCGTCGTAGCTGTCGACAGTCCTTGGCCTAATGACCAAGCTGGCCGCAGTTGCTGCAGGTGTCGTCTCGTGCCGGCTTGTGCTTGCCGGCGGCGCCGCCCTGGGCGCCTCCACGGGCATCACCCTCGGCACGTCCTCGCGCGTCGGCCTGGGCGTCTCTGTGCGCCTTGCGCGGCTTGCCACGCTTGCGGCCGCTTGTCGCGGAAGAAGGCTCCCCCTTCTTCCGGTTACCTTGGTAGGCAACCCACTACTCCCGAGTGAGAAGGAGCTTCCCGCCAGTGGTGATGGGCCCCGAGAGAGACTGTGGCTCATCGTTGTCGACGACCTTGAGGCGACCTATCGCCTCCTCGATCGACATCGTGGAGAGATCCAGCAGAGACTCTATCGAGCAAGCCATCTGCTTGTACTTCTCGGGGACGCAGCGGAAGAGCTTTTCGACAGCTCTCCTCGCCGTAGGTGTCATCGCCGAACTGCACCATCTTCTGCAACAGAGTGTTGAGACGGAGAGCAAAGTTATCAACATCCTCACCTGGCTTGAAGGCCAGGTTCTCCCACTCCTTGCGAAGTGCCTGCAGTGTGGATTTGCAGGCGCGGTCGCTGCCGATGCGTGCCGCAGCGATGGTGTCCCAAGCCTCCTTGGCAGTCCGCTTGTTGGTAAGCGAGAACTGCATCTCGGACGGGACTGCAGCGATGAGGGCATCCAGCGCCCGTCGATCCTGGTCGTAGTCGACGTCGCCGTACCGGACTGCCTCCCACATGTGTCGCACCTGGAGCTTTACCCTCATCACCGCAGCCCACTCGACGTAGTTGGTCTTAGTGAGGGTAGGCCACCCACCGCCGGGGTCGACGTCCCTGACAACAGCCTGGAGCCCGTGGTAACCACGGTACCGATCCGGGGAGAGAGAGCCACGCTGCCTGTGAAGGCCGCGCTCTCCATCGACCCGTCCGCCACCGTTGCCGTGCGCGCCTCCACCAGGAGCGCCGCCGGCGCGTCCGCGCCTATCTGGGCTGCCGCCCGCGCTCGCGCTACCTCCCTCCCCAGCAGCTCGAGGTCCGCGTCGGCGCTGTCGTCAGCAAAAATGGAGCTGCTGATGCTGCCGCGCAGAACCTCGACCTCTGCTGCCGCCGCACGCGCTACATCCGCTGCCGCCGCCGCTCTGGCTGCTGCCAGCTTCGCCGCCGCCAGCTTCGACGCCCTTGCCGCCGCCTCTCGCTCGTGTTCCTCTGCCGCGGCAAGTTCGGCCTCCTGCTGACGCCGCGTGCTCGAGGCGACCGAGCGCTGAGACTGTCCTGCGGACATGACGCGCTACCGGGGGGCTGCTGCGTGGGGAGAGGGCTGCTTCAGACGAGCGCAGAGGGAGAGGAGTGAGCAGGAGCGGCCGGCTGCTGCTCCTAGCTGGGGCTGTTGCGAGGCTAGGAAGGGAGATGAGCAGGAGATGCTCAGGCTACAGGATAGTACGGCTCTGATACCACTTGTTAGTCGCTGAATTCTTACTCTTGGTAGTAGCAGAATTCTTACTCTCATCGAGAGAGGATGACACTAGGAGTTGGGGCAATTTTCTGGTTTATTTCTCACACAAATGTCATACCAATCTGAGGGGTTGGGGATACATATTTATAGGCTGCTAGCCAGCCAAGCATATGTCAAGATGCTAGATGCTAATATGTTGTCCTAAAACAGATGTTGTCCTAGATGCTGTCTTAGATGCTTAGATGCTGTCCTAGCCAGTCAAGGATGCTGTCCTTGATGGGCAGCAAGACCACCATGCAGCCACAAGGACCATATGCTGCGGCCCCACAAAGACTAGCCAACACAGAGACTTATCCCATCAGCGGTAACGCCGTTTTGAGCGGTGTTAGCGGAGGGATTACTCGGAAACTCAACAGCCCACGGTGCATTTAGTACAAAGCCGTGATTAAATGATAATCGGTGCTCCTTCAACCCTCCCTTGGTCATCGCGCAAGAGACTAAAGCGAGTCCGATAAATGGACGGAGGGAGTATTACACGATTTAACTGTGCCTTATGCCCGAAATATCACATTCTTTTTTGCTAGATAGTCTATAGCCCTCTTTTACTTCTGGTAGCCAAAGTTGTCGCTGTAATGCATTAATATTATCTTTTACCTGCAGTACGATGAATGCATCAAGGACTGCGATAAGGCTGTGGAGAGGGGAAGAGAGCTCCGTGCTGATTTCAAGATGATTTCAAGGGCACTGACAAGAAAAGGAACAGCTCTGGTCAAACTTGCTAAGACCTCTAAGGATTTTGATATTGCCATCGAGACCTTCCAGAAGGCTCTAACTGAGCATCGTAACCCAGACACTCTTAAAAAGTTAATTGAGGCTGAGAGAGCAAAGAAAGAGTTGGAGCAACAAGAGTACTATGATCCAAAATTAGCAGATGAGGAGAGAGAGAAAGGTATGTAAGTTTTATAATGTCATCTCTAGGACAGGTGATGGTTGTTCCTCTCCTATAGTTTTGTAATTTGTCTTATGATTTGTAGGTAATGAGTTCTTCAAGGAGCAAAAATACCCAGAAGCAATAAAACACTACACAGAGGCTCTCAGGAGAAACCCGAAGGATCCTAGGGTAATTCTTCTACCTCTGTTTCACACAGTCTACCTTTGTTAGAGTATAACATATGAAATATTTGGGAAACTTGGTCATTGATATTCAGTTACATGACTTGATTGTTTGTGTAATACAAGTACAGACTATATATCCTTTACCAAATGGAAAATAAGACTAAATCATTCATTTGTTTTCCACATCCTTATATGGCTTGTCATGTCTGTGTTTTCGTGGGGTGGTGGGTAGCTAAAGGGCAGGATTTGTGCTGATGCTGAGTGGTTCGCCTAGTGCCTTGGTTTGCATAGTAGAGAATGCGATAGGGTAGAATGTCTGAGATAAGAATGGTCACCAGAAGATAAGAGATGCATTTCTTGGTTGACTTGAAAAGGATTCTTGCTCTTATATGAAGCTACTTAACTCAGCATTTGGTCTTCAACATGGAAAATGCAATTGATTTCTGTTGTCTCTCTTCTAAATTGTAACTATACACTTTTTCTTCTTTGTTGAACATTCGCTTTGCTGATAAACTATGATTTGACTCCTGACTCCTTGATTCAACATTTCAACCTGAACCATCCACTGTTGGTTGCTGGTTAGACACAAATGGTGTTTTCTGCAATAACTTGATGGTATTGCACCTAATTTGAAAATTAGGTGGTGTTTGGCAACTGGTTTATGAAGGGTGGGAAGGGAAATGATGGATAGGTTAGATTTATTCCACTGTTCGGATCATGGTTATGGGAAAAGATATTGGTTTGGGATAGGGATATGTGCTCCTCATATCTCATTGTTTCTATCCCACCATGAGGACTGGGTTGTGAGGGTGGAATTGGGTTATGATTTGTAAAATTAACCCAAAAAATACCTTTAGGTGGCGTTTGGAAAGTGTGGGAAAGGGATGTACTGTAGAACTGGGAAAGGGAAATTGGAAGGTTCTCGTCCCAACCAGGAGGAGGGTGGGTTAGGCTGGGAAACGACGCCGGCGAAGCGGTGGTAGGCTGAGAACCGCGACGGCGTGAAGGAAGATATTCCTGTGTGTGGCGCCTGCATCAGATCCGCCGCTCGCCTTGCACACCGTCGATCCGCAGCTCGCCTCGCACCCGTCCAGCCACTGCTTGCCTCGCACCCGTCCAGCCGCCGCTTGCCCCGCACGGACGCCGCTCGCCTCGCACGCCGACCAGCATCCCCTCGCCTTGCACGGCTGCTGCGAAGCCTCGCACGCTGGTTTGCTCCTGGGCGAGAGGGATGGCGACGCAGGAGCAGGAACAAGCCAGGCCACGGCGCTATCATTCGCATGCTGGATGCCTGGAATCTGGATGCGTATCTTCACGGAGATTGAAGGCCGAGCACCATCGAATTCAGGCTATTTTTTTATTAGCAAAGTAGCGAGTGGGTCCCACATTGTGCTGCTATCCCAAACCAAGTTGCCAAACAAGGGAATAGGAGATATGGATCTCATAACCAGGCCATAAACCAATCCACCATAACCCACCTATTTCCCTGTCCCTTTCCCAAATTGTATCCAAACGCCACCTTATGGAAAAGGATATGTTGCTTTTGTCATTTCCCCTCTATTTCCCCAACCCATACCCATAGGTAGGTGCCAAACAAGGGAATGGGAAATGATGTTGATTTTACAAACCAAAATCCACACCTCATAAGCCACACTCATATCCCTTTTCCATTCCAACTTAATATCCAAAAACACCGGTCGCATCACATGAACTCTACAAATTGAGGTAATTCCCTTTCTGTTTATTCTAGGTTACTTTGAATTACTTGGTTGTTGTAACAATGACGGGCGTGCAACCTCCAACAATGCCAATTGCCAACTCAGCTCAGCTAGTTCATACAATTCATATTGTCATTTTCCCATATGTGGAGGGAGAAGGGCTCTTTGTGATGAGCTAGCCTATTTTGAACGCCTCTTGATGGTTAGATGGTCATCACTTACGGGCCTGCTTGGATGCCTTGCCCTCTAGCCTTGCCCCAATCTTGCCGGCGGAGGCGAGTCGAATCGGCTCAGCCGCTCGAGCAAGGAAAAGCTGCAAATCCCTTAGCTTCCTTGCTGGTCAAGGCTAGGCTAGTGCTTGCCTGAGAACCACGCATGCCGTACAGAACCACATTAGCTTTGAGCAATGTGTAAAAGCTAGATCCTTGGAGAATTGTTATTGATGTAGCTTTGAGCAATGTGTAAAAGCTAGATCAAGGCCTAATCTTTTAAGCTAGCTCTTATTGAGGTGGGTGTGACTAGGCCTTAGAGCTAGCTGGTAGCTCTAACTTGTTGGAGCTTGTTATTGATGTCTTGTGTGCTCGTGTTTTTTGCTATTTAATTGATTCTGAGTTAAGCAAATATTACCTGATCTATGTAATAATTTAATCCATAATATGTTTCTTTCTGCTGTTATATATTGAGCTCCTTAATGTTGTTGCATTTTGTAGCCGTGTCTGTATAAGCTTACATGTTTTACTTGCAGCCTGTAATTGATCTTCAAATGTTATTTGTCTACAGGTTTACAGCAATAGGGCTGCCTCGTACACCAAGTTAGGAGCCATGCCTGAAGGTCTTAAAGACGCGGAGAAGTGTCTTGAACTAGACCCCACCTTCACCAAAGGGTATACAAGGAAAGGTGCAATTCAATTCTTCATGAAAGAATATGACAAGGCCATGGAAACCTACCAGGCTGGCTTGAAGCATGACCCAAATAACCAGGAACTGCTTGATGGTGTTAGGAGGTATCAAAGCTTATGCAATACCAGTAATCTGATTGCTCAGTGTATGTTGCATAAACAGCATGCTAACCTTTTTTTTGGTAATGCAGGTGTATTGAGCAGATCAACAAGGCCAACAGAGGTGAAATAAGTCAGGACGAATTGCAAGAAAGACAGGTAACCATATTGTAGTATGTTTCTGTTTTCGTTGGTATTTGCAGCTTCAAAAGTTCAGATTCAGTTAACTGTTCTTCATGCTGTTTTTGCAGAACAAAGGTATGCAAGACCCAGAGATCCAGAACATTCTTACCGATCCTATCATGCGACAGGTACCATAGAGTCCCTGAACTCGAGGGTATCTTGTGTCAAAACTTACTATACCGGCCTGCTAATGATGTTGTCATGTTCCGCAGGTGCTAAATGATTTCCAGGAGAACCCAAGGGCAGCCCAGGAGCACCTGAAGAACCCCGGAGTTATGCAGAAGATTCAGAAGCTTGTAAGCGCTGGGATAGTCCAAATGAGATGATCAAGCATACCGCTTGTTCGGCCCTTGTGCTTGGCTTTGTTAGTTCACGTGCCCCCTGGTCATATATATCCGTTAACAAGCAGCAAGGGCAGAAGAATGAACATGTTGGGGGGCTAATCTTTTTTCCAATTGAATTGTAAGTGCAGTTGACATTGGATTATTCATGTTTGTGGCACTGAGTCTGAGTATAGGCTTGATTTCTTGAAATGATGCGCAAGCCACTTACTTATCCGCGGATTTCCTGCTTTGATGGCATGTGCCCTTTACAAAGAGGGTTGCCTGCTAGTCTGTGATCTGATTGAGGTTTGATGATGACTAGGCTAATGGTACTACCTACCTCCAATGAAACTGGTGTATCAACGCCGTCTTCCTTTGGCTTGATGCGTAAGGAATCCAAAATACGATTGGTTTTACCCTATGAAAACAAAATCCGATTGGTGTTTACCCCATTATTAGAACACACTGGGTATGGATCAATTTTTAAACCCATGAGTTTCATAATGTTCAGGATGCTGACCATAGGTTGGGCCGGGTTCAGGTCGGGCCACAAAAAACCTGCTGTTTTTCTCCTTGGCCCGTTCTCGACCCGACCTGATCTGAGCCTCGGGCTGTTAATATTAGCATGGGCTCGCCCGATGGATGGCCTGACGGGTTACGGGCCAACTCGATAGCTCGGCAAGTCGGCATTGTGCACGGAGGGGAGGCGACGGACCGACGGTGGCCGTCATTGGTGCGACGGGACGGCGTGCCAAGGATGCATCGATTTGGTCTCCCAGCACCAGCAGCTAGTGGATCTGATTTGCGTCGGTGGTTGGCCGGATGAGAGGACGAAAGAGGCGCGCGCAAGTGGAAGGGAGGGCGCCGCTTTTTTTTTTTTTAACTCGGAAACAAGTGCTTCCATTAAACATTATCTCCAGGCATATCGCAGGAGACAAGTTCATTTACAAGTCTGGTGCATGATCAAGAAATATGTGAGAATTGTCAACAACTGAGCTAGCACCATAGGTAGCTAAACAATCTGCTACCCTGTTACATACTCTACTGCAAACCGAGACTTCACAAATTACAAACTCAGAACGTATCAAATCTCGAATTTGCTTGAATAATGACCCTAGGGGACTTCTATCCCAGTTTGGTGAAGACATGGCTTCACTGAGAGATGTAGAATCTGTCTCCAACAGTACATGAGACATACCCCAATGTGTAGCGCGTTCCAAACACCGCATTGACGCCAAAGTTTCAGCGTGTAGAGGAGAAGATAGGTGTTGTAGGCGTCCCACTCCCACCTCCAGAACCTCCCCCTTTGCATTTCTCACAACCATTCCCCAGCCACCCGTGCCCGAATTAAGATGAAAGGACGCATCAAAATTAAGCTCGTAAAAGCCAGTTGGTGGTAGTTTCCATTTGAGTTGATGCTTTGACTTTACAGGGAGGGACCGGTTCTGAAGCTTCTCCCATTCCATCAAATGATAGAGCACAGAACTGCAAATTTCCGACGTGGTAGCCATTTGTCGGCCTTCATTTGTTTTATTCCTTGCTGACCACCACTTCCACATAAAGATTAGAGTCTTCTCTTGCGCCTTTGGTTCCATGTCAAGGACCAGGCTTATAGTTTCTTTACCAGATTTACAGCCTTCAAGCATAACTCTTATATGTTCAGACACCAATGCTCGCCAACATTCCTTTACACATTTACACTTGAAAAAAAGATGACCACAATCTTCATCAAGACGACAACACAATGGGCACAAAGTATCTAATTTAATTCCTCTCCTTGCTAAATTACGGCGTACCGGTAGGCTGTTGTGAGTTAACCTCCATACAAACATTTTCACCTTATTAGGAAGTTTCAGCTGCCAGATTGGATGCCATTTGAAATTCCCTTGCTGTAAGCTTCCTGAACTTGATGATGATGCATCTTTATTCAATTTGCTATCCCTGATTTGCATAGCCAATTTATATGCAGACTTGACTGAGAAAAGTCCATTTGAATCATAGTGCCAGGCCGGCCAATCCTCCATTTGTGGATCAGTCAGAATTGCGAGGATAATTTGTGCGTCTTCCGGCCAAAATGTATCCATCACCAGTTGCTCATCCCATGTACCGGAAGCAGGATCAATGAGGTCTGAAACTTTTGTTAGCAGTGAGCGTCCCTTCGGCATGATTGGACCATATATTAACTGAATTCCCTCCTCCAATTCTCCAAATAATACCATCCCTTAAAAGGTCCAGTCCATGTAGAATACTTCGCCATGAGTATGAAACATCAGCCCAGACACTGCAATGAAGAATACTCTTATTTGGGAAATATTTAGCTTTCAAGACTCGTCCACACAATGTTTCCGGACATGTTAATAACCTCCATGCTTGTCTGGCCAACATTGCTTGGTTAAATAAATATAAATTTCTAAACCCTAATCCTCCTTTCTTCTTTGACCTCACTCTGTGGTGCTTGGCTGGAGCTTCTAAGCTCAAAGAGCTGTTGCTAGATCGCTTGTAGCACCATCTTAGGTTTGGTGCTCTATGGTCAGGTCTTCCTTGTTTTGGGTGTGTATTGTTTTGTAAGTGTGGAGGTGTGTTTGGTACTTAGTCTGGGGGCTCTCCCCCTCTCTATGTACTTTCTTTTCTATCTTAATGAAATGACACGCAACTCTCCTGCGTAGTTCGAGAAAAAAGTTTCTCCCAACTTAACCAGTGAATTTTGTGTATGTTGTCTTGTTGGCTCCACCAATATCGCCCAATAATAATGCTTAATTCATCACACAATCCTTTGGTCAAGTCAAAACATGACATGGCATATGGGAATGGCCTATGCAATAGCCTTTACAAGAATTTCTTTCCTAGCCTTGGAGAGGAGTTTCTCTTGCCAACCTTGAATCCGTGCCCATAACTTCCCTTTTATGTACTCAAAAGCTTTTTGCAAGATTTGCCAATTGACATCGAGAGACCTAGGTATTTCTCATTTTTAGCTTCCTATGATATTCCCAGGATTCCCCGAATCTGCCCCTTGACTTGAGTTCCTGAATTTGGACTAAATAGTATTGAGGACTTATCCTTGTTAATAACTTGCCCAGACACCCTCTCATATATTGACAAGATGCGTCTTAATTCAAAAGCATCACTGTATCTAGATTGCATTAAAATCAGGGAATCATCTGCGAAGAAAAGGTGATTTACTCTCGGTGCACCACGACAAATGCAGAACCCTTTGATCTTTTCCTCTGCTTCAGCCTTTTGCAGCATGGCCGACAGATCCTCCGCACATAAGATGAACAAATAGGGTGACAAAGGATCACCTTTGAAATCATCTAGGCCCCTAGTTGGATTTCGGTGATTAATGACAATATAAGATTACTATAACTAACGTGTGTTTTGCAGAGGCAATTAAGTTAGGTCATGGTAATAGAGATCGATTGGACAATCGAGGTGGTCATGCCCCTACGATAGAAATCGTTTCGGTTTTCAAAGGATGGACGACAAGGTTAAGGATGACTAGTTCTAAGTGTCGATTGGAGTTGGAGAGACACTTAGAGTAGTTTAGGACTTTGTTTTTCCTTTAGCCATACTATTAAGGGGGGTATGGACGAGTAGCTTGACCTAGTGAGTCTAGTGAGTTAGGTGTGGTGCACACTTGTTAAAACTAGCACTAGGTAGCTCCTACGAATGCCTAAGATCCTTTGGAGCAAACTTCATTCACATATGATCGAATGTTGAAAGTGAATGGAGGGTCAAATGCTGACCGGACGCTGGCTCCGGTGCGACCGGACGCTGGCCGCAGGGTCCGGTCAGTTCATTTGATCAAGTGACTGCGTTCGGTGCGACCGGACACTGGAGTGGTCAAGTGACCGGACGCTGAGAGGCAGCGTCTGGTCGACTCCAGTAAGGTTCCAGGGAAGGGAATCTGCGACCGGACGCGTCCGGTCAGTACTGATCGGACCCTGGGGGTTCAGCGTCTGGTCGAGTACAGTAAGCATCCAGTGAGGGTTTAATGCGACCGGACGCGTCCGGTCAACACATATTCACTGTTTTGCGGGTTTAACTGACCGGAGCGTCCGATCAACATGACCGGAGCATCCGGTCACCCCGCAGAAGCTCATAACGGTTCGTTTTTCAGGCTGCCTTATAAATAGAAGCTCCACTCGTGTGTGGAGTCACTTTTGCTCATTCCAATAGCTGAGAAACACATTTGTGAGTGCCAAGAAGAGCAAGGTCCTAGTGAGGTGATTGAGATTTGAGAATCCAAGAGAGTAGCCTCATTAGTAAATCAAGAGTAGCAAAGTGTGCATCCATCTTCTCATTAGGCTTCGCGTGGTCAAGTGAGAGTTCGTGCTTGTTACTCTTGGTGATCGCTATCACCTAGACGGCTTGGTGGTGATTGAGAGCTTGGTGATCACCCGGCGGAGCTTGTGGGTGACCCAACTCAAGTTGTGAGCGACTTTGGGTGATTCGCCGCGACGGAGTGTCGAAGAATCAACCCGTAGAGAGCACTTGATCCTTGCGCGGATCAAGGGGGAGCTACACCTTTGCGCGGGTGCTCCAATGAGGACTAGTGGGGAGTGGCGACTCTCTGATACCTTGGCAAAACATCACCGTGTTTCTCTCTCTCTATTTACTTTGAGCATTTACTTTGAGCAATTCAATACTTGTTTTTACATTCATAGAATTGCCATGCTAGAGTAAGTTTGGAACATAGGTTGCAAGTCTGTTGTGCGTTAGATCAATAGAAACACTTTTTTAGGCACAAGGGGTTAATTGGGCTAACCGTAGGATTTGATTATTGCAAGAAAATTTAGAATTAGCCCAATTCACCCCCCCTCTTGGGCATCTTGATCCTTTCAATTGGTATCAGAGCCTTGTGCTCACGTTTTTAAGCTTAATCGCTTAGAGCAAGATGTCTCACGGGGATGGACCTCCTCCTATCTTTGAGGGAGATGACTTTCCATATTGGAAAATCCGTATGGAGGCGTACTTAGAAGCTCTAGATGTTGATATTCTTAGAGCCGTCTCACAAGGCTTTCCAAAACCTCAGGATGCTACTAACTTACAAGGCGATGAGGTTAATTATGAAAAATGGAATGCAAAGGCTCGAAACACCATCTTTAGAGGCCTTTGCAAAGATGTGTTCAACCGCGTAAGGAACCACAAAGACGTCCATGCACTATGGTCGGACGTTTGTGTGCTCCATGAGGGAACCAAGAGTGAGCATGAGGAACGCTATCATCTTGTGATTAAAAAGCTAAATTCTTTTGAGATGCTTCCCAAAGAAAGTGCTAATGAGATGTATTCACATTTAAATATTCTTGTAGAGGAAGTCAATGGGCTTGGACTTACTCAAATGTCACCATCTGACGTTGTGAGAAAGATCTTGAGTGTCCTCCCCATTGATAAATATGGGCATATTGTGACCGTGCTACATCAAGGTGATCTTTCCGCCGCTACACCGACACAAATCTTGGGAAAGATCAATGCTCATGAGATGTACATGCACATCACGCCACAAGATGGCTCATCCTCTACAAAGAAGAAAGAGAAGGACTTAGCATTCAAAGCTAGCCAAGATAAGGGCAAAGCAAGACTTCAGTATGAGAGCTCAAGTGATGAAGAAGATGATGATGAAAGTCTTGCCCTCATGGTGAAGAAGACCGCCAAGATGCTAAAGAAGCTCAACAAGAGTGGCATCAAGTTCAATGGTAAGAAAAAGAAGTTCTTCATAAGCTCAAGAAGAAAGCCAATCTTCGAAATGGATTGCTACAATTGTGGTGAACTTGGCCATCTCGCTCATCAATGCACAAAGCCCAAGAAAGACAAGTTCAAGAACAAAAACAAGGGCAAGAAAGATGATTCAAGCAATGAAGATGAAGATGAGAAGAAGAAGAACAAGCCATACAAGAAAAGAGATGGCAAAAAGAGGGACTTCTACAAGAAGAAGAAAAGTGGAAAGGCCTACATCGTCGGTGATTGGCTCACGAACATTGATTCATCTAGTGGATCATCCGATGATGATAGTGACAATGAGAAGGTGGCCGTCATTGCTATTGATCTCTCATCTTCACCACCACCATCGCTATCATCCTCTATACACCTATGCCTTATGGCCAAGGGTGAACGCAAGGTATCAAATGATGGTGATAGTAGTGATGATGAACATGCTAGTGATGATGATAGTGATAGCGATAGCGATGATGATGATTCACCTTCATATGATGATCTTGTCAAAATACTAAGAAAATACACAAAGATCATTAGAAAGAGTAGAGCTAAAAATGAAAAGCTTGATGCTAAAAATGATTCACTCTTAGTAAAATGTGATACTTTGGAAAAGACTAATGATGAGCTTAAAGAAACAAATGATGTTATATCATCCAAACTCAAGGAGCTCAAATCTTCTAAGAAAGAGCTTAAAGATAAACATGATAAACTTGAGTGGGTGCACAATGAGCTCATCACTAGCCACAACAAGCTAAAAGATGAGTATACAACTCTAAAGATCAATTATGATACTCTTGTTATTGCTCAAGAATTTTTACCAAATGAGCCACATGATGCTACTAACCATGTTGTTAAGATTGATATAGCTACATCATGTGATGATTTAATTGATGTGAGCATTGAGAAAGGAACTAGTGGCAAAGGCAAGAAAGTGGTTGAGTGCAATGACTATAATGAATATGTCAAGCTCAAGAATGCAAATGAAAAGCTCATGAAAGATCTTGAAGAGATAAAAAGCCACAGCACCATTGGGCTAGAAATTCTTGATCATGATGAAGAGTTGATCCTTGAGAATGAGAAGCTCAAAGAAGAGAACAAGAAGCTCAAGGAAGAGAAGAACAATGATGTTCTCAAGGAAGAGAACAAGAAGCTCAAGATGGAGAAAGAACATCTCAAGATTGGGTTGAGCAAGTTTGCTAGAGGCAAGCACCTCTAAAGTGAGCTACTCATGAACACCGTCATGAAGATGGATAGAAGTGGTATTGGATATGTGGCAAGTATAGAGAAGAAGAAGGCTCAAGTTCAACAACAACAATCAAAGCTAAAGCCAAAGCCAAAGAGATGATTTGAGTGTGGACAAGAAGGCCACTTTGCTCATGAGTGCCAAACTCCACCACCACAACCCTTGCCCAAGCATACTAGACCCTTTGCTTTCAATGCTCACTACATGCTTAGAAAGGATTCTAGTGGAAAGATGAAAGTCATGTTCTTAGGACCCCCTAACAAGAATAGGCCTAAGAAGATTTGGGTGGCTAAGTCACTTGTTGAGAAGGTGAAGGGCCCTCAACAAGTTTGGATCCCTAAAGCTTGAATCTCTTGTGTGTAGGTGAACTACAAGATCGGTGAAAGTCATTAGGTTATTGATAGTGGTTGCACTCAACATATGACTGGTGATCCTCGTATGTTCACCTCACTAGATGAAGAGGTAGATGGACAAGAGAAAATAACATTTGGAGATAACTCAGAGGGCAAGGTTAAAGGATTGGGCAAAGTGGCAATATCAAATGATCATTCCATCTCCAATGTACTATATGTTGCTTCATTGAGCTTCAACTTGCTATCTGTTGGACAATTGTGTGATCTTGGCTTCCAATGCTTGTTCACCAAGAAGGAGGTTGTTGTATCCAAGATAGATGACAATAAAGTGATATTTAATGGATTTAGATACAACAACTTATATCTAGTGGACTTCACCTCCGAAGATGCAAATTTAAAGACTTGCCTATTCACCAAAACAACACTTGGGTGGCTATAGCATAGAAGACTTGCTCATGTTGGGATGAGCTCACTCAAGAAGCTTATGAAGAATGATTTGGTAAGAGGGTTGAAGGATGTGAAGTTTGAAAAGGACAAGCTTTGTAGTGCATGTCAAGACGGCAAACAAGTTGCAAATACTCATCCAACCAAAGCTTTCAGGTCAACCATAAGAGTGCTAGAACTCCTACACAAGAATTTATTTGGACCAACAACATACAAGAGTTTGGGAGGGAATCTCTATTGTCTTGTGATTGTTGATGACTATTCAAGGTATACATGGGTATTCTTCCTTCATGACAAATCTAAAGTTGCATCTTGCTTCAAGAAGTTTGCCAAGAAAGCTAAAAATGAATTTGAAGTGAAGCTCAAGAAGATAAGAAGTGACAATGGCAAAGAATTTGACAACACAAATATTGAAGCCTATTGTGATGAAGTTGGAATCAAACATGAAGTCTCCGCAACTTATACTCCTCAACAAAATGGTGTAGTTGAGAGGAAGAACCAGACATTGATCACTCTTGCAAGAACTATGCTTGATGAGTACAATACCCCCGAAGCTCTATGGGTGGAAGCAATCAACACCGCATGTTATGCATCCAACCGCCTATTCCTTCAAAAGTTCCTTGGCAAGACTCCTTATGAGTTGCTCAATGGGAAGAAGCCGGACATCTCCTTCTTTAGGGTGTTTGGTTGCAAATGATACATCTACAAGAAGCGGCAACACCTAGGGAAGTTCCAAAAACGTTGTGATATTGGTTTTCTTGTTGGTTACTCATCGAAGTCCAAAGCATATAGAGTATTTAATCATGCCACCGGCTTGGTTGAAGAAACATATGATGTGGAATTTGATGAATCTAACGGCTCCCAAGGAGCACATGAGAATCTTGATGATGTAGGTGATGAACCATTGAGGGAGGCTATGAAGAATATTCTAGTGGGAGACATCAAGTCAAAAGATGATGTACAAGTCATTGATCAACCTTCTTCATCAAGTGTGCCACAAGATGGTAAAAAAGATGGGAGAGTAGAAAATGAAGATACTCATATCTCCCATGAGCAAATGGTGGTACAAGCACAAGATGTTGATACTCCACAACCTCCTCCTCAAGTGGTCAATAGAAGAAATACACCTCTCCTACAAGATCATCCACAAGATCTCATCATAGGGAGTCCATCAAAGGGTGTAATGACTCGATCTCAAAAACTTACTTCATTTATTACTCATCACTCTTTTGTCTCTTGCTATGAGCCTACCAAGGTAGAAGAAGCTCTTAAAGATCCGGATTGGATCAATGCCATGCATGAAGAGTTGAACAACTTCACTCGCAATGAAGTTTGGACTCTTGAAAAACGACTAAAAGGTGCAAGAGTCATTGGAACAAAGTGGGTGTTCCGCAACAAGCAAGATGATCAAGGAGTTGTTGTGAGGAACAAGACAAGACTAGTTGCAAAGGGATTCTCTCAAGTTGAAGGTTTGGATTTTGGAGAGACCTTTGCACCGGTTGCAAGATTAGAAGCCATCCGTATCCTACTTTTATATGCATCACATCATGAAATGAAACTATATCAAATGGATGTGAAAAGTGCATTTTTAAATGGCTTTATTAATGAACTAGTCTATGTTGATCAACCTCCCAGGTTTGAAGACCCTAGATATCCTAATCATGTTTATAGGTTGTCTAAGGCACTATATGGGCTTAAGCAAGCCCCAAGAGCTTGGTATAAGCGCCTTCGGGACTTCCTCATTGAGAAGGGCTTCACCATTAGGAAGGTCAACACCACACTATTCACCAAGAAGCTTGATGGGCATATCTTCATTTGTCAAGTATATGTTGATGATATCATATTTAGATCATCAAATGAAGACTCATGCAAAGAATTTGGTGAATTGATGTTGAAGGAGTTCGAGATGTCAATGATTGGTGAGCTTACATTCTTTCTTGGTTTTCAAGTCAAGCAAATGAAAGAAGGCATCTTCATCTCTCAAGAGAAATACACAAAAGATCTTCTCAAGAGATTCAAGATGGATGAATGTAAGCCAATCAAGACACCAATGCCTACAAATGGACATCTCGACCTAGATGAGGGAGGTAACCTGATTGATCAAACTCTCTACCGTTCCTTGATTGGTAGCTTGTTATATTTGACCGCATCTAGGCCCGACATCATGTTTAGTGTGTGTATGTGTGCTAGATTTCAAGCTAGTCCTAAGGAAACACATTTAATTGCCATAAAAAGAATCCTTAGGTATCTTAAGCACACACCAAGCATTGGCCTTTGGTATTCCAAAGGAGCTTTATTTGAATTAATTGGCTATTCCGATTCGGATTACGCCGGATGCAAAGTTGATAGAAAAAGCATATCCGGAGGGTGCCATTTGCTTGGTAGATCACTTGTGTCTTGGTCCTCCAAGAAATAAAATAGTGTGGCTTTGTCCACCGCCGAAGCGGAATACATTGCCGCGGGTGCTTGTTGTGCACAAATATTATACATGAAACAAACTTTGCTAGACTATGGTGTAGTTCTAGAAAAGGCACCTCTTTTGTGCGACAATGAAAGTGTGGTAAAACTTGCAAATAATCTGGTTCAACACTCTCACACCAAGCACATAGATATCCGCCATCACTTTCTAAGAGATCATGTTGCTAAAAATGATATATCACTAGAAGGTGTAAGAACCGAAGATCAATTAGCGGATATCTTCACTAAACCGCTAGATGAGGCTACATTTTGTAGATTATGGAATGAGCTCAATGTACTTGATTTTAGTAACTTCACTAAAAATTGAGCTTGTGTTGTCCCTTGCATTCATTGTAATATACAACATGTTTGATTTTTTTGGTAATGCATATAGGGCTTGTCTAACATGGTTAAGATAACCGCCGAAAAGCGTGTGAAGAAGCTTAACCTTGGATCAAACTTGACAAGCAGCTAGATTTACTTACTAAGTATTGCATATGCATGGATGTTGTTTTGTCGTTTTGTTCCATTTGCCCTCTTATTGCCTATTTTCTTAAAAATAATTATAGCCTAAGGTAAAATATTTTGAAAAATATGAGGGTTTAAGAGAGGTCACTCATATCAGTCCCAATTGGCGCTTATTTGGATCTTATTCAAGTTGGGACTTGATTGGGAACAGGCATCATGAAGGAACATTGAAGATTTGCTAGAAAAGGACCACCGGACGCTGCACCGGACGTTGCTGTCCAGCGTCCGGTCAGTTCACAGGAGGTGAACAGAAGCTGAAGGAGTGACCGAACGCTGCGCTTGTGCGTCCGGTCATGAAGGGATCCAGCATCCGGTCGTTTGAAGGAGAAATAGGCTGGGCTGACCGAACCCTGCCTGTGTCCGGTCATGGACCACCGGACGCGTCCGGTCACGATTCCAGAGGAATTGGACCTCTCTGGAATCGACCGTACGCTGGGTGGTAGCGTCCGGTCGCTACCACCGGAGAGTCCGGTCAGTGGATCTCGTGCGGCATCAGGACTCCTCTTCCATTTTCTATTCTGTCGCGTTGGGGGACCTATTTAATCTAATCGGCCGCACCTGCTAACCTATTCCACCGCCAAGCCCTAATCGCCGACGAAGCTCCACGGCCTGCCGCGTCCACGAGCTTCCCGTGCGCCTCCCGTGCCAATGCCGCCGTCTAGCTCCACGCACCGCCAGCCAAGAGCGACCACGCGCCGCCGTAGCCAAGCCCGCGCCAAGCACCTCGCCGTGCCGTCTTCTGTCGCCCGCGTGCGCCGCCGTTGGCTCCCGAGCATCGAGCGCCATCCAAGCCCGCACCTACCGTGCCCTAGCCCTGCCTCCTCGTTAGTAAGGCCATAGCATCCTCTTTGCTTGATCTTGATCCTTTCAATCTTCAAAGCATTGACCTAAATCATCCAGGGCTATCGATTCATTGAAGTGCTTCGCAAACCCTAACCCTAGCCGGATCCGAGGTTCCCCGCGTGACGTCTCTTCTTTTCTCGGATCACGGATCGTCAGGTAGAAAGCCCATCGCCTCAATTTCGTACCTACATTGCTTGCTTCCTAGGGTTTTTGCATCTATTAGATATATTGTATTTATTTGTATATCCATCTATTCCATCGTGCAGCGAGTCGGTGCCATTGAGGTTCTTGTGGCAGTTGTCAGTCAACTCGGAGCCAAGCTCGCGAGTACGGATCGAGGCCAAGCCTCGGGAGTGTTAGTTTGACAGTTGATCTTCATCAGCGGTAGTTCATCTTCTTGTCAGATCAGATGGCTCACACCAAGAATGTTGGGGGTGGTCCGGGAGATGACGATCAGAGGCCCCCGCCTCGCTTGCCTGCAGGAACCAAAGGCAAGGCAACGAAGCAGGTTACATCTAAGAAGCGCAAGTACCCCGATGCAGAGATAGCGAGAGTAGCAGCAGTTGCTGAGGCAGCAGAGCGTGCCGAGAGAGGTGGTGCGCATAGTGGTGTTGTCATTGTAGATCCGCAGCTCACACCAGCACAGAGGGCAGCAGTTGAGGAGGCTGAGCGTCGTCATGGTGGTCCACCTGGGACTGTCATGATGGTAGGACGTCAACTAGCTATTGAGGAGCCTCGACTTCAGGTGGAGTCCTAGTAGGAGCCACAGCAGCAGCCCCCACCAGCAGAGCCTCAGCCAGCTCAGGAGACTCAGGAGGGCCACTCGACCGAGGAGACCAAGCAGGCACTCCAGCTACGCCGCTCTGGTCGTACCAGTGCTACAGTTCCACCGAGGCCAGCTACACAGCGCAGGGGTTCATGCCCACTGCCTAGACCACAGGGTCCGCCTCCAGTGGTACACCTTGACTTGAGGGCCGCCACGGCCAGACAGGTTTGGCAGCTGAGATTTGTAGAGTTCGAGGTATGGTTTCCTCCGAGGAGGGATGAGAGAGTAGTAGAGGGCTTCTATACACCGCTCTATGAGGATTTCTACAATGCTTATCTCAATAGTGGGGCAGTGTTTAGATCTCAGCGGGTATGCAGTATAGAGTCTATTGTGGCAGCAGCTGGAGAGCATATCCACCCCTTCTTGTCATATTTGCCAGGGCTGACAGATCTGATTGGCCGGATAGGAGTATATGTACCATCTTGGGTTCAATAGTTTTATGCTTCGCTCTACGTTGACCCGCATCATAACTTCATACACTTTGCATTCAACGGCAGAGACTATAGGGTGATGAGTTTCAGGGCCCGGGAGATACTAAGGCTACATGATCAACCTGTCAGATTGCATGAGGTATGTTATGGACAGTAGGAGCCTCCTAGGCGCCCACATGGTGGTTTGGTGCCTCCTACAGATCTTGTGCGCCATTGCTTCAAGGAGCCCTTTGGTGAGGGGTCGAGGAGGAACCCCAGTGACCTTACTCCTATAGCTCGTGTGCTAGAGGCTATCATTAGAAGGACACTTCTTCCTAGGTTGGGATATAGAGAGGGATTGACTCACCTACAGCTCTGGCTCCTCAACGCCCTGATGCAGCAGACCGTGTTCGACATTTGGGACCTCCTTCTATCAGAGATGGAGGATACTATAGCTGAGGGCTTCAAGGGTCGCAGACAGCTTCCATATGCACATTGGATCACATTCCTGATGCTCTAGTCTATGCAGGTTAGGACCCAGAGATGGTTGCCGAGTACAGAGGTGCCACTATAGAGTTTCCAGCATATAACATGACACAGAGGATCAGGCACAGCACACCATAGGCACCCACTCAGCCTACCTGTCATCCAGATGTTCTAGAGTTAGCAGCTCAGTAGGACAAGATTATCAGAGGCATAGCCGCCACTGAGGAGGAGCAGCTTGAGGCACAGCAGGAGGTGACAGAGTCTAGTGATAGCTCAGATGACGACTATCTACCGATTCCTCATATGCCTCCACGCAGACATGATGCAGAGGCCGACAGTTCCAGCTCAGCTCCACTTGCACCGCAGACAGACCCCGCATTGATTGCCATTCTTGAGCGGATACAGCAGGATCAGGCACGACAGGCTCAGGAGACCGCTGCCAACTTTGCACAGTTTCAGGCTCGTTAGGACGAGTTCCAGCAGCAGCAGCAGCTCCTTCAGTAGCAGCAGCAGCAGATGCATCAGCAGCAGTTACTCATGCAGCATGTAGTAACAACACTTGGGGCCCCACAGCCACAACTTTCGCCCTAGCTTGCTCAACCTGCCACCACTACGATGACTCCAGCAGCACAGCCTAGTGGGCTTCAGAGTCAGGGACAGCCTCCAGCTCCGTTTGCCTCTCCCACAGTTCAGGTGTCCCAGTGGTTGTCCTCACCAGTGGTAGCCCCGTAGTTCACACCATATCATATGGGCTTCTCACCGGAACAGTCACCCTCGCTTTTTGTGTCTGACACATCAGTCTCCAGGAGTCTTGGAGCATCCTTCAGCGAGTTGACCGGCATGCCTACACCGCCTCATATGCATACCGCCGGTCCTTCTATAGCAGCCCCTGTTGTCATGACTACTCAGAGGCTCCCATCTTCTGTCGCATCTTCAGATCCTATTATAGATATTCTAGCAGCTTCACAGGCAGCACCTGCCCTAGCTCAGACCCAGACCACTTCAGAGACGCTTCCAGCCATAGAGGGTCGGTCAGTACAGAGCTCAGGGTCAGATGATGATGGCGCCCAGTTTCATCGTGCTCCACGTACTTCAGCGCCCGACTCGTCCGCTGCAGCTCCGCCGACCAACCCTTAGGTTTTGGTGTTTGACGCCAAAGGGGGAGAGGGTTCGAGTATGTAGACTCAGGGGGAGCCTAATTAGCTATTAGTCTATTATATTCGAGTATGTAGACTCAGGGGGAGCGAGTTTTAGGGGGAGCCTAATTAGCTATTAGTCTATTATATACATTTGGAGTCTTATTTGTGTGATACACTATTACTGTTATGCATTCGTGTGTTTACCTTCATGCATACTATTATATCTATGTGATAGTGATATCTACGTGATTGTGATATATGACATGTGTGCTTTCTACTTTGAATTTACTTATATGTCATATCACTTGTGTTATGCTCATTTGCCTTTGCTTCCGCGTTTATACTCCGATGCAAATGAGCTTTATTACTTGTACTCATGCTTAACTCATATCCTTTGAGTACACCGTATTGGCTTGGGTCATATAAGCTTGCCTAACTCTTTTGTTCTTATTGACAAAAGCTTATATGAACCAAGCCCGTTAAAACCTCACTCTTTCACATATTCGAGGTAGTATTGTCATCAATCACCAAAAAGGGGGAGATTGAAAGCATCTAGGCCCCTAGTTGGATTTCGGTGATTAATGACAATATAAGATTACTATGACTAACGTGTGTTTTGCAGAGGCAATTAAGTTAGGTCATGGTAATGGAGATCGATTGGGCAATCGAGGTGGTCATGCCCCTACGATGGAAATCGTTTCGGTTTTCAAAGGATGGACGACAAGGTTAAGGATGACTAGTTCTAAGTGTCGATTGGAGTTGGAGAGACACTTAGAGTAGTTTATGACTTTGTTTTTCCTTTAGCCGTACTATTAAGGGGGGTATGGACGAGTAGCTTGACCTAGTGAGTCTAGTGAGTTAGGTGTGGTGCACACTTGTTAAAACTAGCACTAGGTAGCTCCTACGAATGCCTAAGATCCTTTGGAGCAAACTTCATTCACATATGATCAAATGTTGGAAGTGAATGGAGGGTCAAATGCTGACCGGACGCTGGCTCCGGTGCGACCGGACGTTGGCCGCAGGGTCCGATTAGTTCATTTGATCAAGTGACTGTGTTCGGTGTGACCGGACGATGGAGTGGTCAAGTGACCGGACGCTGCCTCCACTAAGGTTCTAGGGAAGGGAATCTATGACCAGACGTGTCCGGTCAGTACTGACCGGACCCTGGGGGTTCAGCGTCCGGTCGAGTACAGTAAGCATCTAGTGAGGGTTTAATGCGATCGGACGCGTCCGGTCAGTGGTGATCGGATGCTGCCGGCGTTCGGTCAACACATATTCACTGTTTTGCGGGTTGAACTGACCGGAGCGTCCGGTCAACATGACCGGAGCGTCCGGTCATCCCGCAGAAGCTCATAACGGTTCGTTTTTTAGGCTGCCTTATAAATAGAAGCTCCACTCGTGTGTGGAGTCACTTTTGCTTATTCCAACAGCTAAGAAACACGTTTGTGAGTGCCAAGAAGAGCAAGGTCTTAGTGAGGTGATTGAGATTTGAGAATCCAAGAGAGTAGCCTCATTATTAAATCAAGAGTAGCAAAGTGTGCATCCATCTTCTCATTAGGCTTCGCGTGGTCAAGTGAGAGTTCGTGCTTGTTACTCTTGGTGATCGCCATCACCTAGATGGCTTGGTGGTGATTGAGAGCTTGGTGATCACCCGGCGGAGCTTGTGGGTGACCCAACTCAAGTTGTGAGCGGCTTTGGGTGATTCGCCGCGACGGAGTGTCGAAGAATCAACCCGTAGAGAGCACTTGATCCTTGCGCGGATCAAGGGGGAGCTACACCCTTGCGCGGGTGCTCCAACGAGGACTAGTGAGGAGTGGCGACTCTCCGATACCTCGGCAAAACATCGCCGCGTTCCTCTCTCTCTATTTACTTTGAGCATTTACTTTGAGCATTTACTTTGAGCAATTCAATACTTGTTTTTACATTCATAGAATTGTCATGCTAGAGTAAGTTTGGAACATAGGTTGCAAGTCCGTTGTGCGTTAGATCAATAAAACACTTTTCTAGGCACAAGGGGTTAATTGGGCTAACCGTAGGATTTGATTATTGCCAGAAAATTTAGAATTAGCCCAATTCACCCCCCCCCTTTTGGGCATCTTGATCCTTTCAACCTTGTCTTAGCCCACGTTGCGGATGAATTCTAGTTATGTATTTTCCATTGACCTTAATTTGATAAGTCACTGTTGAGACACATCCCATAATCAACTTGATCCACCGTCCATAGAAACCCATTTTAGACATCATAGTTCACAAAAAGGACCATTTCAGTCTATCATATGCTTTACTCATGTCTAATTTAATTGCAGCCACGCCTTCCTTTCTCTTTCTCTTAGTATTCAGATAGTGCGTGAACTCATACGCCAAGAGAACATTATCTGTAATTAGAAGACCTGGAACAAAGGCACTCTGAGTGGGTGATATAATATCTGGCAGGATCTTCTTAAGCCTATTTGCTAGCACCTTGGAGATTAGCTTGTATAGCACATTGCATAAGCTAATTGGTCGTAAATCACCAATCTTCTCTGGATTTTTAACCTTGGGAATCAGTACAATTACCGTATCATTCCATCCTTGTGGCATAACTCCTCCATTTAGGACATTCAACACCTCAGATTTAATATGGTCACCGACGATAGGCTAGAATTTCTTATAAAAAATAGATGGCATCCCGTCTGCTCCTGGTGCCTTTAGGTCTCCAATACTCTCGAGTGCAGCCCACACGTCTTCTTCAATGCAAGGGGAGAGGAGATAATCACTCATATCTTGTGAGACACATGGCTGCACACAATTTAATATCTCCTCAGCCTGACCGCCTACATTAGATAGAAAAAGATTTTGGTAGCAGTTAGCAATAAAATTTCTCAACCTTTCCCCCGCCACCACTCCGCCCCCTTCATCCTTCAAAATTTTAATTGTATTCTTCATTTTCCGTTTAGAGGCATAAGCATGAAAGAACTTGGTGTTTCGGTCTCCCTTCAGCAACCAAGCGGTGTGAGCTCTCTGCTTCTAGTGGACATTCAGTTGATCCTGTAAGCGTTCTAGCTTATACCGCAACGAATGTTCCTGGTTCACTTGTTCTTGTGATATACACCGCTGCCTCCAACTCTCCAAATCTTTCTTCACCTTCTTTATTCTTCTCTCAAGTTCACCTAACACATCCTTATCCCATACCCACAACTCCTCCAGCACCTCCCCTTGTATATCCATCACAAACGTTTTTCCTTTTTCCATGGCTACTTTCCATGCCTGCTCAACTATTTCAGAACATTCCTCCTCCTCTAACCATCTTGCCTCAAATTTCTTCAACACCTTCATCGAACTTCCAGGCCTCCTAAAATCTCTATCCCCCACGTCTACGATAACCGGCCTATGATCGGAATGCCGAGGGTCACCATTTATCACCTTAACCAAGGGGGAATTATTACGCCAAGTAACGTTAGCCACCGCCCGGGCCAATCTTTCCCTTATGTAACTTGCTACTACATGGTGGTTGTTTCTCCAAGTAAATGGCCGTAAATCCCAAATCATGGAGGTCACAGTCTTCTAGTGCCTTACGAAAATCCTCCATACATCTTTCCACCCTTGGGGGCCCTCCCTCCTTCTCATAATTGAACAAAATCTCATTAAAATCATCACAGCACAACCATGGTAGGTTATTCTTCTTCTTCAACAGTCGTAGTAGTCCCCATGTATTTTCCTTCTCTTCATTTTTTGATTCTCCATATATGCCTGTAAATCTCCATTTCCATCCGTCCTCTTTGATCACCACATCAATATGATACTTTGACATACTCTTTACTGTAACATCAATATCCCTCCTCCAAAAAAGAGCCAAACCTCCACTTGTACCGTTGCTACTTTTTACC
Source organism: Miscanthus floridulus (assembly GCF_019320115.1). Taxonomy (NCBI): domain Eukaryota; kingdom Viridiplantae; phylum Streptophyta; class Magnoliopsida; order Poales; family Poaceae; genus Miscanthus; species Miscanthus floridulus. Next base: position 106,156,793 of record NC_089586.1, on the reverse strand, counting down.
ACCATATTTGGCATCTCCAACTTCCAATGAAACCATTCCATCCGTTTTCTGTCATGTTTTGTCTCTGGCTGAAAAAGGATATCTAGAGCCTCCCTCTTCTGGACATCCAGAAGTCCACGAACTGTCGGGTCATTCTCCAATCCCCGACAGTTCCAACTTATTAGCCTCATTTTTCTTGGCGGGATTGGCAAAGCAATCCCGCCTTTATGTTAGATGGTATCTCTGTTACCTCTCCTAGACTCAGCCTAATCTTCTTGTGTACCTCCAGTTCCTCGTCCAACAACTGCTCTAATCCTCTTTTGCCACCAGAAGGTATCTGCATCCCCCCCCCCCCCCCCCCCCCCCCCCCTCCATTTGTGCCACGTGGAAGTCTTCTGAATGTCCCTCTTGAATTCTTTTCTCCTGTAGGAAATAGTACGTTGATTTCTGTTAGGGAGACATCATTTCCTTGTTTGTCCAGGTCCAAATCCATTTCTTCTTCTCCAACGACAGAATCTTTATCAAGCTGTGTGCAGTTCGTCCCTCCTATCTCCTCAACATGAGTAGCACCTGAATCCTGATTCTGCTGCACCAAGACGTTCTCCCCTACGACCAATCTTTCTTCCTTGTCTTGTTCACCTTGCTCCCCTTTTTTCTCAGAAACATGATCTCCCAGACCAAGAAAAGATTTGGCATTCAAAGTACTAATGCAATCACCCCGTAACTGCAAGTTGTTATGAGATGAATCTTTTATTGATATTCAGCGTGTTCGGCTGATCCAGTTTGGATCTGATTTCGGTTGATTTCGGCTAATTCAATAGTATTCTGTGAAAGAGAATAAGCTAAAACAAATTGAGACTGACAAGCAGAACTTGTCTCCTCTCCCTTCTCCACATGGGCAATCAAATTAGGACTCCCTGACTCTGTCTTCTTCGACTCCCTCCAGTCAAGCTTGTTCCCACTGCCCAGGCTCCTCCCTTGCTTACTTCCCCCTGAGCTGCTGCCATCTTTCCCCCGTCCTTTACTGTCTTCTAAAAATCTGCGCCGAGATGACACCACCCGCAACTCACTGCTAAATGGCTTCTTCTTTACACGCCATCCCCCCACATCACAAATTTTGTCGGTATGTCCAAGACAACCACAGATGTAACAGAAATTTGGCAGAAATTCATACACCAGGGTGCACCTCCGTCTTCATTAGTCTCCACAGTAACACCTCGCAGGAGTGGTTTACGAATATCTAGAAGAACTTTAACTCTCAAGAACAGGCCCACTGCCAACTCGTCTTCATCAGCATCGACCTCCATCGTAGTTCCGATATTGTCACCAATGGCCTTACCAGTACTCGTGTTCATCACGCCCACAGGTAATTTCAGACCGCTTGGTCGGATTTGCGGGCACCACGCCCCTGCGAGATGGAGACATGGAGTGGACTTGATCAAACGCCGAGACACTGGGCCGGGTTGGTTCAGAGCTAAAATCTTCTTCCCGAGCCCAGCCTGATGAACTAGCGAGTTGGGCTCTGTTTCCTGTATTATATTTTCATCGATCGACATATCAAGCTGTTTCTTACTGGTTTTCTGATACCCTGCAGATGACCTGATCTGAGAACTTATGTTTTTGTTTTGGGCAACATGCATTCCATGGGTTTGGAACTGGGTTTACAGATTTCCCTTTTTCACGTTCTCATTTTGGCCGGTTTGACTGGAATTGAACCTTCGAAGTTTTTTTCTTTTCTTTGGGCGAGCAATCTTTACAATCTTATAATTTTTATTATGCCCCTATAGAACAGAAAAGCAACAACTTAAATATGAATTCTTGGAACGTCGTTGCTGCTTCTTTTAGCTTCTCCTACATCCATATGCCTTGTGATCTGTCCCGGTTTTTGCATGTTCCTTATTCATTCCATATTTCCATGCCGGCTGTTCGAGATGCAACCAGGAGATCACTGCTCATCTTACCAGCATTCTCTTCTGTTCTTGTGCCTTCCTTCGAAGAACCGGCAATCAGAATAAAGCGACGCCATGCACCTTTTACGATCCATATCCCGGAATTTTCTACTCGTATCATGTTTGCTTGTTATGACTTCCCTACGATAGAACAGATCGTTCCCGAGAAAAGCACGTAGTGCGATCAGCTCCCACAAGTTTCACGATCGTTCCTGAGTGAGAGGCGAGAGTAACTAGTACTAACAACTTGCATTATGGATCTAGGCGGACCAGGCAGCGAGGTGCCAATTGTGTGTTGGCATCACTATCTGTTACGCCCGGCCAAGGCCAACCGTGTTAACGGAATTCATCCGCTGGCATGGGACTGCTGATGTGACAGACTTGTGAGGCGAATGAAGTGGGATGGCGCTACAAGTTTTTCCAAAATGATAACTTGTTGTAATTAGGTCTAGTACGAGGATTATTGAAGTCGTCCCACTAAGTTTAAAGGATTGACTTATGATGTACTATGTAGCACACCTATCTATAATAAATAAGATGAAAATTTCTCAAACCAAATATAGCATATAATTTTTAAGGAAAAAAGAGATGTTTATTTATTACTCAGGAATAAATAAAGCAGTATATGGTAGTGCTTTCTCCTATAGTCCTATGCTGCAGCATTATTTTAGAAAAAAATATAAGCTGAAACAAGAAATTGCATTAGTTAGTGGATTGATTCAAATGTAGATCTTTCAAAATATTCCTTCTATGTCTGAATTAATTAATTTTTAGAATTGTCTTAAGTCAAACTTTTAAAGTTTGACTGAATTTATAGACCAGAGCGCCAAGAGTTATGATGCCAAAGTAGTATCATTAGGAGAGAAAAAAAGTAGTATCATTAGACACACCATACACTATATTTTCATAATGTTCATTTGGTGTCACAAATATTTGTACTTTTTCCTCATATTTTCGGTCAAACATAATTTTTTTGACTTTCGACACTCTAGACATTGATTTATTCAGAGATAGAGGAAATAACGTTGTAGATATAGGTTAGCACACTGGTTTAATCGATTTTGTGCCATTTTTTCCTTGGGTAACATAAACAAACTCCCCACAGAATTTAAAAAAAAAGCTCACAGAAACATTACAATTTCGAAAGCATTTGCGGATGGTGTATGCACGTATGACGAGCTCTTTGGCACGTTGACGCCGCTGGCATGCGCTGGGTAAAGTGTTACTCGGTAGGAGTTAGGTTAGAAGCTCCAGGAGCCAAGCGGTTGAACGCCAAGGGCGTGTTTGATATCTTGTTCCTGCCTAGCCCGGCAGGCTAGCCTGGTTGCGGCCAGCTGAAGCCCGGTCCCCATGGTGCAACTTCATATGTGTTTGGTGTTGTGTTTCAGTGGAGCCGAGCCCACTCCAGATCTTGTTTGGTTTCCTGGACAGAGAGATATGATTACTTGCTCCTGCAAATTTTCCTCTTGTCATTGGCATTTCATCGAGCACATGGTAGGCAGGAAAAGAACACCGCCCGGCACCAGCTGAACGGCATGCTACGGCTGCCCACTGGCGCTAGCAGCAGCAGCTCCAGCATGGTGATGGTCGCCAGCTGGGTGAAGGGGAAGGGACGCGGAGCGGGGGGCAAGCGGGTCAAGGCGAAAGGCGTCGGCGCGGGCGCGGGCGCGGGCGCGGACGTGGAGCCGGAGGCCAAGCGCCGCGCGGTGGCGGTGCCCGTGCCGCGGGTGCCGCGGCTCTGTGGGTGCAGCAGCACCTGGCCACGCGGATCTACCGCGTCTCGCTGGGGGGCGAGCGGCGCTGTGAGGAGGGGACGAGCAGAGGAGCGGAGAAGGACGCCGCGGGCCAACAGCTCGTCTTAGGTGGCTCCTACCCCAGCTCCGTGACTGACAAGCGCGGCCGCTGCCCCAGCTCCGGCGGGTACGGCCCCTGCGCGGGCGTGACGCCAAGGAGGAAGGTGCGCCGGGGGGCGGCGCGGCTGCGGAGGAGGAAGAAAAGGTCGTGAGTGGAGGGCTAGGGAGGAGGATAAAGGGGCACCAATGACCGACGGAGGGCAGCTGCCATTTCTGCAGCGATAGAGCACGGTGGAGAGGCGCGGAAGGTGAGGGAAGGGAGACGGAGGTAACCGTATCGACCACGGACCGCACGGAGTGCTCGAGGGAGCCGGCCTGTGAAAAAACGAAAGGACTGTGGCCTGGCCAAGCTGCTTTGAATCTCACGTGAGGCAGACTCCGAGGTTGGACTAGATGCACCAAACACGAGAGTTGCAGCTCGAAAGCGCAGCCGGGCCGTCGGACAACGTTATCAAACAGGCCCATGCACCTGGCCAAACAGTCATCAGGGCAGCGGTAAAATGAAAATCGAATCGAAAGCCCTGCCTCCCACCTCTTTTTCAGTCGCAGTTATGAACAGGCGTGTGGCTCCCACAAGCGATATTGATCCCGAAACCGTGGTGCTCAGGCTATAAATACCGCTTCCATTCCATCCATGGCTCCCAACCTCAGCTCCGACGCCCCTAAGTTCCCCTCCAAGCCGAAACACGGAGAAGCCGACGTCGAGGTCGCGGCGGCGGTAGTCCATGGAGGATCGCCGGCCGGCCGCGTCGACTACCTGGCCCGCGCGCAGTGGCTCCGCGCCGCCGTCTTCGGCGCCAACGACGGGCTAGTCTCCGTGGCGTCCCTCATGATCGGCGTGGGCGCCGTCAACGACGGCGCGCGTGAGATGCTGGTATCGGGCCTGGCGGGGCTCGTGGCCAGCGCCTGCAGCATGGCCATCGGCGAGTTCGTGTCCGTGTACGCGCAGTACGACATCCAGGTGGCGCACTCGGAGCGCGACGCCCGCGTTGCCGGCGGCAGCGACGACGACAGCAGCGAAGCCGGCGGCGGCGGAGGCGCCGCGGCCCACGAGGAGAGCCTGCCGAGCCCGACGAAGGCCGCGGCCGCGTCGGCGATGGCGTTCGCGGTGGGCGCGGCGCTGCCGCTGCTGTCGGGCGGCTTCGTGCGGCCCTGGGCGGCCAGGGTCGCGGCGGTGTGCACGGCCAGCAGCCTGGGCCTGGCCGGGTTCGGCGCCGCGGGGGCGCGTACCTGGGCGGCGCCAACATCGTCCGCTTCGGGCTCCGCGTGCTCCTGGGTGGCTGGCTGGCCATGGCGGCCACGTTCGCGATCCTCAGGCTCTTCAGCTTGGCGTTCAAGACGCACGTCGCGTCCGCATAAATCACATGTGTCCACGGTGTGATCGAGTAAACAATAAGTGATCGCTATACGACGATGGGCACATGATGGAATCTGGTGGTATCGCCTGTCACGCACTTGCACTGAGTGTAGTAACGTGTCCGTGGTCGGAATCGGAAATCATAGTGGCAATGAACTGATTTCTGTGGATATTGCAGCTCATGTCTTCTTTTCTTTTCTTTTCTTTTCTGATGAGCCGGATTGGAATGCCGCATTGAGCTGCAATTTGTCTTGTGAACGAGCTGTTTGGTTGGGTGCCTATCTCCTACACCCGGTTCACCGTAGAGATGTTTGGTAGCCTGTTTAGCCCCCTGGCCTGCCATGAGCACCCAGCCGTCGAGCTCCCCTGCCCATCCTACCTCGTCCCTCTTTCCTCGCCCGTCTTCACCCCAGCTATGCCGGCTGCGGCACTTCCCACCGCTGGCCACCGTCCTCCCCACCTGCTGGCCCTGTGCCTCCGCACGATGCCTGCCCCACGTCTCCGCCAGATCCCGCCGGGCGTTACGAGCGCTCGAGATTCGCCGGCCGTGGGCTCGAGATCTGCCTCCTCCCCGGCCACCTCAAGTGCTCGAGATCCAACGCGGTCGTGTGCTCGCGCGAGATCCCTGACCATGTGGGCACGCTGGCCACGACGGCTCCACCCCCCACCACTAAACATGGTGCTTGTGGTGGTGGATAGGGGTGAGGGGTAAGTCCAGCTTCATCCTAGTGCAAGGTGATACTATTATCATAGCCAGAAGCAATCAAACAATTTAGGTTGCATTGTTGAAGCCTGCCTTAGACCGTCGGAACAAAATCCTCTAACATAGTGCAATCTATGTTTGAGGGACGTATTTTCCATCCGTCCATTCATCAGCTAACCAACGGCAAGGTCATCAAAACAATCAATACACCAGTCCGTCCAGCTGTATGTTTATTCAGCCCAAGGAAGCCCAGTTCGCTGAGCTCGCCGCTAAGTAAAAAAGGGCGCGAGACCGACGGAAAAGGGCGCGAGACCGGCGGAAAAGAGCGCGAGGCTAGCAAAAACAGGGCGAGATTGACTGAAAAGAGCATGAGGGAACGAGTCGATCGCAGAGGAATAGCTTGCCGCAGGAACGATCTTCTCTACTCACGTAAGTCTCACGTCAATAGTCTGCCCTTTAATGTATTTGCCATGAATGGCTTAAGGAATTCATCATAATTGCATCATTATGTTTCTATGAACTTGAAGGTCTCCTTTTCTCATGGATGAATCATTTAGTTGAGATCCTATTGCGATGGATGCAAATCAAAGCAAATCTAACACTCCTGTCATGGGAGAACATAGGTGTGTAATAAAACTTCTTGCTTCTTCTTTAGAAAATTTCCAGTCAACTAAAACTATTTGCTTCTTCTCCTTTGTCTATACAGAGAGGGCTTCATCCCCGGTCTAGTGCCTCACCTTGGCATGGAATTTACAAATTTTGATGAAGCTTGGGCGTTTTGGCTTAGCTACAGTGGGTAGAAGGGCTTTGTGGTTAGAAAAAGGTATACAAATAAAAGGCCATGTGATGGCAAGATTACATCATGTAGATTTGTTTGTGCAAATGAGGGTCATCGGTTGCCAGACAAAAGAGATCATTTAACAAAGTGCCCTCGAGCTGAAACTAGAACTGATTGTCAAGTTCACATGAATCTTAAAATGGATCGGGAAAAAGGAAATTTGAAAGTGAGTGAAGTGGTTTTGGAACACAATCACACACTACACCTGCCAGCAACCTTGCAACTAATGGTGTCACAAAGGAAAATTTCAGATTTACATGCTTTTGAAATTGAAACAACAGATGATGTAGGAATTGGACCAAAAGCTGCACATGAGCTGGCTAGTCGTCAAGTCGGTGGTCCACTCAATCTTAGTTACACCCTTTGTGATCACAAGAATTATTTGCGGACCAAGCGCCAACGAGAGATGGCATATGTCCAAGCACGTAGCATGCTCAAGTATTTTCATGACAAAATTGCCGAGAACCCATCATTCCAATATGCAATGCAAATGGATTGTGAAGAACAGATAACAAACATATTCTAGGCTGATGCTAAAATAATCATGGACTATGTATATTTTGGTGATGTCGTTAGTTTTGACACTACGTTTGGAACAAACAAGGAGAGTAGGCCTTTTGGTGTATTCGTCGGATTCAATCACTTTAGAGAAACTGTTGTTTTTGGGGCTGCTCTCATGTATGATGAAACCTTTGAATCTTTCAGGTGGCTATTTGAGACCTTTCTAAAATCTCATAATGGACAACAACTTAAAACATTCTATACAGATCAAGATGCTGCAATGGGGAAGGCAGTTTCTCAAGTGTTTACAGAAGCATGGCATGGATTATGCACCTTTTACATCATGCAAAATGCAGTCAAACATCTACATGAAGAGAAGAATGAAGAGGAGAACGAAGAGAATAGAATGGAGAAGAGTCAAGAGAAAAAAAGAGAAGAAAAGGAGGAAGAAAAAGGAGGAGAATGAGGAAACAAGTATTCTATCAGATTTTAGTGCATGCATGTTTGAGTATGAAGACATTGTAGAATTTGAACAAAAATTTAACCTCATGAGGCAAAAGGTGAGCAAGCAAACTTGGTTGGACAATATTGACAAGTTGAAAGAAAAATGGGCTGAATGTTATATGAAAGATGTCTTCACATTAGGAATGAGAAGTACATAATTGAGTGAGAGTCTGAACAATGACTTGAAAATCCATTTTAAATCGGATTTTGATATCATTCGGTTCTTTAAACATTTTGAAAGGGTAGTGCAAGGGAAAAGGAATAATGAACTAAATTCAGAATTTGATTCAAGGAAAAATGCCTAAAATATATATGATGAGGCCACCACCTATGTTGGTGCAGGCTGGCAAGTTGTACACACCTATTATATTTGAAGCTTTTCAAGGTGAATATGAAAGATCATTGGCAGCTTGCACCAAAGCACTGGATGGTACTAATGAATAGCTAGTAGGAGATTTTACATATGAGGAGGAATGTAAAGTTGTTGGTGATCCTTTGAAGGAAACGGCTGTATGCAGCTACAGGCAGTTTGATAGAATTGGGATATTGTGTAGCCATGGTCTTAAGGTTCTTGATTTGATGAATATCAAGTCACTACCACCACAATACGTGTTAAAGTGTTGGACACGGGAAGCACGAACCATAACTATACAAGACAACCAAGGGAGAAACATAATTAAAAACCTAAGATGGATGCTATGCTTCGGTTCAAATATATGTCCCACAAATTTCTCAGTCTGGCGTATGAAGCAGCAAACTCTCCTGAGTGCACAATGTTAGTGGACAGCACACTTGACATGCTTGGTAAGCAAATTGCAAAAAAGATCAATACAAGTATAAGCACTTTTTAGGTTTCATGTACAGTTTTCCACAAATGCTAGTCCACCGAATGACTTGTTGATTAATGCTAGACTAAAGGTACAATTTCCACAAATGCTAGTCCACCGAATAACTTGTTGATTAATGCTAGACTAAAGAAAAAGGATGTCCAAACAAAAAGTTCAAAACGAAAAAGAAACTGGCTCGATAAGAAGCACAAGGCTAGAAAAAAGAGAGAAAACAAAGCTACATCTCAGTTTGGTAAAGCGGGTAATAATGATGTTGTACATGGACAAGAGGCCATTAGTGGTGGAGCACAAGCATAAGAGGGATTATCTCCATTGTTTCCTCAACCCTTTAATTCAAGTGGTGCACAAGCACAAGCACAGGCACAAGAACAAGGTGCATTCTGTCCATTTTTTTCTGAAGCTTTAAGTTCAGGTGGTACACAAGCACAAGCACAAGTTAGCTTCACTCAAATATTGACGGTAATATGCTTATATAGCTATTTTACAGATGTTGAGATAATATTTTATTTTTAAAAGAACTTACTTCTTCATTTAACTTACAGGGACCAATGACCAATGACCGTCTGTCTAGATTCTGGTGATGTTGTTATGAAGAGCTATTAGTATTTTGAAGTATCAGTTGTATGCAACATAGCGGATGCTCCTAGGTGGATATAGATGTTCATGTTTCTTTGGCCACAAATCAGTTATCTAGTGTTAGATGCTATGCTCCCAGGTGGACAAAATCAGTTTTTTTGTTGCCAGTTTGCAAGTATCTTGGAAGCCAAAACTCTAGTTCTATACATATAATTTAGCTTTCTTTTGCTATGTTGCAAATGAGCATTCTAGTACCATTGGTGCATATTCAACCATTCAGAGTTCTCAAATCGAAACAATCATCACAACAGCACTGAAGTATCAAATTCACAATAATTATACTCTCAAATTGGCAAGAATTATCCAATCATCACAAACAAGGTTGAGCCACAATCTCAACTGACAACAGTTATACAGTGACAATTCAACACAACTACTTGTCTACAGCTAGTCTGAACTTTGGAGTTCGGCTTCTCAAGGTGCATATGAGGATAGCTGCGCTGCACGCGGGAGACAACGCGGGCACGAGCTTAGGATAGGACGGTGGAGGCAGGCGGTGGAGGAGAATACTTTCCCGAAGACCTGCTTGCCTGCTCAAGTGCTGAGGGAGGCCACGAGCAGCAATAGCCACCGGCCGGCGGCCATCTTCGCGGGCACTGCAAGGCGGTGAGTGCTTGGAACACTCTGTTCCTTTGCAGAGAATGACGGCGATGGAGGAGAGAACTTGCCTAGGGACTTGCTTAGGCCGCGAGCAGGGAGCAGCAACAGCAGCTAGCCCGGCGAGCAGGGCGCGGCGACGGTGGCTAGTGCCTAGAGCACTCCGTATCTTTTTCTAACTTGTGTTTTGCGTTTTCTAAATGTGGGCCATGTCGAATATATGGGCCGAGGCAAGAATTGGACGGCTTCGGTGCTTATTTTCTGCTGCACCTGCTGTAGTTCACAGTATGTTTGAGGATCCAGAGCCTCCCCTTGCCTTGCGCCCATCGAGCACCACCACTAGCACACGCGGCACAGTAGGAATGCCTAGTCCGGTGGTTCACGCCGATGGCCCCACGCCGGGCACTCTCAGACATCGCGCCGTCTTGGCGTACCGCGTACGCGAGGCAAGACGTTGCCTCTCGGAGATGGATTGTTTAGTCGTGCGTATTCACATGAGCAGCGCCGCCAGCCTGCAGCCCTAGGTGCAAAACATAAAAAAGCTCGCCTGGACCGTGCTTTTGGGGATGATAAGTTCTTGGAAGCAATGGGAGAATCGGAAGTTTACCATATCCCGTTGGTGGAGTCCAATCATTGTGGCCTCCTGGTGGAGGTGCGGGAAAGGGGGCCATCTGGTCACCATCGTGGTCGGAGAAAACCTAAGCCGTTTCGCTATGAAAATATGTGGAAAAGCCTTGGGGAGTATATGGATTTTGTTAATCAAACTTGGGATCCAGGCTCAGGCAACCCTGACATGTCTGCTACGTCCACTACTCTTTTGTCTTTGCAAATCTCCTTGAAGAAATGGGACAGAGAGATTTTTGGTTCGGTCAAGAAGCAGGTGAGGGACTTAAGAGCAGAGCTAGAGGTGGAGCGAAGCAACACCCTGTACCATGGCCCAACGGACAAGGAATGAAGCATGGCTGCTAAGCTAGCTGATGTGTTGGTCCGGGAAGAAACTATGGAGCGATAGAGATCGAGAATCTCGTGGCTTAGAGAGGACGACCAAAACACGGAGTTTTCCCAAGCAAAAGCTCATGCGCGAAACCGGACTAATAGAATAAAGCTATTGAAGGATGACTCGGGTCATGTGTTCACTGATCAAGAAAACCTTGAACGCTTGACTTACAAGTTTTACCAACATCTGTTTAGAGCACAGGAGGACCTTCAACCGGATTTGATCTGCCATCATGTCCCACGGAAGATCACGACCGAAATGGGAGATATGTTAGTGAGGCCCTTTACTGGGTGGAAACAGCTCTCTTCCAAATGGCGCCGAGTAAGGCCCCAGGTGTTGATGGGTTCAATGCTGGTTTCTTCCAAACTCACTGGCAATTGGTCAAGGATTGTGTGTTGAGCGCTGTGCTGAGTTTCTTGAATGGTGGAGATATGCCAGATGAAGTCAATAAGACTCTTCTGGTTCTCATACCAAAGGTTAGTAGTCCGCAAGAATTATCACAGTACCGGCCAATATCATTGTGCAATGTTTTTATACAAGCTGTGCTCAAAGACTATAGCAAATCGATTATGTCCGATTCTTGATGAAATTATCTCAGAGGAACAAAGCGCCTTTGTGCCGGGGTGCTTGATCATCGATAATGTGTTGATCGCTTATGAATGTATCCATTATTTGAGGAACAAGAAAGGAAGTCAGGAGGTTGTGTAATTAAGCTTGATATGGCCAAAGCATATGACAGAGTTGAATGGAACTATATGTTCCCAGTTATGCAGGCGATGGGCTTCCTGGATTCTTGGTGTTCTCTGATCATGAAATGTGTTTCTTTGGTATCTTTTTCTGTCTGGGTCAATGGAGTCTTTTCGGACAGTTTTAAACCGACGCGGGGCATTCGACAAGGTGATCTAATTTCGCCATACATGTTTCTGTTGTGTTCTGAGGGCCTTTCTTGTATGTTAAAGAGCATTGGTCCTCTGTATATTTCAAGAGGGGTGTGGGTGAGTAGGAAGGCACCCTGGATCTCTCACCTCCTGTTCGTGGATGACTGCCTCACCTTTACGCAGGCATCCAAGAGGGGGGGGTGGAGCGTGTGAAAGGTCCTTGTTTAGTTTTGGTAATTGAGTGACAACTTAGGTGGACTAATTGTGTTTATGTGAGATACACAGGTAATTAGTCCATAGGTACATGTGTGTAAGCAACATATGCCATGAAGGTGAAAATGGTTTAGAAATGTTGCAAAGCTCACACGTGTGATGATGAAGGAGCTTAAATGCACATGAGACATGACATTGAGTCATGTGATCAAGGTGGAGAAGATCAAGACAAGACTTGGCTTGATGGACCGGTTGCAAGCGTGAAGGGCAAGTCAAAGGCTTTGGAGTGATGGACCACGTGGCGGTGAAGCTTGAGCAAGACTTGGCGCCGATAGACAATGGCAACGGTGAAGAGCAAGTAAAGTCAAGATCGATGAACCAATATGATCACGTGATGATATGAAGTGGATCATATCATTGTTGATCATGTTGGTGCATGTGTTGCATCAACATTAAAGGAGATGGAATGGAATGCGCAAGGCAAAGGTATAACCTAGGGTATTTCATTTCACTGGTCAAGGTGTGTAGAGAAGTTTATGACCGGGTTTAGGATAGATGACCGTACTATCAAGAGGGGCAAACTTGTTTGCATATCGATCATCTAGTGCCACTCGAGTGATCTAACTTTGCATCGTCACTAGGATCGAGTGGCGTGGCAAGTTGAGTGGCTAACATCCTTTGGAAAATGATTGTGAAAATGCTAACACACATACACATGGTGGTGTACACTTGGTGGTGTTGGCACATCTACAAAGGAGGTGGTGTTTGTAGGGTTGAGATGGGTTTCGGCGCTTTCGGGAAAATAGAATGCCTATTTTCTATTACGCCGGATGCAAATTTTTGTGGTTGGCACATTGGAGCAAGGGTGAAGAAGTTAGAAGTGAAAACAAGTTGATCGCGAAGACGCTGGTGTCGGTCAACTGATCGGACGCTGGGTCTGAAAGCACCGAACCCTGGCAGCGTGCTTCCGGTCAAACTAATGGGTCTGCATAGTACCGAGGGTATTCCACCAGACGCTGGTCTGTGTCCGGTCAAGGTGGACCGGACGTGTCCGGTCGAAGAAATACGCCTTGGGGAGCTTACTGGAAACGACCGGACGCTGAGGCTTCTGCGTCCGGTCAGTTTTGCCGGAGCGTCCGGTCAGTTGAAGCTGCTGCGTCCGGTCAGAAGATGACCGTTGAGATCGGAGGAATGCCGTTGAACGCAGGTGACACGTGGCTGTCATCGGGCGACCGGACGCTGAGGTCCAGCGTCCGGTCAACACGACCGAAGCGTCCAGTCGGCCCGATTTTTGCCCAGTGAAGGGGTAACGGCTAGTTTAGCCCTTGGGGCTATAAATAGAAGTGGCCTTCGGCCATGGCTTGTGTTGAGCACCTAAGGGGACTTAGTGTCCATGCTTGTGAGTGCTTGGGAGCCCTCCATCACACATATGCTTGATAGTGATCATTCGATTGTGTGAGTGAGCGATTCTAGTGCGAGTGCATCGTGAGGTTGCATCGAGTGGCACTAGTTGATCGAGTTGCAAGCCGGTGGTGCTTGTTACTCTTGGAGGTTGCCACCTCCTAGACGGCTTGGTGGTGGTCTCCGTCGAAGCCCGCAAGAAGCTTGTGCGACGCTTCGGAGAAGTGCTTGTGAGGGGCATTGTGCTCGCCCCACGGGAGCCGCGAAGAGCAACTCTAGTAAAGCATGTCATTGAGCTACCATCACTCAAGGGGTAGGTTCTTGCGGTGCCCGACGTGCGGACTTAGCGGGTGATGCTAATTAGTCGCCGAACCACCAAGTGAGCGGTCGACACAACGGGGACTAGCGTGTTGGCAAACACGTGAACCTCAGGAGAAAAATCATCGTGTCAACCTTGTTCTTCCCGTTGGTTTGCATCCTCATTACACAAGCTTGCAATTACTTTTATACATATTAAGCTTGTGTAGTTGCTCTTGTGATTAGATAGCTTGTGTAGCTTGCTAATTATCTTCTTGCTTGTGTAGCATAGAAGTAGCTCCCGTGCGTGGCTAATTTGTTTTTAGTAACCTTGTTAGTCACATGCTTAGTTTGTGTAGCTAAGTATTTGCGCTCTCTAATTAGGCATTGGTTACCTTGTTATTGAGCATTGCTAGTGAGCTTAGTTAGCTTTGTACTTTTGCTTACTAGCATGTGTAGAAGCTCCCTCATTGCTTAAAGTACTAGTGGCATAGGTTTGTGTGACCTTGCTCCTAGAATTGATTAAGTGAGCTCTAGCTAGCCCGGTACCTTTGTTGCATAATTGTTATCTTTGAAAGATGCTAGTGAACATAGATAGAGGGGTATAGTCTTGGCTAGACCGATAGTTTTAATTCCGCACTTGTTTCGGTTAGCCAACGTGATTAAGTTTTTAAAAAGGACTATTCACCCTCCCTCTAGTCGCCATCTCAACCCTTTCAGCGTGTTGCTGCCATTTTTGATGACTATAACAGAGGGTCAGGGCAATTGGTGAACAAACACAAGTCGGCAATATTTTTCAGTCCAAATTGCCTGCAAGACTGCAAGGATGAAGTCCATATGAGTCTGCAAATTCCAAATGAAGCCCTGGGTGAACGGTATCTGGGTCTGCCCACTGTAGCTAAGAGAGGGGCAGCTGACGCCTTCAACTATGTACCAGCCAAGGTCAGGGGCTTCGTTGGCGGTTGGGCTGAAAAGAACTTAGTTGTGCGGCTCGGGAGGTGTTACTAAAAGCAAATGCACAATCGGTGCCAACCTACCCGATGTCTTGTTTCAAATTATCACCGGTGGTATGCTGCAAGCTTACATCGACAGTCTATACCTACTAGTGGGGGAGTTCACTGGATAATCACAAGATCCATTGGTTACGGTGGGAGAAGTTAACTCGGCCAAAATGTCAAGGCGGCATGGGTTTTAGAGACTTCTCGTTGTTCAATCAGGCAATGCTGGGGAAACAAGGATGGAGGCTGATCACAAGACCGGATTCGCTGTGTGCAAAGGTCCTGAAGGGGAAGTACTTTCCTTCCGATGATTTCCTTTCTGCGACCAAAAAGAGGCGAAGCTCAGCTACTTGGAGAGCAAACCTTCATGAAAGAGATGTGCTGAAAAAAGGTTTGATTAACCGAGTTGATCCAGGGAATATAAATTTTTGGCAGGATAATTGGATCCCTGGGCTGCGATCACTAAGGTCACTAGTTTGCATGCCAAAGGCTACTGCGGAGTTGGTCTGTGACCTATTCGTCCCTAGAACGCGATGTTGGGATGAAAGGGCAGTGCGCAGGTCATTCATTGCGCTGGAGGCGGTGGAGGTGTTGAAATTAAACCGAGTGCTCGCCTAGAGAAAAATGTGGTAGCTTGGGCTTTTGAGAAAAATGGTTTCTACTTGGTACGCTCGGCGTACCGGTTACTGAAGGAGGAACAAGCAGCGGCTGCTATGGCCACTGCAGGTGAAACCAGAGCATCAGATGAGGACCGATCATGGAGTGTGGTCTGGAAGTTGGACGTGCCTCCGAAGGTGTGTCTTAGCCTAAATTGTTTCGAGGAGCCAATCTGGATATCCAAATTTATGTATATAATTCTTGGAGTTGTATTAAGACGTGTCTCTAGCAGCCAATCTGGATATCCAAATTTATGTATATAATTCTTGGAGTTGTATTAAGACGTGTCTCTAGCAGCCAATCTGGATATCCAAAAAAACCCGCGCCCGCCTCTGATGCATGCGCCCAGCTAAAAAAAAAAGGCGCAAGTTTTTTTTTCCTCTCAAATTTGCTTCGTCGCTTTTTTTTCTAGGGGCAAAAACGTCTTTTTAACGGTCAGTTAACACCGTTAGCTAACGGAATTGACGGCAGTGTCAAATTAGGAACGAAAGTTGAAGTGAGTGTCAAATAGGGAACGAAGAAAATTTCAGGGCCAAGAAAGGAACGACTCATTTTCCCAGTGTCAAATAAGGAATTCTCTCAGAGAAAGATTACCTAATCTTTTTGCACGAGATTTACGCGTCGTTCGATGATATATTGAACTCCATACTTGTACAGTAGTTCGGCTGGCAGTTAACGATCAAATCAAGCTGGTACAGTTAGCAGTGAATGCGAGCTGATATGATGCCCATGGTCGCGTTGCACTGATCCGCGCAATCTGTTTGGCTCTCGTCCTGAGCATCAAGGGCCTGTTTAGTTCCATCAAAATCCAAACTTTAACACTATAAAAAAAAAGATTCAATGTTACATCAAACTTACGGTATATGTATGGAGTACTAAATGTTGATAAAATCAAAAATTAATTGTACAGTTTGGTTGTACTTTACGAGACGAACGTTTTAAACCTAATTAGTCAACGATTAAACAATTATTATCAAATACAAACGAAATACTACAGTATACTACAGCGACTTTGCCGGCGCCGAATCGGCCAACTAAACGAGGGCCAAAACACGCGCGCGCGCTCTCTCTCTCTCCCCAGCTGCCACGTACAGGGGCCAGGGCCGGCTCGATCTAGGGCGCCCTAGGCGGGATAGGTGCCAGAGAGGTCTCAAGTCCATCAAGACACGACGTAGCGGTGTTCGGAAGTACTCCGCTCTTGTATTTGCCGTTTCGCTCCACCACCTTCGTCATAGAACAGCTCCACCATAGAATTTGCAGAACAGTGGTACTGTGTGTCACACAACTTAGCTCTAACTTCAGGAATAGATTGTTTCCATACAAATGGCCTGTTATGCCCTTTATTTACGTTTGTTTGTTATGCCCTTTATTTACGTTTGTTTATTCTAGTACTCGGCCCATGCGTTAGTGTTTAGTACTATTATTCAAGAGGTTTTCCCTTTTATTTTTTTGTTAGAAATAAAGAGTTGAATAATTAAAAAAGATAAGAATGTTGACCGTACTAGGCTACTCAACGCCCAAAAGGACGAGCGCACATGTCGGAGGGGAATCAACGGATGGGAGAGTGAACATGTGATTAATGAGTGGCATTGTGGTAAGTGAGTAATTATCGCTCGACTCTACGTGGGAGTATGGAACTCAAAAAAACAGAAATACCCCTTAAGGTGCTCTAGAAAAAAACGTGGAGTTATCCCTTAACTCCACCTTTTTTTGGAACGGAATTTGTGGAGCTGAATGTGTTTGACAACGCAGAGTTAGAGCGGAGCTGGAAAACAGGAGTGGAGAAGTTCTAAACACCCCAATAGTAATATTCATTATTCAAGAACTGTAGTATGTGTGTATATTTGATACCAAATTAAGATCCATATATCCAGATAGGCCTTGTTTAGTTCGCGAAATTTGGATTTTGGGACTACTGTAGCACCTTCGTTTTTATTTGACAAATAGTGTCCAAACATTGACTAATTAGGCTTAAAACGTTCGTCTCGCAATTTCCCACCAAACTGTGCAATTAGTTTTTCTTTTCGTCTACATTTAATGCTCCATGCACGGGCCGCAAACATTCGATGTGACAGGTACTGTAGCAACTTTTTGAATTTTGGGGTGGACCTAAACCAGGCCATAGTTTAACGATAGCCGGTAGCTCACAAATGGAAAATGAAACATCACGCGTGGTTGTAGCTTGACTGGCCCTCAGCGCGCGCGCCATTGGCACATCGCACGACGACCTTCGCAGCCACCGGCCAGTTTCGCTATCGACAGTTCACCTGATCGCGCTTTGTCCTTGTCTCCGATCCTAGTCGTCCTTCCACGACAAGTCGCCAAGACTTTTCTTCAAGATTTGTAGTTGGCATGTAGTAGAAGATCGATTGAACTATCCCTTGGCCTCGTGCATGATTTCTAATTTCATTTAGGTATATGTTGTTGTTTTATTTTTCTAGTCAGGGTTGTCGTCATTTAATTAGCATCTTAGATTGTTAGCCCGTTAGGGTTCTAAACTTCTAATTTCATATTAGCATCATCTGCTTATTTAAGACAATCATAATAATAGTTATTTTACTACATTTTAGTTTAAATTAAACAAGTTTTTTTTTTGCGCGTTATTAAATAAGTTAAGGGTACGTTTGATAAGTTCCCCACTCCGTAATTCTTAGCTCCAACTTCTTTATTCTCTACTAGACTAATTTCTGGTGGAATAATTAAGGTGGGAAGCAGGTGGAAGTGATTTTGGTAGCGATTTGATGAGTAGCTCTTTATTAGCTCATAGTGTAAATAGAGAAGCCATTCTTGCTATATCCCTACTACTCTCTCCGTCTCTGTCATTCTCGTTTTCCGGAAAATAACTTTGACTAATTTTATATAAAAAATATTAATATTTATGATACATAATTAATATCATTAGATAGATCGTTCAATCTATTTTCATAATAAATTTATTTGGAGATACAAATGTTGCATGTATTTTCTACAAATTTAGTCAAACTTCCTGCCAAAAAAACAAAAAGCAACAGTTATTGATGGACGGATGGAGTAGAATTTAGGTGTATTTATTATCCGTTTAATTCTTTTGGAGCAGTTCACACACAAAATCTAGAGCAACCAGCGCTCCTAACTCTTAGGGCTGTCCCAATGATATATTAATGATAGTTTGCATCTCTATTTATTAACCTGCTAACTAAGCAAAATGCTGACGTGTCGGTCTAATTAACGAAGAAAGAGAAGAAATTTTGATGAAACCGTTTAACCTGCGTCTACCCGTGAAACTATGCATTACATAAACTGCGAAATTAGCGTTGGGAGGAAACTAGCAGCGTCTATGCTGTGGGCCCAAGATGGGATTGCTCCTGCGATGGGATTTCTCGCCGCCGATGACCCTTCCGCGTTCGTCGCTGCCACGCAGGAAACGAGCAGGACGCCGCTGCCGTCGCCCAGGCAGCAGGCCGCGCCGCCGTCGCGCTTGCCGCTGCAAAGGCCGCCGTCACGCGAGTCGCCGCTGTCGTGCCTCCGCGGCCGCGATGGTCGTGCCTCCGCGCCGGTCGTGCCTTCGCGCCCGAGATGGTTGCGCCTCCACGCCCACGCAGGCCGCGCCTCCGCCTAGCCCCGCTCGTCGTTGGCCCATCGCCTCACCGGCGACCAGCGGCCTCCGCGCCGCGCAGGCTGCGGATCCGCTCCGGTCGTGCCTCCGCGCCCACGCCGGCCACGCCTCCGCCCAGTCGCGCTCGTCGTTGGCCCATCGCCTCACCGGCGACCAGCGGCCTCTGCGCCGCAAAGACTGCGGATCCGCGCCGGTCGTGCGTCCGCGTCCGAGATGGTCGTGCCTCCGCGCTGCCGCCATGCGCGGGCCACGCCTCCGTCCAGCCGTGCTCATCGTTCGCCCCTCGCCTCACGGCGACCAGCGGCCTCCGCTCCCTCACCCTGTCACATGCTCTACTTGTTCTGGTTCGTGAGGAAGAAGAGAAGGTGTAGTTTTTTTTTTATTCCCAGAGAAGATGCAGTCGGAGGAGGAAGATGGGGTTTGACAGAGAGAAAGAGAAAAGAAACATTTATTAGACGAAGACCCGTGCACTATGAGAGATACGCCATGTTTAATGTTTAGATTGCAAAAAATTTCAATCCGATGAATAATAGCACTTTCGTCTTATTTGGTAAATATTATCCCATCGTGGACCAACTAAGCTCAAAAGATTCATCTCGTGATTTCGAACTAAACTGTGTAATTAGTTTTTTTTTACCTATATTTAATACTCCATACAAGTGACTAAAAATTGATAGTGATGGAGAGAGTGAAAAAACTTGGAATTTAGAGGTGATCTAAACAAGGCCATAGTTTTCATCTCTGGTTTCCGGATGACGTGGCTGTGACATGGCTGTTAAAGAAACCGTGCGTAGTTTTCAGCAATTGGATTACCCTTAGGCCGTCTGTAGTGTGGGAGCGGTGCCCCAAAATAAATGGGCCCGTTGTACAGTAATAGGCACCGCTGCCCACTCAGCTGTAGTGTGGAAAATTTTTGGGAGCGATGCCGTCTGCTACGGTTGGGACCCAGTTCCAATAAAATACTCTCGTTGCCTTCTTCGTTCGCGCGATGGAAAATTCCCCTTTCTGACAGCGCTACAGTGAACAATTATTGTTTATGTTTTGGCACCGGGTGAATGAAGATTCACCGCTTCCAACTTTTCTGGCCCCAATCAAAACAAGCACCACTTGTTGCAGTGTTGGGAGTGATGCCCAAACACTCTCTCTCCTCTTTTGGGCATCACTCTCTGACCACACTGCAGAAGGCCTAAACTAGTAGTACTATATGCTTTAATTAGCAAAATTTCCATGCATTTGCACTAGCGATACTCGTGCTAATAATAATGATGAGGTAGCTATTTTATTGTATTTAATTAGAATTGGTCCGCCTAAATCAAATAAATTTAAGATCTTTAATGAACGCTAGTGCAATAAAGAATTAAGAGTTATTAAATTCATGAGCAGCACCTAAACTTGTCGAGGGATACACTTAAGTCAGTAAAAACTTTGAAAACATATTTATGAGTTCCTAAATCTGTAAGGGCCCCTTTGGAATACAGTAATGGAAAAACACACGAATAGGAAATGTATAGGAATTTCTTAGGATTGCAACTGCAAAACATACGAATGGAAAACATAGGAAACTCGTATGAGTATGTGTTTGGATGGGCATAGAAAATTTAGAGAAATAGGAATCATAGGATTGGTTTAAACTAACAATGTGACAACATGTCGATCAGCACACCAGCAGAAGCATTGATTTGATTCTTTCACAATCATTTGCCTCGTTTCTATGCGTGAGCCAATGAAACAAAGATGTTTCAATGAATGTAGTTTTCCCATAAAACACCATCAAAATAGTGGACTTCTCCTAGTATTTTTAAATAGTAATAAAAACACTACCACTAGTCATAGCACAATAAAATCTCACTAGAAGGCATTTAGTAGAAAAAATTTATACTAAATTTTAAATGCTAAAGCACTAGGAGAAGCCCACCTCACTAGAAAAAATCTAAAATTATGGCCCTGAAAATCCCGTGAGAACATAGGGTACCAACAATATTTGCTATAAAAAATGCCGCAGCGTTGCCGCGGCACAGGACATATGGACCAGTTCATTTAGATGTAGCATAAATATGTAGTTGAGTTGAGGCCATGTCTAGTTTTAAAATAGTAACAACGTGCTATGAGTTTTTTTAGATGTCTGGCATGGAGTTAATTGAAACGCGACAAGTAGCTAGTATAGTATTCAGAAGCAAAAGCGCACTATACTCAGTGCGAGCAGTGTCATATACTCCGTATTACAAACTATGGGATTTAAGCGTGTACAAGTACAAATCCATATATACATATATATTAGAAAAGGCTTGATTGGTAGCAAGCAAGTAGCATTATGATTTAGATTAAGGAAATGGTCATATCACCAAAGTTTATAATAGACCATTCCTAAATCTATATACATTTGGTTTTATATCAGGGAATATGTACAGCAAAAGATCCTGATATACTTTGCTTAGCAGGGTTATATTTATACCAAAACGAGCTGCTAAACATTGTAAACTGGATTATGTAAATCAGCAGGGTCTGTTTGTAATAATCCATGCCTTGAATGACCTTTTCATATGAAAACAAAGTAGACATCTATATAGCAGTTTAATATGTTTTAAATGGTACGGGCAAATAAATTCTTAAGATATTAGAATATATTATACCTTAGTATTGTCTCCGTCCTTGCGAACTAGCGTTGTTTCTTCACTTTATTTTCTTGCTCACGTTCTTCGTGTTCATCATTTGTTCCCTCCTAAAACAAAACGCTTGTTATATAGGCACAGTGTAATATATAAATCTTCTTAATTTATTTTAGGTTGGAAGTAAGAAAAATAGTGTCGAGTATCAATATTAGGGATATACAAAGCAAGGAAGTTAGCGCTAACTTCTTCAGATGGATCGAGACGTATTAAAAGGTCTCGTCCGACCCAAGGCCGCGGGCTCCGTCTCACCCGACCCCGAGGCCGCGGACTCCACCTCACTCGACCCCTTGGGTGCGGGCTCCGTCTCGCCAGACCCTAAGGACGCGGGCTTCGCCTCGCCCGACCCCTTGGGTGCGGGCTCCGTCTCTCCCGATCCTAAGGACACGAGTTCCGTCTCGCCCAAGGCCGCAGGTTCCGTCTCCCCCGACCTCGAGGCCACGGGCTCCGTCTCACCCGACCCCTTGGATGCGGGCTCCGTCTCACCCGACCCTAAGGCCGCGGGCTCGTCTCACCTGACCTCGAGGCCGAGAGCTCCGTCTCGCCTGACCCCTTGGGTGCGGGCTCCGTCTCGCCCGACCCTAAGGGCACGGGTTCTGTCTCGTCCAAGGTCGCGGGCTTCGTCTCGCCCGACCTCGAGGACGTGGGTTCCGCCTCGTTTGACGGGGACCCATACCGCCGCCAACCACTCTAGGTCCAGGCATATGGGCCTGTTTCAAAACTCTGACGCCAGGGAAGAGGCTGACACGCCTCGATGTAACCCGTGGCCATGACGGACGATACCTAGGGATTCACATCAAGAACAGTGTCGGACGTGCCGGTACTGTTCTACCTAACCCTCGTACGAACGTTGACAGGCACGTCAGTTCACCACGACGTCCGTCGGGACGGAGTGAAACGCCATGACCAACAGATGACGCCTGCGCATGGCGCCACTGACGAACAGAACTGCGATATTGAGCCATCCTTGTTGACATCTACAGGATCAGTGGGACCCGCGTGATGCAGAAGAAGGACCTGGCTACCCTGGAAGCCTTCTTCTCTCTCTCGTTCTTCTCCTTTTTCCTCCTCTGTAACCCGCGCTTTCCCTTCGCCTATAAAAGAGGAAGCAGGGCGCTCCACGCTGGGAGATCTGGACACAAGAGCACGACACGAGCACACGGCTGAGCGGCAAGCGAGCTCTCAGCACCCGTTCACTCATTCCACAAGAGACTTGGGATCCTCTCCCTCTCTCGCCTGTTTGTAACCCCTACTACAAACCAAGTGCCGGTAACACGAGCAGCAGCGAACTAGACGTAGGGACGTTCCGCCCGAACCAGTATAAACCCTTGTGTCCTCCGAGCACACCATCCGAGCTAGACGCGCAAATACAAATTTACTCGTCGGTGGTCCGAAAACACCGACAAATAGTATGGCATGGAATAAGTACCTGTTTGTCATACTTTGTCTTCTTAAAGGCCCTTTTGTTGGACGTATCCTTTTCATTCCAAACCCTGAAATATTATTTTGTACAGATAAAAAAATATGTTTCTTCAAAAATTACGTATCCGCCGGGGAGGAGGCGGATCTCGAGCCCACGGCCGACGAATCTCGAGCGCTCGTAACGCTCGGCGGGATCTGGCGGAAACGTAGGGCAGGCATCGTGCGGAGGCACAGGGGCCAGCAGGTGGGGAGGATGGTGGCCAGCGGTGGGGAGTGGCGCGGTCGGCATGGCTGGGTGAAGGTGGGCGAGGAAAGAGGGGCGAGGTGGGATTGGGAGGGGAGCTCGAGACCGACAGGCATAGGGCGGAGGCGGGTGACGCACCAGAGGTGAACTGAGGTGCTAGCCAAGGTGGCTAGTGGACATGATATTCCGCCGCTAATGGGCTAAACAGGCTACCATCTCTACGGTGGCTCTGTAGAACTTGGGTGTAGAAGATAGGCACCCAACCAAACAGCACGTTCACAAAACAAATTGAAGCTCAATGCGGCATTCCAATCCGGTTCATCAGAAAAGAAAAGAAGACTTGAGCTGCAATATGCACACAAATCAGTTCATTGCCATTTGGCACTATGATTTCCGAGCCCGAACAGGGACACGTTATTATACTAGCTCTCTCTACTCAGTGGAACTATAATGATGTGATCGATGTATTGCAAGTGCGTGACAGGCGATACCACTAGACTCCATCATGTGCCCATCGTCGTATCGCGATCACTTATTGTTTACTCGATCGAACACTGCGGACACATGTGATTTATGCGGACGCGACGTGCGTCTTGAACGCCAAGCTGAAGAGCCTGAGGACCGCGAACGTGGCTGCCATGGCCAGCCAGCCACCCAGGAGCACGCGGAGCCCGGAGCGGACGATGTTGGCGCCGCCCAGGTACGCGCCCGCGGCGCCGAACCCGGCCAGGCCCAGGCTGCTGGCCGCGCACACCGCCGCCACCCTGACCGCCCAGGGCCGCACGAAGGCGCCCGACAGCAGCGGCAGCGCCGCGCCCACCGCGAACGCCAGCGCCGACGCGGCCGCGGCCTTCGTCGGGCTCGGCAGCCCCTCCTCGTCTCCGCCGCGGCCTTCGCTGCTGCTGTCGTCGCTGCCGCCGCGCTCCGAGTGCGCCACCTCGATGTCGTACTGCGCGTAGACGGACACGAACTCGCCGACGGCCATGCTGCAGGCGCCGGCCACGAGCCCCGCCAGGCCCGACACCAGCATCTCCCGCGCGCCGTCGTTGGCGGCGCCCACGCCGATCATGAGGGACGCCACGGACACCAGCCCGTCGTTGGCGCCCAGGGCGGCGGCGCGGAGCCACTGCGCGCGGGCCAGGTAGTCGACGCCGTGGGCCGCCGCCGCTGCCTCGACGTTGGCCTCTCTGTGTTTCGGCTTGGAGGGGAACTTAGGGGCGTCGGAGCTGAGGTTGGGAGCCATGGATGGAACGGAAGCGCGGATCGAGCTGCAGGGGGCGATGTGATGGGAAAAGGAGCAGTTGCAAATGGAGATGGCTATCCGAGCGTGGATGCCACACGCTTGGGTCGGAAGCGGTACTTATAGGATGAGCGCCACGGTTTTTGGGATCAATATCGGCATATCGCTTGTGCGAGGTGCCCTTATGAAGTTCTGGACGGGTCTGTTCGCTGACATCGATAAGGAACAGCTGGAGGAAGGCGCGTCCACCATGTTGAGGCTTGCGAAAGAGAGAGAGAGATTTTAGCTGATCAGCAAAGGCGTAACATGGAGGGGAGGCTGCCGCAGTGCACTGCTGCGTCAAGCCTGAATGTTTCTCTTTGAATGTCTTCCTGATTGATATCACTTAGTTGTTCTGTAATAAGTTTTAAACTCAGGTCCAGTTTAGTTCCCAAAAGATTTTGCAAAATTTTTCACATTCCCCGTCACATCGAATCTTTAGACGCATGCATGAAGCATTAAATATAAATAAAAAATAAAACTAATTACACAGTTTAGACGAAATCCATGAGACGAATCTTTTAAGCCTAATTAGACTATGATTGGACACTATTTGCCAAATAACAACGAAAATGCTACAGTGTCCATTTTGCCAAAAAATTTGGAACTAAACAAGGCCTCAGTTCTGAATTAGGAGGTGAGCTGGTTACGCTGGTCCTTTTGGTCGGTTTAAGGTTCAGTTCGCGATTGCTAGTCGGTTTCTAGACATGCTTACGTATCTGCTGCTCTCATATTCTGTAAAAAAATATCGCTTGTGCGAGCCACACGCCAGCCTGTTCTTTTCTTTCTTTCTTTCTTGAGAAAAACACGCCAGCCTGTTCATGATTGCTGCTGAAAGGTCGAGTTTCCATTCGATTCTACCGGAGTTCTGACTTGTGTGGACTGTTGAGCTCTGAACTACAGGTTAACAAAACTGTTGGGCAAAGCTAAGTACTGAAACGCGGGAAAAAATTCTATGCATGCGTGCCGTAGATGGTGACCCGTGCAGCACCGCATCACCGCCGTCCAAGTGAGACCAGATCAGCCCTTACGCACGCGGCACGCGTGACGAAGTCGCGATCCACTAAAACTTCGGACGGGATCGTGGCATGCAACTGCGAATGACCAGCCGATTGTGGCCTGCAACTGCAACGCTACAAATAAAAAAAAAAACCTTAGCTGCAGTTGTTAACAGGCTGTTGTGTCTTACGGAGACAAGCTAGTAGCAAGAAAATGAACAAACTAAAAACAACTACTGCCGTCCAGAACTTGCAAAGCTCAAGCAATAAATTAATGCACAATGATTTTATCAATGAATACCTATTATTGCGTGACAGTGATATTGCATAGGCAAGAAAACTGAAGTCACACACTGCTGCTGTCCTGCTCACCTGAGACTAGGGCGCGTTTGGTTCCCTTTCGAGGGCAGCCCGGATTGCACGAGCCAGCCAGGCCCCTAGCAGCCAAGCTGAGCGCGTGCGTGCGGCCTTGTTTTTGGTTCGCCGTATACCGTGAGCTTGGTCGAGTAAGGCCGCGTTTAGATCTTTTTTTTTTTTTTGATTTTAGCTACTGTAGTACTTTCGTTTGTATTTGACAATTAATGTTTAATTATGGACTAATTAGGTTCGAAAGTTTTATCTCACGATTTCTCATCCAACTGTGTAATTAGTTTTTTTTCATCCACATTTAGTACTCCATGCATATGCCACAAGATTCGATACGATGGGTACTACGTAAAATTTTTTGGGAACTAAACAGGCCCCAAGGTTGTTGTTTGGTTCCCATGATGCACAGACGTCAGAGCGGTGTCAGCCTCGCAAACGGACGCCGCGCGCGCGTGCTTGCACCCCCGCGGCCAGGCTCGATTGGAACGGACGAAAATCTCGTACGTGGAGAGACAGGCCCGGCAGCTCTTTTGCACCGGACCAGCCTGGCTAGAACGCGCGTGCACCCAACCAATCACGTGTGGCTTGCATCAGGTGAGCCTGGCTGGCCCTCGTACATGGAACCAAACGCGCACGCGCCCTAGGAAAAGCGGCACTACTAGAGAACAGACTTTAGAATGATGTCTCAATTTAGTATTAGCTTCAGTATTTTTTTTTTGTCTCCGGGACTAAAGGTTCCTTTACTCCCGGTTGGAGCCACCAACTGGGACTAAAAAGTCCTCCAACTTTTAGTCCCGGTTGGTAATACCAACCCGGACTAAAGGTACACCCTTTAGTCCCGGTTGGTAACACCAACCCGGACTAAAGGACCCTTTAGTCCTGGTTGATAACACCAACCGGGACTAAAGGTCCCCCGATGGGTTAGTTCAAAAGGAAAGCATCCCATCCATTGTTAGATGTGTTGTGTAGGTGGGGTGGTAAGCTCCGCGCAAGGCAGTGCATGAGGCCTTGGGTTCGAATCTCACGGGACGCAGCGGTGGGAGACATTATTTTTTTTAAGCTGGAAGGATCTTTAGTCCCGATTGTAGTAAACCGGGACTAAAGGTCCCCACCTTTAGTCTCGGATTCATAGTCCCTGTTGAGAAACCGGGACAAAAGCCCTTTCCCAACCGGGACAAAAGCCACATTGTGTAGTAGTGCGGGCTCGAGCTGCTGCTATTGCACTGATGCTGAATGAAAACAGAGCTGGAGCTGCTACTGATACGGCGCTACTTCTCAGCCAACGCAAGCCTGCAAGCCAAGCTGCATCTGTTAGTTAGATCCAACGGTTTATTGGGTCCTTGGATTTGCGTCCTGATCGGGAAAGCCCAACCCTAATATGATTGGTGGACCTCTGTCGCACAGCACTATAAGAAGAGAGGTGGGGATCAGGGCTCGAATAACGAGGTTGACCGGAGCCGCCGTGACCCACCAACAGAAAATCTAACCCGATCTAAAGAGGGTGCTGCCAGCGACGGGAAGACCCACTGACTTCGCCGCCACCAACTGGACTCGCCTCTGCATCGCCACTGGACCTCGCCACCACTACGCTAGACTCCACTGCGCTGAGCTGCCACGACACCGGCGTCCACGCCGCTGCGGCGCCATGGACCGAATGATGACCTAGTGCGAGGTACATCAATAGTTTCCCCATCTAAGTAAGTTGCTTACCCCTGATCTACAGTTCAGAGGTACTATGTTTCTTACAATGGTATCAGAGACAAGGTTGCCAGTGTATAGATCAAGTATGGTGTAGAGCATTGAAAAGAAATCAAAGAAAGAACAAGGGTTCGATCCGTTTCGGATTGAAACCCTAACCCTAACCAGGTAAAAGAAAATAGAAAATAGACCGGGAGGTGGCGGGCGTCACTGACTGTCGGTCACCACCGCCACCGTGTGGGGAAAGGTGCCGCACCGCCATCTTCGTCGGCGCGCAGCAAGAAAAGAACAGAGCCCGTTCGGATCTTAGAAGAGAAGAGAAAGGGGTCTCGGCACTCCAAGCCAAACCCTAACCCACGAAGCACTCGCTGGGGAAGATGAATAGTGACTCCAGTGAGTCAAACCCTAACCTAATTGGGAAAAAAATCAAGATGCAGAGAGTTCAACCGAACCCTAACCCGTCGGTGAAGAAGAACAGTAATCCCTAACCATAACCCTAACTGGGTGAAGGAAAGAACAAAAGAGAGGGATTCGGCCTAGAAGAGAATCAAAGCCGAACCCTAAACCCGTGAAGACCCTCTGGGGAAGAAGAATAGTGGGTCGGATTCCGAACCCTATCCCTAGATCTAAACCCTAATCCCCAACACCGGTTCGAATAAGAGAAGTAGAATCCAAATCCAAAAGAAGAAGGGGACGGGGAAGAAGAGGAAAGGGACCTACCTCGCCGTGCGTCGGGCTGACCCTTCGTCGGCGCAGGAGAAGAAGGCCGAGTCAGGGGAGCTGTTTCGCTCAGGCTCAGCCAAGGGGGTGCTGCGGCCAGGCCGCTCGACGGCGGTGCGCTCACCCGCTGCGGAGCGCACATGCCGGCGAGGGGGCCGGCGACGGCGCCATGGCTGCCCGCTTTACCGCTTGGCTCGCTTGGTGCGCCGCGCGGCTAAGAGAGAAAGGCAGAGGAGAAAGAAAGGAATGGGGCTAGGGTTTTCCGGCAGACGTGGCCGAGCGGGTTTTTGATCCTCTCGAAGCCTGCGCTCGACCGTCGGATGAGATCCGACGGCGAGGTTTCAATGGGGCCGCTCTCGGCCCAGGCGGGCGAGCGCGCCAGGCTGCTTTGCCGGCCTAGGCCCAGGTTGCGACCTGGGTCAGCGCAGCGCACGCGCACGCGAGTGAAAGGGCAAAGCTGGGCCGGACCACTGTGCGAGTTCCAGCCCAAGATCATTTTTTCTTTTTTATTTTCCAGTAATTGCTTATTTCTGGAAAATGAAAAAAATATCTCAAAGAAAATAGAAAAAAGTAATTTTTCGCTGCTAAAGAAATTGTTTATTCTCCAGTTATTTAATTTTTCCTTATGGGTAAAATTCAAGAAATTGAGTATACATTTTCCGTTGCTAAAGAAATTATTTATTCTCCAGTTATTTTGAACCAACGTGATATTTAATTGGAGAAAAATAGATTTTGACATGATTATTATGATGTTGTTATTTTCTGACCAACGTTGTTAATAACAATTTCGTAATTTTAATGATTTTATGCATTAATTCTATTTCTGCCCAACGGTGAGGTAGAATTAGTGTATAAGAATAGTTGTACAGTTATTTTAAACCAGCGTGATATTTAATTGGAGAAAAAGAGATTTTGACATGATTATGATGTTATTATTTTCTAACCAATGTTGTTAATAACAATATCGTAATTTTAATGATTTTATGCATTAATTCTATTTCTTCCCAACGGTGATGTAGAATTAGTATATAAGAACAGTTGTGTGTTTTAATTTTGACCAACGTTAGAATCAAGGCATGCAATTGTTGTTATTTTTTTATATTAAGAAAAAGATTGACCTGGCCTTTATATTGGCTGAGGTGGACTGGGTAGTCACCTCACCGTGTCCCACTGAGCCTGTGGCACCGGTGAGGGAGACAAACGAGGCTGATGCCGCTTGGGCAACTAAAGAGAGGGATTTTGAATCTCAAAAGATGTCATATGACTTTGAGCATAGGAAGTGGGTCACTGCCAACAAAAAATGTTTGGCTGTGATAAAGAACACGATTAAGCCTGCAATTGTGGGCTCAATCCTAGAGTGTGACACGGTCATCGAGTACCTCGATAGAATAAAGAGTTAGGTCACTAGCTCTTCAAAGACATATGCTACCCAGCTGATAAAGCAGCTGGTGACAGAGAGTTACTCTGGAAATGGTGACATAAGAGAGCGCACGATGTGTCGTCGAAATTATAGCACTATCGTTTAGGCCATATTTTAAGGGGGGAATAGAAAGACTAGTTAAAAATACTATTCTTCTTCCATTAGAGCTCTCAGATTTAGAACAATGCAGAGAATGCATAAAAGGAAAGTATGTAAAGAAAATTAAAAGAGATGTCAAACTTAGCGCAGGAATTTTATAGATTATTCACACAGACATCTATGTTCCGTTTCCTGTAAAGAGTGTGGATGGTTATGATTCATTTATAACATTCACAGATGATTACTCCTATTATGGCTATATTTATCCAATCAAAGAAAGAACAGAAGCATTGATAAATTTAAGATATTTAAGGCAGAAGTTGAAAACCAACACAATTTTAAGATTAAGATAGTCAGGTCTGACCGTGGGGGGTACTACGGTCGGCATACCCCATATGACCAAGTTCCTGGACCTTTTGCAAGGTTTTTATAGGAGAATGACATAGTAGCCCAGTATTCTACACCGGACGAACCTCAGCAGAATGGAGTAGCTGAAAGACGCAATCATACCCTGATGGATATGGTGCGCAATATGATAAGTTACTCTACCTTATCGTTGAGCCTATGGATGGAGACGTTAAAAACCGCCATTCATATTCTCAATAGAGTACCAAGTAAGTCGGTGCCCAAAACACCGTATGAGTTGTGAACAGGAAGAGTAGCCTCACTATACCACTTACGTGTGTGGGGGAGTCCTGCTGAGGCTAAAGTATTTAACCCAAATATTGGGAAACTAGATCTCAAAACAGTAAGTTGCCATTTCATTGGCTACCCAAAAAAGTCAAAAGATTTTTGTTTTTAATGTACAGAGAGACATACAAAGTTTGTAAAAACGAGACACGCTGTCTTCCTAGAGGATGAAATGATGAGGGGAGTATGGTAGCTCGAGAAATTGACCTTGAAGAGAAGCGGATGTATGCGCCCACTCCGATAATTCATGAGCTATTTTTCTCACTACCTGCTATCGTTGCACCGACAGTGCAAGATACTGTGGTGCCAGCACCTGTTGTTATTCCTCCTATGGCAACAATGAATGACAATGAGGAACCTTTTCTTCAGGATCCTATAGAACCTTGTCGGGTACCTTAGAACGGGGTACCCCAAGCAAACATCAAAATAAAGCTTGAAGGTAAGCCGTGGGCCCCTCACCTGCCACGACCGAGCCCTCCTCCACCTCGCCTCGAGCCTCGAGCAGGAGGTCTCGGAATAAACTCCACCTCGCGCGAGGCTCCCCAGGGTAGGCCTCGGCAGGAGGCGCCGAGCCTCGGTAGGGGGCACCGTCTCCGTCTCGCCCGAGGCTCTCCAGGGAAGGCCTCGGCAGGGGTACATTCTCCGTATCACGCGAGGCGTCTCACGTGAGGCCTCGGCAAGGAACCCGATCTCCGTCTCGCGCGAGGCCCCAGCCTCCGTGTCGCTCGAGGCCGGGTCGCCCGCAGCCCGTCACCCCCC
This sequence comes from Miscanthus floridulus, assembly GCF_019320115.1. Classification (NCBI taxonomy): domain Eukaryota; kingdom Viridiplantae; phylum Streptophyta; class Magnoliopsida; order Poales; family Poaceae; genus Miscanthus; species Miscanthus floridulus. Next base: position 106,125,631 of record NC_089586.1, on the reverse strand, counting down.
GCCTCGACCGGCCCTCCAGACAACATGTCATGTCCCATTAATGCTTCAACCACTCCTGCAATCTCAGCCGGACGACAACTCAACGCCACAGAATGGCCGACGCGACCCAAGGTCACGTCAGCGCCATACCGGCTGGGACAGGGTATGGCGGGGATTACCGGCCACTGTGTCCTAACGCTGTATCCACGATTAGCGCCATACCAGCTGGGACAGGGTACGGCGGGGATTACCGGCCACTGTGTCCTAACACTGTACCCACGATCAGCCGCCCACTCGAGGCCTCGGCACCATACACCAAGGTCTCGGCTATCTTGGGGATTGTGCCTGCCGAGACCCCTCCACCATGGCGCGTAGTCCGTCCACAGTGGCTTGCACGTCCACCACCGCACCCACTCCGAGGCAGTCCCGGGGCTCCCACGACGCGCAGGATCTGGTGGGACGGCCACGTCGCCCTAGTGCACCAAGGATGGACCACTCCGACGGCCACATCGCCATAGGAACAGGCTACAGGGCCCGGACACGCCGCCTCTGTTCACACGACGCCGTATAGTTAGCTCATGTACCGTCCTAGTCCTCCCTTCATGCTATAAAAGGAGAGGACCTGGGCTGTTTTAGGGGGGGACACCTTGTAACACCCACCCACACACACACACACACTCCTGCCGCCTGAGAGCAACGTCTCAAGCGGCCCGCACGACACCTTGCCGAGACCTGGGACCAGCTCCCTCTCTCCTTTAGCTTGTAACCCCCTACAACGAGCACCTCGGTGCAAGGAATACAAGATCGATCTCTCAGACTGGACGTAGGGCCTCGATTGCCTGAACCAGTATAAACCTTGTGTCTCTTTGCATCACCATCCGGAATCGGGAGCACGCAGAACAAATTCACTGGTTGGTTGAGGACCCCCCGATCCGAAACACCGATAGTTGGTGCGCCAGGTAGGGGACGCTGCGTGTCGATTTCGTCATCCCAGCAGGTTCCGGATGGCAGACCCCGTACGACCATTGCGTCTCGGCACCATGGTTTGGTTCGGGAGCCTAGAGTTCATGTCTCTAGGGCATGAGTACGACATGGTGCTCCTCACTCCTCGAGCCCCACCAACCAACGATGAAGTTATGCCCCGGCAGCCCAGGCGCAGGCGGCGTCCGGGCGGCCGCTCTCGCCGCGCTCGCCAAGCACGGCACGAACAAGGCCACCCCGACGCTACGTGAATCTAGGGCGACACACCACCCCCCGCCGATATCCTACGACCAGCTGTTGGCACAGGGTCCCTGGCTGGGGACCTGTCTAGCCTGAGCTTGGACAAAGGAAACTCGCCTGTGGCATGCGGCGATGCCCAGTCGTCAAGCTCCGCTCCACCACTCCCTAAAGAGCCAACCCCGGCGGGGCAGAATCTGGAGACAGCACCGTCCCCATACCCCTTTGGGTTGAGAGATGCCGCCGCCTCTTACGCCTACGCTTACTCTGCCGCTCACGAGCACCCCTCGGAACGCCGCCAGCGCTTCGCTCTCGACCTGAGCACCCGCTCCGACTCCTCGGACGAGGACGAGGCATGGCCTGGGGTGGATTTTTCCGGATTCCACAACCCTGTGGCTTTGCGCTAGTTCTTGGCTGCAAGCGACTACTGCTTCGGCTACTCCGACTCCGACGACGAAGGCACCTACAACCCCACTCGCGAATGTTTTCATGTCAGGGTCGGGATGCCGAGAGCAGGCGAAGAGGACGAGGGGGCATCGCTACACCTCCACGCGCCGTCCTGCTGGCCGCACGAAATCAGAACGTCGCTCTTGCGCGACCTCAGCGACCAGACCTAGAACAGCTCCGTGAGCTCCAGGCCAAGGTCGAGCAAGACCAACTCCTTCTACAGCAGCTTCGAGACTCTCTCGAATAGGAACAGCGAGGTCGCGGCGAAGGCAGGGGAGCCCGACGGAGGGCCCTCGACGTGCATCACCGCATCCATAACGACGAAGGGAGTGAGCAACCCCCGATCTTCAATCGCGCTAGCCAGAACGTCGCGGCTGCGGCGATGCTGGTTCATGTAATGCCCGAGCCTTCTACCGCGGAGGGGTGGCGGGTCCGTGGTGAGCTCCGAGATCTCCTAGAGACCGCCGCGGTTCAGTAAGCCGAGAGTTCTGCCTCCCGACGGCACAGGGGCATCTCGAACCTGCCCGTGGCACCACCTCGGCAGGACAGGGAAGCCTCGGCTCGTCCCGAACCTGCTCGAGCGCCGATAGCTCACAGGGTCCCCATGCTCCTTGACCGCCTCGACAATCGACACGAGGGGCAGGGAGACCACGAGGTGGTCGGTCGACGACGACGCCACGACGGTGAGGGGCCCGCCCGAGGCTACCATGTGCACCGAAGTGGCCGCTACGACAGCGAGGAAGACCGTAGCCCTTCTCCTGAGCCACCTGGCCCTCGAGTCTTCAGCAGAGCTATCCGTGTCGCCCAGTTCCTGGCCCGTTTTCGGCAACCAGCCAACCTCGCGAAATACAGCGGTGAGACCAACCCCGAACTCTGGCTTGCCGACTACCACCTGGCCTGCCAGCTAGGTGGCACGGATGATGAACTGCTCATCATCCGTAACCTCCCCTTGCTCTTGTCAGGCTCGGCGCGAGCCTAGCTCGAGCACCTCCCTCCCTCATAGATCCACGACTAGCGCGACTTGGTTAGGGTCTTCGTTGGGAATTTCCAGGGCACGTACGTATGTCCTGGAAACTCCTAGGACCTTAAGAATTGCCGTCAGAAACCAGGCGGGTCTCTCCGAGATTTCATCCGGCGCTTCTCCAAGCAGTGCACCGAGCTGCCCAGCGTCGGCGACTCGGAGATCGTCCAGGCTTTCCTCTTCGGCACCACCTGCCGGGACCTGGTGCGGGAGCTAGGTCGGAACGTGCCACGCATCGCTGCTGCGCTCCTCGACATCGCCACCAACTTCGCCTCGGGCGAGGAGGCCGTCGGGGCCATCTTCCCCGACAGCGACGCCAAGGGAAAACAGAGGGACGAGGCCCCCGACGCCTCGGCCTCCCACCTCCCTAAGAGAAAGAAAAAGGGGCACCTAGGGAAGCAGGAGGTCATGGGGGCCGATCTGGTTGGGGCCATAGAGCGCAAGAATCCCCGAGGCCCCAAAGGCCCTAGGCCTTTCGACGACATGCTCAAGAAACCATGCCCTTATCACCAAGGCCTGGTCAAGCACGCCCTCGAGGATTGCTCCATGCTGCGACGTTACTACGCCAGGCTCGGGCTCCCCGACGATGACGCCAAGCAGAAGGGCACCGGTGATCGGGACAAGGACAAGGACGATGGGTTCCCCGAAGTACGCAACGCCTTCATGATCTTCGGCGGACCCTCGGCATGCCTTACGGCGCGGCAGCGCAAGAGGGAACGCCGAGAAGTCTTCTCGGTCAAGGTAGCCACCCCCCAGTACCTTGACTGGTCTCGAGAGGCGATCACCTTCGATCGAGATGACCACCCTAACCATGTTCCGAATCCCGGGCAGTACCCGCTGGTTGTCGACCCAATCATCGGCAACACCCGACTCTCCAAGGTGTTGATGGACGGAGGCAGCGGCCTCAACATCCTCTACGCCAACACCCTGGAGCTCTTGGAGATCGATCGGTCGAGGCTCCGAGGTGACGTCGCACCCTTCCATGGCATCATGCTAGGGAGGCGCACGCGACCCCTCGGGCGCATCGACCTTCCTATCTGCTTTGGCACCCCCTCCAACTACCGCAAGGAAGTCCTCACCTTTGAGGTAGTCGGATTCGGGGGAGCCTACCACGCCATTCTGGGGCGGCCGTGCTACGCCAAGTTCATGGCAGTGCCCAACTATACCTACCACAAGCTCAAGATGCCAGGCCCTGGCGGTGTCATCACGATTGAGTCCACGTACGAACATGCATACGACTGCGATGTTGAATGCATCGAGTACGCCGAGGCTCTTGCAGAGGCCGAGACCCTCATCGCCCACCTCGACCAACTCAGTGGCGAGGTGCCTAACTCCAAGCGTCGCACGGGGGCGTTCAAGCCCGCGGAAAACATCAAACTCATCCCGGTCGACCCCGTCTGCCCCGACGACCGGGCGCTGAGGATCAGCGCCACCCTCGACATCAAATAGGAAGCCGTGCTCGTCGACTTCCTCCGTGCGAATGCCGACATATTTGCATGGAGTCCCTCGGACATGCCGGGCATACCGAGGGAAGTCGCCGAGCATGCCCTGGACGTCCGTGCCGGCTCTAGACCGGTAAGGCAGCGCCTGCGCCGCTTCGACGAGGAAAAGCGCAGGGCCATCGGTGAGGAGGTGCAGAAACTACTGGCGGCCGGATTGATCAAGGAAGTATCCCACCCGGAGTGGTTGGCTAACCCCATGTTAGTTAGGAAGAAAAGTAGGAAATGGAGGATGTGTGTAGACTATACCGGTTTGAACAAAGCTTGTCCAAAAGTCCCTTTCCCGTTACCCCGAATCGATCAGATCGTTGACTCCACTACGGGATGTGAAACCTTGTCTTTCCTTGATGCGTATTCTGGTTACCATCAAATCAAGATGAAAGAGTCCGACCAGCTCACGACTTCTTTCGTCACACCATTCGGCATGTACTGCTACGTGACGATGCCCTTCGGCCTCAGAAACGCCGGTGCCACGTATCAGCGGTGCATGACCCAGGTCTTTGGCGACAACATTGGGCGGACCGTCGAGGCCTACGTAGATGACATCGTAGTCAAGACCAGAAAGGCCGACGGTCTCGTCGACGACTTGACAATAACCTTCAAATACCTTAGAGAGAAGGGCATCAAGCTCAACCCCGAGAAGTGTGTGTTTGGGGTTCCCCGAGGCATGCTCTTAGGATTCATAGTCTCGGAACGCGGCATCGAAGCCAACCCAGAGAAGGTCTCGGCCATAACCGGCATGGGACCAATCAGGGACCTCAAGGGAGTACAGAGGGTCATGGGATGCCTTGCGGCCCTGAGCCGATTCATCTCGCGCCTCGGCGAAAAAGGTTTGCCTCTGTACCGGCTCTTAAGAAAATCCGAGCGTTTTTCCTGGACTCCCGAGGCCGAAGAAGCCCTCGACAGACTCAAAGCACAGCTCACGAATCCTCCCGTCCTAATACCTCCGGCCATGGACGAGACCCTCTTGCTCTACATTGCCGCAATGACCCAAGTGGTCAGCGCCGCCGTAGTGGTAGAGAGGCAGGAAGGGGGGCACACTCTGCCCACCCAACGACCTGTTTATTTCATCAGCGAGGTGCTCTCCGAGACCAAAACACGCTACCCCCACGTCCAGAAGCTGGTCTATGCCGTGGTCCTGGCCCGGCGCAAACTACGTCACTACTTCAAGTCGCACCCAGTGACTGTGGTATCATCTTTCCCCCTGGGCGAAATAGTTCATAACCGGGAGGCCTCGGGCAGGATAGCCAAATGGGCTGTCGAGCTTATGGGGGAGACCTTGACCTTTGTGCCTCGAAAGGCGATCAAGTCTCAAGTCTTGGCCGATTTTGTGGCTGAATGGACAGATACCCAACTGCCACCACTCAAATTCAGACGGAATACTGGACCTTGTACTTCGATGGATCCCTGATGAAGACCGGGGAGGGCGCGGGTCTGCTCTTCATTTCGCCCCTCGGAGTACACATGCGCTACATGGTGCGGCTCCACTTCGCCGCCTCCAACAACGTGGCCGAATACGAGGCCCTCATCAACGGCTTACAAGTCGCCATCGAACTTGGGGCACAACGCCTCGACGTTCGAGGCGACTCGCGGCTCGTCATAGATCAAGTGATGAAGGAGTCAAACTACCTCGACCCCAAAATGGAGGCTTACTGCAAGCTGGTACGACGCCTAGAAGACAAGTTCAACGGTCTCGAGCTAAATCACGTCGCGCGGAAGTACAACGAAGCCGTCGACGAGCTGGCAAAGATGGCCTCAGCACGGGTCCCGGTCCCCCCAAACGTCTTCGCTAGAGACCTCTACAAACCTTCCATTGGATACACCTCGACAACAGAGGAGGGCCCACCTGTGGAACCCGCGGCGAAGCTCGGCGCCCTCTCTGCTGCCGAGACCCCCTCGACCAAGCCCGAGGTCATGGAAGTCAACGCCGAGCCTCCACGGACTGATCAGGACGCGGATTGGCGAGTCCCGTTCCTCGATTGGCTCGATCGGGGGGAGCTTCCTGACGACAAAACCGAAGCACGACGGCTTGCACGGCGAGCCAAGACCTACGCCCTCTACAACGGCGAATTGTATAGGCAAAGTCCCTCAGGTGTCCTCCAACGGTGTATCAGCTCCGAAGCGGGCCAAGCCCTGCTTTGGGACTTACACGCGGGCGCCTGTGGGCACCATGCGGCGCCTAGGACGCTTGTAGGGAATGCTTTTCGCCAAGGGTATACTATGCCCGGCAGACACATCTCCCGGCCCTAGCCCTGCAAACCATCCCCATCACCTGGCCATTCGCCGTATGGGGTCTCGACATGGTCGGGCCTCTGCAAAAGGCCCCAGGGGGCTTCACCCATCTATTGGTATCAATCGACAAGTTCTCCAAATGGATCGAGGCTCGTCCGATCAATCGAATCAAATCCGAGCAGGCGGTGCTATTCTTCACTGACATCATCCACAGGTTTGGGGTCCCCAACACCATCATCACCGATAACGGGACGCAGTTCAGCGGCAAAAGGTTCCTGACGTTTTGCGACGACCACCACATCCGTGTGGCCTGGTCGGCCGTAGGACACCCAAGGACCAATGGCCAAGTAGAGCGTGCCAACGGCATGATCCTACAAGGCCTCAAGCCAAGGATTCACAACCGATTGAAAAAGTTTGGCAAAAAATGGCTCGCCGAGCTCCCGTCGGTCATCTGGAGCCTGAGGAACACTCCAAGCCGAGCCACGGGATTCACGCCTTTCTTCCTAGTCTATGGGGCCGAGGCCATCCTCCCCACCGACTTGGAATATGGTTCCCTGAGGCTGCAAGCCTATAACGAACAAAGTAACCGCACCACCCGAGAGGATGCCCTTGATCAACTGGAGGAAGCCCAAGACGTCGCGCTACTACACTCGGCCAAATACCAGCAGAGCCTGCAGCGCTATCAGGCCCGACGCGTCCGAGGCCGAGACTTGAAGGTAGGCGACCTGGTGTTGAGGCTAGCACAGAGCAACAAGGGTCGCCACAAGCTGACCCTGCCATGGGAAGGACCGTACATCATCGGCCAAGTGCTGAAGCCCGGGACCTACAAGCTGGCCAACGAGAAGGGCGAAGTCTTCACCAACGCTTGGAACATAGAACAGCTACATCGCTTTTATCCCTAAATTTCCAAGCATTGTATATGTCGTTCCTCGAAATACAATTAAAAAGCGTTCTTTAGCTGGTCTAATTTTTTGAGAAACCCCCCGAGCCCATCGTAGGCCTCGGCAATATGGTAACATGGCAAGGGAAACTCGGTTCTGCCTCGGCAGAACCAAGCCTCCCTCGGGGGCTAGATGGGGGACTCCCCCTAGGTCCCACGCAACATTCTTTAAGTTGCTTTTTCGCAAAAATTCCTACGCCAAGAACTCTAGCAGGCTCTGACGAATCATTTGTGAAGACTCCTCGGACCAAGGTCTGCTTCCTAAGCAAGAGGCCGGTAGAGTCGTGAGACGGCCTACGCCCCCGGGCTACGGCACTCCCTCACTACCTCTCGCTCAAGGAACGGCTTAGGCCCCAAAGGGGTGTTTCGCAAATGAAATCTGATCAGAAGCAACAAAGGGCAAAGGCTCAGAAACATGAGAAAAACAACTAAGAAACACAAGTACTTCAGAAATAAAGGCCTCGATGGCCACAAACGTTATGATACAAAAATAACCCCTATTCTATCTTTACATAGCCCCCGGAGCCCAGATCAAGGTTCAGGGCCTTCAGCACCAGCAGATGGTAGGGGGGGCACCACCTCCTCTTCGAAGAGTGTCGCCAGCGTCGCGCTAGGGCCTTCCGCCGCCACCATCAGCTTCGCGACCGCCGCGTCAGCCTCCTCCTCATCATCAGGCAGAACGTAGCCATCACTGATGGCTGGGAGGTCGACGCCAAGGTAGTGAGAGGAGATGATGGCCATCGCCCGCTTGACACCCATGTGCAACGCCCCTCGGAGCCGTTCGCGCATCTGGCTGCTCAGCGCAATCAAGCGGCTCCCAAGGGAGCTGCCTAATTGAACCCCCTCGACCTCCAAGGCCTCGCAGGCGGAAAGGGCAGCACGCTTCAGCGCCTCATGCTCCCCGATCTCGGTCTCGAGCACCGTTTGCACCGCGCTGGAAGCCTCGGTGGCCCGAAGGATCTCCGCCTCCGACTCTACACCGCGGAAAATGGAATGAAGTCGAGCGAGAGAAAGGACAACCTAAGTTGGGGATGGAAGCCCACGGAGCTCACCCTTGGCCTTCTGCTCCCAGCGACGGGTCTCGGCCTGACAGGCCTCGGCCTTCTCCCTCAACCGTTGGGCCTCGAACCTAGAGGCCTCGGCCGCCCTGGAGGCTTCACTTCCCAGCTCTGCGTCAGACAAGGAAGTCAGGGAGCAAACATAAGGAAAAGGAAACAAAACAAGGGGAACTCACCCTCGACCGCCCCCTTCAAAACCACAGCCTCGATCTGCGAGGCCTCAACCGCGACAAGGGCCTCGTTTAGAGCGCCTTTGGTCAGCCGGTGCGCACTCTCCTCTGCCCCCAGCTGCCCGGCGAGGGCCTTGCCTGAGGCCGTCGCCTCTTCGGCCCGGGACCTAAAGGCATCCCGATCGCCGACCACGCGGGTAAGCTCCTCCTCCAGCTCCTTGACCCGCGCCGCCAAGGGGGCAAGCTGCGCCTGGACCGCGGCCGCCTCGACCTTCGCGTCGGCACAGCGAAGGCGGAGGTCCTCCACCTCCACGCTTCGCGCCGACAGAAGCTCGTTAGCATTGGCAAGAAGGCCCTTCTGCCGGTGAAGCTGGTCCTAGACGCCCCTCTCCCACCGGAGAAACACCGACTTCCCAAGCGACCGGGTCTCGAGCTCCTGGGGAAGCAGAGCGAGGGTCATTGGTCGCAACAAAGTCAGGAAAGTAAACGTCGCACGAGAAAGAAAAGCACGAACCTGGGCGACTCCGGGCAGTTCGTCGGCCACCACAGATAGCGCCGTCCGTAGCGACCGCTCCGCCAGCTGGCGATACTGCTCAAAGGTGTTCCAGTGCCCACCCTCAGCCGTGTCCTCAAGGGCGAACAGAGGCTCCCCCTCAGGGTCATCCCGGCTCCACCACAATACCCGCGGGTGATCCCACCCGCGAGGCTCGGGCCGGACCCGCACGAGGGCTGAGCTTCCCTCGTCCAAGAACGGCGCTGGCTGCTCCACGGCATCGGTCTCCTCGGCGTCGACCACCTCCCGCGCCCAGGAAGTATCGTCGGAGGAGATCGGATAGACCAACGGCGGGCCCTGAACCAAGGGCACCACCGAGGCGGCCGCTGCCTACATCTCTGCCTCCTGCACAGACGGCCTCGACGCCATCACGACGGTCTTGGTGACCTCGGGGGCTCTGGTCTCTGCAACTACGGCCTCGGTGGTCTCGGGGGCTCTGGCCTCCGCCATCGTGGCCTCGGCAAACGCAGAGACGCCGACCACGGCCACCACGGTCTCAGCGGTCGCGGGCGCTGTAGCCTCCGTCACCTCAGCCTCGGAGACCCCAGGAGCCTCGACAACAAAGGGCACGACGGCCCCATCCGACTGTGTAGGGGCCACCTTGGCGACCCCTCCATGGGCGACCGGTCCCTTTGGGTCGTCCCTCGCCGACACCGCGCCGCGTTGGATAGCGGCTTGTGCCTCCGCCACCCAGTGGGCGGAGGACCCGGGGCTCGCCTTAAGCGCCTTAAGGGGCGCCAAGGGGAGGTCATCCGCAGGCCGCTTCCAACTAAAGGAAATTAACCTACAGGGTCAACGCAAGACCAAAAAAGCGAACGGAAGACACTACGACCCTACCAAAAATACACTTACTTAGAACGGGGCGGCCCCCGCTTCGCCACGGCAAACCGCATTCGCAACGGCGGAGGCGGCGGCAGTGGCGTCGCATCCGTATCCATCGGCGCCGGTCGGTCCTTAGCGGACCCCGGCGCCCCTTCGGTCCTCTGCGGGGGCGGTGGCGTCGCCTCCACCGCCACCTGCTTTGCCGCGGCCGTCGAGTCTACCAGGCTGACGGCGCGTTTGCCTAACGCCCGCGCCTCGGGCATGTCGGCCTCGGCCCCGGAGCGGGCAACCGCCGGCCCCGGGTCCGCTTCTCCTCCCCTTCCCGAGGGTGCCGGGCTGCTTGCCGATGCCCCGGGCGCCACCTCCACGACGTCAGGAAGGTGGTCTAGGGGACCTCGCCCTCCCTCGCCCTTGTCGTTCCCGTCCGAGGCCTCCGTCGACAACGACGTCGATGGGGATTCCTCCAACGGGAGACCATCCTTCCGTTGCTGACGGCGGCGCATATCCAATGCCTCATGCGCAAGGATGTGCTTCGTGCGCTTCGCCGCCTTAGCATCCTTTCACTTCTTCTGTGCGTCGGTGTGAGCGCGGTTGATCGCCCGCTGCCCCGCGTCCTCGGGAACGGGCGGCGGGGAGGAGCGTACGTCCCTAATCCCCTGAAGGAACGACAAACGCGTATAAGGAAACAAGGGATAAAGGGAGATTGAGGAGGCTCAGAGGCCCCAGCGGCACTCGACTTACCAGCGAAAGGAACCCCCGCGACGGTCGCATTGCGAAGGGGGTCAGGTTGCCGCCCCTCAACTTCGCGTCTACCGTCTCCCCCACCCGACGAAGAATTTCCTCATCGGAGAGGGTAGAGGAAGACATCCGGGTGCCTTCAACGGGCTCACCCGGCCTCATCTCGAACAGCCACCGCCGCCGAGCCATCAGTGGCAGCACCCTCCGGCGATGGAAGGCGGCCGCGACCACAGCGACCGTGAGGCCATGGCTCCGCAGCCTCGCCAGCCCCTCCAGGAGCGGCTCCAGCTTGGGCTGGTCGACCTTTGGGACACCCCACTTCCATTTCTCTGGGCAACTCCCCACAATCTGCCCGGTGTAGGGGGGAAGTCCTCCGTCGTCGTTGCGGAGGTAAAACCAACTCGTGTACCACCGGCGGTTGGAGGACGCGAGTTGGGCCGGGATGTAGAGGTGCAGGCGGTCCTGACGCACTTGGAGAGTGCAGCCTTCGGCCCTCGACGCCTTCCTCTTACCCGACATACCCGACGGCTTGGTAGTGTGCCCCGCCCGGAACAGGTGGAGCCACAACTCCCAATGGGGAGCGATCCCCAAATACCCCTCACAGACGGCAACAAAGATAGCCGCCTGAGCGATGGAGTTGGGATTAAAATTGTGGAGCTCCACGCCGTAGTAGTGCGGGAGCACCCGCATGAACCGGTCCGCCGGGACACCGAGGCCGCGCTCATGGAAAGAGACGAAGCTCACGACGTAGCCGTCACGGGGCCTTAGCTCCGGCTCGCCATACGGAGCAATCCACTCCGGCCTACTAGGGTCTGTCACCGGGCGGAGGAGTCCACCGTCGACAAGCGACTGGAGCATTTCCTCGGTGACGTCCGACGGATCCCAAGGGTCCGCCTCGACAACGACGACGTTGCCGGCCATGGGTGCGATGGAGGAATCGGGCATGGCGGTGAGTTTTTTCTCTCTCCCTCCCACGCTCTCGCTTTTTTCGCTTTCCACCTAGGCTCGCTCTTCTCTCCTCTTCTTCCCGGCACCCGCTGCTCTGGCGACGGCTCGACGGAGGTGGTGCTAATGCAGGCAAGGTAAGACGAGGAGGGGCGAGATTCCTCGGGTATTTATGCAGGGAGGAGGCGAAACGAACGGGCGACGAAATCAGGGAGGTTTTCCCCCGTCCGGCGCGGTTAACCATGAGCCAATTTCAGCGGCCCACGCACCCACGTCTCCTGCATTAAATGCGAGGACGGTTGCGTCCCATCCACCACACCACGCTCGGCCATTACGGCAGTAGGTACTGTTTCGACTCCCAATAAAACTGCCTCAAAAGGCGCGCCGCCCGAGCCAATAGGGAAGATATTCCCTGCGGCCTATTCCTTTCGTATGAAGGAATCCGGCTCTGAACCTATTACGATCTAGGGGTTCGAAGGCTGGACCCCAAAGGGTTTCGACAGCCGCCCCAGGATAACAGAGTCAGGGACGACCGCGGGCGAGCCCATACGGGGCCGAGGCCCAAGTAAGCGAAACGCTTGGGACGCCCAAAGTTGTGTCCGAGACCGGAGGAAAGTCTCCGAATGGGATCCCACCGTAGGGAGGCACCGAGCCACCGAGGCCTAGCGAACGGCCTCGGCACCCACTAGAGACATCCTCTGGTACTCTTGGAGTGTGTCTCTGGACCGCTAGCCATCCCCTAGCGAACGGGGTACGGGCCTCCACTCGGACTACCCGATAACAGCTCACCGGAAGTGCCACCGCTCGTGCCCATCGAGGGTAGCGAGGCACATTCCACCCCTCCTTCCGAGTGAAAAGGAAGCGTGAGGGTCGTATAAAAAGATAGGGGAGTCCCTGACGGCTCTCTCACCCTGTGCAGAGGCTAGGGGGCTCCTCCTGCAAATACGCCGAGACCCCACAACTCGGGCCCATGCCCAAAAGGGGCCTCGGCAAACAAACCCTCACGCACGAAGGGCGTATAAAAAGTCAGGGGAACTCCCGATGGCCCTCTCGCTCTGCGCAGAGGCTAGGGGCTCTTCCTACGGCCTTGCCGAGACCAGAATGGGCTCGGCAAACAAACCCTCCGTCCGAACGAAAAGGATATGTGAGGGGCGAATGAAAAAGTCAGGAGACCCCCGACCATCCTCTTGCTCCAGGCGGAGGCTCGGAGGCTCCTCTTGCACCCAAAAACCAAGACAAAAACACGATAAAGGGCACCGAGCCCAGTATGGTCCAGGGGTTCGAAGGCTGGGCCTCCAAGAGGTTTCGACAGCCGCCCTAGGGCAACAGAGTCAGGGACGACTTTAGGGCGAGCCTACGAATGGCCTAGGCCCGAACGAACAGTCGCTCGGGGCGTCCTAAGTCGTGTCCGAGACCAACAGGAAAGTATCCGAATGGGATCCCACCGTAGGGAGGCACCGAGCCACCGAGGCCCAGCGAACGGCCTCGGCACCCACTAGAGAAATCCTCCGGTACTTTTGGAGTGCGTCTCTGGACCGCTAGCCGTCCCCTAGCGAACGGGGCTCGGACCTCCACTCGGACTACCCGATAACAGCTCACCGAAAGTGTCCACGCTCGTGCCCATCGAGGGTAGCATGGCACATTCCACCCCTCCTTCCGAGCGAAAGGAAGCGTGAGGGACATACCCAAAGTCAGGGGGACCCCTGACGAACCTCTCGCTCCGTGCGGAGGCTAGAGGACCTTTTTTTGCAACCTCGCCGAGACCCCCGCAACCCGAACTTGCGCTTATGGGCTCGGCAAATGCAATAAGAACTGATCACTCAAACGCGAAAGTGAAGAAAGCCCCTGGAGGAGTAACTCCACTCCTCTAGGGGCTCGGGGGCTACACCCGGCGGGTGCGCTCGCGCGCACCCACCGGAACCTCAGAAAACAAACCAATTCCTACGGAGCAGGCATAAACCCAGCCTCGACGAACCCTCAGGGAGAGTGCACGCACTCACCCTGAGGCTCGGGGGCTACTGTCGGGTACCTTAGAACAGGGTACCCCAAGCAAACATCAAAATAAAGCTTGAAGGTAAGACGTGGGCCCCTCACCTGCCACGACCGAGCCCTCCTCCACCTCGCCTCGAGCCTCGAGCAGGAGGTCTCGGAATAAACTCCGCCTCGCGCGAGGCTCCCTAGGGTAGGCCTCGGCAGGAGGCGCCGAGCCTCGGCAGAAGGCGCCGAGCCTCGGCAGGGGGCACCGTCTCCGTCTCGCCCGAGGCTCTCCAGGGAAGGCCTCGGCAGGGGTACATTCTCCGTATCACGCGAGGCGTCTCGCGTGAGGCCTCGACAAGGAACCCGATCTCCGTCTCGCGCGAGGCCCCAGCCTCCGTGTCGCTCGAGGCCGGGTCGCCCGCAGCCCGTCACCCCCCGCCTCGACCGGCCCTCCAAACAACGTGTCATGTCCTATTAATGCTTCAACCACTCCCGCAATCTCAGCCGGACGACGGCTCAATGCCACAGAATGGCCGACGCGACCCAAGGTCACGTCAGCGCCATACCGGCTGGGACAGGGTATGGCGGGGATTACCGGTCACTGTGTCCTAACGCTGTATCCACGATCAGCGCCATACCGGCTGGGACAGGGTACGGCGGGGATTACCGGCCACTGTGTCCTAACACTGTACCCACGATCAGCCGCCCACTCGAGGCCTCGGCACCGTACACCAAGGTCTCGGCTATCTTGGGGATTGTGCCTGCCGAGACCCCTCCACCATGGTGCAGCCTCGACACCGACCGAGTCTCGGCCTCACGCGCAGTCCATCCACAATGGCTTGCACGTCCACTGCCGCACCCACTCCGAGGCAGTCCCGGGGCTCCCACGACGCGCAGGATCTGGTGGGACGGCCACGTTGCCCCAGTGCACCAAGGACGGACCACTCCGATGGCCACACTGCCACAGGAACAGGCTACAGGGCCCGGACACGCCGTCTCTGTTCACACGACGCCGTATAGTTAGCTCATGTACCGTCCTAGTCCTCCCTTCATGCTATAAAAGGAGAGGACCTGGGCTGTTTTTGGGGGGGACACCTTGTAACACCCACACACACACACACTCCTGCCGCCTGAGAGCAACGTCTCAAGCGGCCCGCACGACACCTTGCCGAGACCTGGGACCAGCTCCCTCTCTCCTTTAGCTTGTAACCCCCTACTACGAGCACCTCGGTGCAAGGAATACAAGATCGATCTCTCAGACTGGACGTAGGGTCTCGATTGCCTGAACCAGTATAAACCTTGTGTCTCTTTGCATCACCATCCGGAATCGGGAGCACGCAGAACAAATTCACTGGTTGGTTGAGGACCCCCCGGTCCGAAACAACGACAAACCTATTGCCACACATGAGGGAGAGCAACAACAGCCTCAAATAGAAGATGTGCCAAATATGGAGACCCCTAGAATGTCTCAAAGAGTTAGAAAATCAGCTATTCCTGCTGACTATAAAGTATACAACACTGAGGAATTTCAAATGAAGGATGATTCCACCTCATTTAAAGAAGCCATGAGAAGTGATCATTCATCAAAGTGGCTTGAGGCCATGGAAGATGAAATGAAATCTATGAATGCCAATAAAGTTTAGGACTTGAAAATAATTCCTAAAGGAGCCAAAACAGTAGGCTGTAAATGGGTCTACAAAAACAAAACTTGACTCTCAAGGGAATATAGAGAGATATAAAGCGTGACTTGTGGCAAAAGATTTTACGTAAAAAGAAGGAATTGATTACAATGAGATATTTTTTCCAGTCTCATGTAAGGATTCGTTCAGAATCATAATGATATTAGTGGCACATTACGATTTAGAATTATATCAGATGGATGTAAAGACGACATTTCTCAATGGGGACTTAAAGGAAAATGTTTACATGGCACAACCGAAATGTTTTGTCATAGAAGGAAAAGAACGAATGAAATGCCGCCTAAAGAAATCCATTTATGGATTAAAACAAACTTCAAGACAGTGGTACTTGAAGTTTGATCAGACAATAAGAAATTTTGGGTTTAAAGAGAATGTAGAGGACAATTGTGTCTACAAAGTTTAAGAATGAGAAGTTTATCTTCCTTGTCCTGTATGTGGATGATATCTTACTTGCTAGTAGTGATGTCAGTCTACTACTAGAGACAAAGAAATTTTTGTCCTTAAAATTTGATATGAAAGATCTTGGTGAAGCTTCGTTCGTTCTAGGGATCGAGATTCACCGAGATAGAAGTAAAGGGGTGTTAGGACTATCATAAAAGGCATACATAGAAAAGATCTTTAAGAAATTCAGTATACACAAATGTAGTCCCTCACATACTCCTATAGTCAAGGGCGACAGATATGGAAATTTTCAATGTCCTAGGAACCAGTATGAGATCGATCAAATAAAAACGATTCCATATACTTTAGCTGTCGGAAACTTGCAATATGCTCAAGTATGTACACGCCCTGACTTGGCATTTGTTAGCGGGTTACTTGACAGATTCTAAAGCAATCCTGGAACAGAACACAGGAAAATGATAAAAGAAAGTCTTGTATTATTTGCAAGGAACGAAAAGCCTCATGATGACATATAGATGATCAGATTCACTCTATATAGTGGTATATTTTGATTCTGATTATGCGGGAGATGATAGAAAATCCATGTCTGGATATGTATTCACTCTCGCAGGAGGAGCTATTTCATGAAAAAGCTCAAAACAAACCGTCACTATATCGTCCATAATGTATGTCGAGTTTGTAGCATGTTATGAGGCAACGGGGCAGGTGAACTGGCTAAAGAAGTTCATACCCAGTTTGAGGATGGTTGACGACATCTATAGGCCACTTAAGTTATATTACAATAATAATCCGACAGTACAGTACGCTCACAACAATAAGTCAAGTGGTGCTGCCAAACACATTGACATAAAGTATTATGTTGTGAAAGATAAAGTCTGGGATCATGTCTTAAATCTTGAGCATATAAGTACCGAAAAGATGCTCGCGGATCCGCTTACAAAAGGCTTATCACCCAACGTGTTCAAAAAACATGTAGCTAGCATAGGTTTAAGGAAAAGCCTAAAATTCCTGGACAAAAGAAGGCCCAAAGTTAAGTATCTATTTCAGAACAGAGTGGTGTGTTGTAGCTGTTAAATCTATCGGCAATTGACCGTGACAATGAAACATGCTCTATGGGCTAATCTGTAATGGAATGAACAAAAGTAAATTATATGAAATTAAAAGATGACAGTGAGATCAAGGGGGAGAATGTTAGTTGATCTCCACCAACTCTTGGATCTGCGCCCTGATCGGGGGCGTCCAACCCTAATATGAATGGTGGGCCCCTGTCGCACAACATTATAAGAAGAGAGGTGAGGATCAGGGCTCGAATAATGAGGTTGACCGGAGCCGTCGTGACCCACCAACAGAAAACCTAACCTGATCTAAAGAGGGTGCTGCCAGCAACGGGAAGACCCATTGACTTCGCCGCCACCAACCGTACTCGCCTCTGTATCGCCACTGGACCTCGCCACCACTACGCTGGACTCCATTGTGCCGAGCTGCCACGACACCGGCGTCAAGCTGCTACGGCGCCATGGACCGAATGATGACCTAGTGCGAAATACATCAACAGTTTTCTATCTAAGTAAGATGCTTTATGTTTCTTACAGCACCTGCATATTGAAGTTGCCACAAAAATAGCTGCTGTCCCTCTGCTCCTGCTGCTGCTGGATTCCACCCGCTAGCGCCACCACACAACGAGCAGCGAAGCTGCAAAGCACGAACGGAACACAGGAGAGGCCCGGGCTGTGGTGCTGCACGCCGCCGAGCAGAAAACACGGACGAGCAGGCCACCTAGGCCCCACGGGCAGGCACCGCTCTGGCTGGCTACGACTGTGCTCGAGCAGGCAGGCCAGGCCGCTGGGCGACTGGCGCCGCGGCTCTGCCTGGGAGCGGATGGGGCCCGAGGACCAAGGGCGAGCGCCGCTCTTGAGACTTGAGAGCGCGCACGGCGTCTGAGTACGGCGTGGGTCTGCTCAGTGCTCACGCACCCGATCCGCAAACAACGAACAGGGATCAAGCGCTCCTGACTGCCACGAACAGAGAAAGGCCGGCACCAAAAATTGAATGAAACTCGATCAAAACCGCATGGTTCGTTCCCAAACTTTGCATAGATAATCACAACGAAGTTGTCGAGCTGCTCCTACAAGATCATGGCCCGATTCAACCTCAAACTCTGGGAAATTCAGATCACATGCAAGAACACAAGTTCTCTCCGCAAAAACGAAATTTGGATCGATTTTCGAGCTCGTGCAAAAATAGTTCGATTTATTAGAAACTTTAGAGCTAAAGCTCTCAACAAGTGGTCTAAAATTACTTGTAAATTTTAGCCTGCTTTATATTAGAACTTTAGAGCTCACAAGTGAACTAAAGTGTCCTGAAACTTTTAGAGCTCTAAAGTTTAAAGGAGGGATAAACAGGCTCTAATCCTCGTACTAATCCTAATTACAACAAGTTATCATTTTGCAAAAGCTTGTAGCGCCATCCCACTTCATGCGCCTCACAAGTCACGTCAGCAGTTCCGTGCCAATGGTTGAATTCCGTTAACACGGTTGGCCTTGGCTCTAACAGATAATGATGCCAACACACAATTGGCACCTCGCCGCCTGGATCATAAAGCAAGTTGTTAGAGAAATACCAGACCTATTTCGCGTTTAGGTAACGCTATAAGCAAATGGTTTAATATTTAATTTTTGTCTTCTCTACCAACAAGACCTAAAAGAAAATTATTTCTGCAAATAGATCTTCAGAAGAGAGAGGATACTTAGATTTAGGTTATACCTCTCGTGATACCTAAAATAGGTCTTTCATATAGCTATTCTGTTAAGATAGGTCTACTGTTAGCGACAGCTTTACTCTCGCCTCTCACTTAGGAACGGTCGTGAAACTTGTGGGAGCTGATCGCACTGCTTTTCTCAGCAACGATGTGTTCTGTCGTAACGAAGTCATAACAAGCAAACATGGTACGAGTAGAAAATTTCGGGATATGGATTGCAAAAGGTGCATGGCGTCGCTTTATTCTGATTGCCGTTTCTTCGAAGGAAGGCACAAGAACAGAAGAGAATGCTGAGAAGATGAGAGGTGATCTCCTGGTTGGATCTCGAACAGTCGGCATCGAAATATGGAACGAAAAAGAACATGCAAAAACCGGGACAGATCACAAGACATATTAATGTAGGAGAAGCTAAACGAAGCAACAACGTTCCAAGAATTCATATTTAAGTTGATGCATTTCGGTTCCAGGGCATAAAAATTACTAGGCAGGCAGGCGCGCTAATCCGCGCCCGTATTGGCTGCATAGGCCTATAGCTGTTTGTGCTTTGTGAAGTCTGAAGTGATACTCTTGCATCTCAAGGGAAGGTAAACAACAACGACGGGATGGTATTCGTTAATTTAGATATGTACAGCAGAGTGAACTCAAATATACATTAGTAATTCGTTATGGGTACATAAATGTATATGCTTTCAGAAAAAAAACAGAAAACAGTTTGCAAATATTCGAAATGGTTACAAAAAGTACAGATGCTTGGTATGTTGTGTGGATTGTAAGAAAACAATGGCCCCGTTCGCTTCGCTGAAAAAAGCCGAAACACTGTTCCGGCTGATTTGTTGTGAGAGAAAAACATTGTTCCGACTGAAAAAACAAGCTGAAAAGCACGGATTATAAGACAAGCGAATAGCAGCTGGACCCTCGTCTCCAAATTAGTTCAGCAAGAATGAAGCCACTGTTGATGCATGACCTTTGTGCTCTCCGAATGTTCTCCCTTCAATCTCTTCGTCCAACTGTATTTTAGATACACTTGTGAATAGGCTTGTAAAGCAATTAAAATTGTTGGTCAATGAAAATTTGGGATGAGCATTTCAAGCCAATTAGAAATAATTTCAACATCAGTAAGGTTGCCACTGACAACACAGATAATCTAAACATCAGAGGGGATGATCTCAAAATAGGGCATAATAGTCTTTGAATGATAGAACCAAGAGTGACGCCTTCTGCAAATTAGAGGCATTTCATTCTTTCTCCTATAACAGATGGACTGAGCCTCAACTGACAGAATTAAAGTACTCACCTGCAAGTATTTAGAGTTGATCTCACTGCTACTGAATATGAATCTCTGTTGAACAGGGAGAGGTCGTAGTTAGGAGGGAAGCAACATAGGGGTCAACACGGACTCACCAATTCTGCTCATATAGAAGAATATAACAGCATTAACAAACAAAAACATGCAGTACCTTGAGAAGGAATTTTTCTTGTTAAAAGAGACTTATCAAGTCTGTTGTGCCATGTGCACAAGGTAAACAAAGATATGGTGCAAAAAACTGAACTACAAAAAAAATGAAGGTCAGAACAACGCTAATAAGAATATATATGGTGTGTGAAAGTAGCGCTACTCACGCATATTTGGTGTGTGAAAGTACACATAAAGGTATTGTGACACAGTATAACTTGAAAACAAAAATAAACTTTTGCCATAAATTAGTCATTTCATTGTTAGAAAAATTATCCAAGATACAATCGACGCAAGAAAAAGAGTGTAAGGGCCTGTTTGGATCCTATCAATTGAAACCAATGTCTAAAGAATGTTTTCCATTTCATTATTAGATTCCTAATTTCTCTCAATTCCTTGGAAGCAAACAGACCTTAAGTAGTAATATTTGAAGAACATCTCTCTCCTTGGCATCCAATCTCTGTTGGGCGGAATACCAATTACAGACATGCAGGAAACATAATCAAGGATGCATAGAATGCAGATCCAATTAACATCCTAAGGTAACTAGTTGGCAATTCCAAAGCTAAACTCAAAGGATGCACTGAAAATCCATTCACTTAAAGAACGATGGTAAGGTATGAGGTATGACAGTGAGCAATAAAACGAATTGAATCGTAGCAGAGTACATGTTGTCCAGAATGGCAGGTCAGTGTCATGTGCGATCAACACGCATTACAACACCCTTTCCACAATCTGAAAAGGAAATGACCTGAAATCAAAGGGAAAAAACATCTCAGTTGAGATTGGATCAGTCATGAAATAGCAATTGTATGAAGACATGGGACTAATATACAAAGCAGGTTGTTTGTCCCAACTTCACAGGTGAATGTAAATAATATTGCTTTGCGCTGTAACTGTTTGTAAATATCAAGAACATGGAGGCTGGCATAAGAAACATTAAGAACCAAAGGTCACACTGAGTCTGTTTCATATAAATTGTAATCTGCACAAAGAAAGAAAAAGACAGTAAATGTTAATGGGTACATAAAATTTTCAGTTAACAGAAGCAAAGTTATAAGACATAGCTTCAGTGTTACCTAATAAGAGGCTGGCAAGTGGCAACAACAAAGAACAGTTCATTGCCCTCACCAATTAGTTTGTATGAACTCTGCAAATACCTATTCTATCATATTTTGGCAATAGGATTTAGCTAGCTATTGGCCAATGTATATGAAAGGAAAAATGATGTAAAGTCATTAAGGTAATAAACTAATCTATCATCTATTATGCTCAATAGAAATTGAACGCTATTTACAAACTCTCAATCTCTAAACATTTGTCACTAAAAATCTCACAGCCAGAATCTAAAAATGGCAGGCAACACAGGGAGCAAGACGACAAATGCCGACACAGATGTGAGATCTCTGAATGTTTTGTAGATTGGGGGGGGGGGGGGGGGGGGGGGGGGGGGGGGATCAAACAGGAAGAGGAATACATCTGAAAGAGTACTTCGTATAGACTTATCTTAGGCAAGTTTCATCTAAATACACTACACTGCTACAATGGTGCAAATGAAATCTAGATAATATACAAAATAGCTAAATATATACAATACCTTAACATGTCGAAGAAATCACATATGCTTTCACCTGTCAGCGCTTAATAGGACATTTCTTTGTCAATTAACAGGCAGGGTATCCTAGGTGCAGCAAAACATCAGGAAAGCACCATAGATCAGAGAAAGCACAATAATTGTGTCACCGTTGAAGATCAGAGCACGGTGATGGCGCCTGCACATGCTGGAGAGCTGCCGACTGAAGAAGGAGAGCAACTGACTGAAGAAAACAGAGAAGATGGCATTCAGGCTGGAAGGTATCACGGCCCTCATCGTATAAGGAAGCCCAACACCAGGCTGGCTGGACCGGAATGGGCCAAGTGAACTGGGACCCTGCGTGGCCCAAGATGGGAGGCGGTCTTGGACCCCTTCTTGTATCGTTGAGAGAGGAGAGGAGAAGACGAACATGAACATTTACCTGAACCGTACCTGTGGGCGACGGCGGCGGCGAACACGGCGAGTTGCCGGAGTTCGAGTTCGTGTATCCACTGAATCCTACCTTGATTATCTACAGATATCTCGCTATGGTTACATCTGGTACCAGAGCCGTTCCGATCCACCCAATTTTTCCCTCTTCCCCACTGCTTCGATCTGGAGCTGTGATCCCCGACGGCAGGCTCTCCTCTGTGATTCGCTCTAGCAGCGTCAATCGCGAGGATCCATAGGTCCGTGCCGAAGTTGACTTGATCAGTAGCGGCGGTAGAGTACATCTGATATCCTGGCCACCCACCCCTATCTCACGCGTCGGCAGATGGCTATGGCGACGCCTGAAGAACAGCTCGGCCAAATCCTCGCGTTGCTGAGCGAAAACTCCAAAGGTATCAACGAACTCAAGAGCTCCATGTCCGAGATGAGGACTTTGAGGACGGAGATCCTCACTTGGAAGCCCGATGTCGACCACCGTGTTCACGAGCTGGAGCACGCGGTGCTGGATCTCGGCGAGCGCATCGATCAGGCATTGGGGGCTCTCCATCCTCCAGCGCAGCTGACCGATCAGTCCGAGGGCGAGCCGCCGAACGCGGTCGTTGCTTCACCAACACCACTCATGGACGCGATTCGAGAGGACCACTTCGCCTCTCCCAGTGTCAAGGTGCCGAGCTCCGCCCATCTGGAGCTTCTCCCACCACGGGCGGCATTTGGGTCGTTAGACCACGGCAAGCGATCTACTCACCGGGGTCCTGGTTTCAGGGCGGTGTACACCATATGATCTACTCTACAGTTTGGACCCTTGACCTTTCACCTGTTAAGCAACGGAACCACAGGCTGCATCTACACTAGGGTTTATCCAATGAATCTTGCAGCCTAGATCTACTACGCGCTAGCAGGTTCTCCCTTATTTCTCTGAAAGATTCGAACTCCTCCAGTGCGTCGGATGTCCTGCGGGACATGAAAGAGCTGGTGCTTCCTGCTTCGATAGATTCACCCCTTGATGTATGGGATGAGTAGCTAGAATCTCGCAGTGGACGTGCAGATTTCAGCAGGTGGACAAGATACCCAACAGCAGCATCTTGGGATTTGTGGGATGACGAACCAGCCTGATCCCCCTGTGTCTTTTCCACCACTACTCCTGTAAAGTTGCATGGTTTAATCAGCAAAGATTTACTAATGAATGTTGCAGTTTCCAAGCTATGAGACTGCCAATGTTGCTTAACAAATTCAACAACCAAGTCAAAAAAAAATGAGTTGACATATACAGAACTATTGCACAGAATGATCAACCAAAGATGAAGTAGGAGCAGAACATACCCTGGCCGTGAATCTGGATCAACATCATCCACAGCAAAAGGAAAATCTGCATCATCAGTATCATCCTGCATGGACAATCTGCTTGAACTTCTTGAGAAACCAGGTCGTGGTGAACCAGTAGAAGAGAAGACACAGAGAACCTGCCAGATTCATCCCTACTGTCCTTAATCTGCACATATATACCAAGAAGGTTACAACCAACAACAACAACAACATAGCCTTTCGGTCCCAAGCAAGTTGTGATAGTGTAGAATTGAAACCCAATAAGAGCCCTAAGTCACTGTTCAGACACTTCAATAGCTGCTTTCCAAGTACTCCTATTTAAACATAGATCTCTAAATATATCCCAAGCTTTCAAATATTTTTTTATTGCCTCTCTCATGTCAATTTCGGTCTTCCTCTACCCCTCCTCATATTATTAGTTTGGCTTAGGACTCTATAATGCACTGGTGCCTCTAGAGATCTTCTTTGGACATGGTCAAACCACCTCAACCGATTTTGATCAAGCTTTTTTTCAATTGGTGCTACCTCGGCGATCACATATATCATCGTTCCGAACTCGGTCTATTCTTGTGTGACCGCAAATCTATCGCAACATACGCATTTCTGCAACAATCAGTTGTTGAACATGTCGAATCTTTGTAGGCCAACATTCTGCTCCATACAACATAGCCGGTCTAATCGCCGTTCTATAGAACTTGCCTTTTAGCTTTTGTGGTACCCTCTTGTCACAGAGAATGTAGAAGCTTGTCGCCACTTGATTCACCCTGCTTTGATTCTATGGCTAACGTCCGCATCAATATCTCCATCCCTCTATAGCATAGATCCCAGATACCGAAAGATATCCTTCTTAGGCACTACTTGACCTTTCAAACTCACATCTCCCTCCTCTTGTACAACTCCGCCAAAGTCACATCTCATGTATTCGGTTTTAGTTCTGCTCAATCTAAAACCTTTAGACTCAAGGGTCTGCCGTCATAACTCTAGTTTCCTATTTACTCTCGCCTAGCTTTCGTCCACTAACACTACATCATCAGCGAACAACATACACCAAGGGATACCCCCTTGTATGTTCCTGGTAACCTCATCCATTGCCAAGGCAAAGAGATACGGGCTTAAGGCTGACCCTTGATGAAGTCCAATTTTAATCGGAAAATAATCTGTGTTACCATCGTTTGTTCGAATACTAGTCACAACATTGTTGTACATGTCCTTGATGAGGGTCACGTACTTTGATAGGACTTTATGTTTGTCCAAAGACCACCACATAACATTTCTTGGTATCTTGTCATAAGCCTTCTCCAAGTTAATGAAAACCAAGTGGAGGTGCTTCTTCTGCTCTCTAAACCGCTCCATAACCTGTCTTATTAAGAAGATTGCTTCTGTGGTTGACCTTCCGAGCATGAAACCAAATTGGTTTGTTGATATATGCGTCATTCCTCACAGGCGTTGCTCGATGACTCTCTCCCATAACTTCATAGTGTGACTCATCAACTTAACTCCCCGATAATTAGTACAACTGTGGATATCTCCCTTGTTCTTGTAGATTTGTACCAATATGCTTCTTCTCCACTCCTCAGGCATCTTGTTCGATCGAAAGATATTGTTGAACATATTGGTTAGTCATACTATAGCTATATCTCCGAGACATTTCCACACCTTGATTGAAATACCATCGGGACCCATCGCTTTGCCCCTTTCATCCTTTTCAAGGCTTCTCTAATCTCCGATTCTTGAATCCTCCACACAAAACGCCTGTTAGTGTCATCAAACGAGTCATCCAGCTGAACGGTGGTGTTCTCGTTCTCACCATTGAACAATTTATCAAAATACTCTTGCCATCTATGTCTGATCTCATCCTCCTTCACCAAGAGCTGCTCCCTCTCATCCTTTATGCGCTTGAATTGGTTGAAGCCCCTTGTCTTTCTATCGCGAGCCCTAATCATCCTATAAATGTCCTTCTCTTCTTCCTTCGTACTCAAACGTCGGTAAAGGTCCTCATAGGCCCGCCCCTTTGCCTCACTCACCGCTCGTTTTGTAGTCTTCTTTGCCACCTTGTACTTCTCTATGTTGTTTGCACACCTGTCATGATACAAGCGCTTATAGCACTTCTTCTTTTCCTTAATAGCCTTTTGCACATCTTCATTCCACCACCAAGTGTCTTTCGAGTCGCATCCGTTCCCTTTGTCACTCCAAGCACCTCTGAAGCAACCTTCCGAACGCATGTTGACACCTTCTCCCACATGCTGTTTGCATCGCCTTCATCATTCCAAGGGCCCTCTTCAATGACCTTTTCCTTAAAGACCTTTGATGCCTCCCCTTCTAATTTCCACCACTTCGTTCTAGCAACCCTAACTTGTTTGTTCCCACGAGCTTGCACCAGAAAGCGGAAGTCAGCCACCACCGGCTTGTGTTGAGCGACCACACATTCTCTAGGTATCACCTTACAGTCCACGCATGTTCGTTTATCCCTCCTTCTTGTAAGGACAAAGTCGATTTCTTGTAAGGTTACAACCAACAAACTCAGTGAAAATGTAATACATTCCAAATTCAAGCAATCAACCTTGTTGTGTAATAAAATGCAAAGAACAATTGCCTAATACAAGAAATTTATGGAGCAAAGTGTAAAACCCATAGATATACAAAGAACAGGAAACCGGGTTACACACAAGCACAGGGGCAGGTTGTGAAGCTCGCAAGAAAAACCAGGAGTTAGGCCCCGTTCGCTTGGAGGAATTCTGGAGGAATCTGTGAGAGGAAAACATTGTTCCGGATGAAAAAAGAAGCGGATCAAGCCGGGTTTAAGGGCACGCGAACAGGCATGTTCAAATTCATTTATTCCCACACCTCCCGCAATAATTGAAGAGTACACATGCATGTTCATTTAATGGAAAGCTTTCCTTGGTAGGCCTCCCATGGAGTCAGGGACCTTTCCCTTTTATAATCCCTATATATAGGGTCTTGTTTAGATCACCTCCAAGTTTCAAGTTTTTTCACTCTCTCTCCATCACATCAATGTTTGGACGCATGCATGGAGTATTAAATGTAGATAAAAAAATAACTAATTGCACAGTTTGGTTGTAAATCACGAGACGAATCTTTTAAGCCTAGTTAATCCATAATCGGACAAAGTTTGTCAAATACAAACGAAACGTGCTACAGTATCCAGATTGTAAAAATTTGCGATCTAAACTAGGCCTAGGTTTTCGTTGCTTCAAGCTTCCTCTGTTTCTGTGGAAGGAAAGGATCCAGGATGTTTTTCATTTACCCAAGCCTATCAGCTCCTCACCCTTCCTTTCCTTTATGCCCCCCCCCCCCCCCCCCCCACACACACACACACACAGGCGTCACTAGGCTCTTTTCGATGACGACATCCCCCACGCTAAAAACCATCAAGGTTTCTAGAACCTTTCACAAGTATTATTATGATAATCTCATGGTATTTTTAGGATGCAAGATTTGACAACCAGTGACAAAAAAAGGTATTCAGGTACCAAACTACCAAGGAAAGACAAATATATGGAAAAGCAAAGGTTATGGAGAGAAAGACACACACTCAACCTATTGTTTCTTTAGTGTGGCATCTGTGAAGGATAGGCATCAGCTTAGTTTGGCAACAATTTCAAGCCGTTTCTGATATCAGTGCATCTTTGTAATCACTATTCCCGAATACAAGTCCACCAAACTTTCCTTAATATTCTAGAAATACAAATGCAACAATTTCAGTGTGTTTTCTAATGTTTCCTATTATTCCCTTCGCCTGACCCATAGGCTAACATGCAAATCACCTATCTCGTGATGTTGATTGATTAGGTGATACTATGTACAACATTATAATTCCTGTCCATGAGTACAAATGGACTTTCATTTGGAGTCAAAGGGAGCAGCAAAGTACATGGCAAATGAAACATCCAATGGCAAAAGAATACTGCCACTTTATCAAATTTGGCAGTTCAAATTCATTGTCTCTCCAGTCTCCAGACCTTACAAGCCAAAGGGAAGCCTGACTAAGCACTCAAATTAAGCAAATGCATCTTGTCCGTAGCCGTCTGTTGAGTTTAAGATATTCCTAAATAAAATACATAGATAACAAACTTACTGAGTTCACATTAATAGTTGATTTCAACACTGACATTTTATTCCTGGGTGTGTCTGAAACATGCCACTAATTATTTAACCACACCATCAGCTAGAGAAAAACAAAGCAGCCCATTTACAAGTGACAAAAAGAGAGACCTTAAAAGGAAAACAACACCACTGCGCTAGCCAACACAACACAAGTTGATGGTCCAAGCAATAGATTATAACCATGACAGGGGGGACTTAATTATGCATCATGAGCTTGATGGAGGAACTGATTGTGAGTTGGCTTCCAGTACGAGACATGAATATCATACTAAATGGTCAACACACCAAATTGCCAGCTAAACTTCAAAACAATTGGCACTTATTTTAAAAGATAGTTTCACTAGACATTTAAAGAATAAAATGCTCAAATTATTCATGACGACAGACCAAGCTACGGTGAGTGATAATAAGATGCAATCACAACATGTTAATAAAAACAATGCACAATATGTGGCCACACCATCTTAGAAATTCATGGCTATATATAGTATATGTTACATGCTGAAGATAAGTTAGACAGGTAGTGGAAATCAACAAAAGAGCAAATTTGGTGGAGGTAGACGGACAGGGAATAGCCAGTACACAGTAAGATTGGTGTATCTAGGTTATCCTACTACACTAATGCAGATACTACAAATCTGTGGAAGGAGAATATGGTGAACTCTAGGGGGGAGAACACCATCCAATCCCCATGGGGATGGGTTTATTTGAACAAACCCTTGCATGGATCAAACTGCATAACAGCTAACAGGACAGTAACTTCGGACAGTCTCATAACCAAGGGATGATGGCCAAATTATCATGTGTACTGTGTTGACAAGTAACAACACAAATTTGAACTTTACAGGAAATTAGCTTGGTTTCAAGCATATTAGCCATCCTCTCAGAGTTCTACAGGCTGAAAGACTGCTAGTTCATGGTGGATAAATATCTAAAAAAAGGATTGCAAGAATTTGGTGGGGCTATCATCTAATCTTGGTGGAACATTTGGAAAGGAAGAAATAAAAAGATTTTCCATAATGAGGCACTGAGTATATCCTCGAAATCACAAAACCAATTCCAAGAAGATAAGATAAGACAACAGAGGCTTATGTTGTTATAGTTCAGTTGTTAGGCACCTAGATGCTGCTACAAGTTTAGATGACTATCTTTGACCTATTGCCGTTTTTTTTTAAACAAAAGGCAGGAGCTCTGCCGCTCAATTAAGACGAAAGAAAGTAATAATGTACAAGAAGGTTAGCCAACCGAGTAGCCAAAATGGCACCCGAGGGGCTAACCACCCCACGCGACGCGATTGAGCACAAACACGACACACCGCCATGGATCATCGTTGCCGAGCATGGAAGCAAAGCTGCCAGCAGCTTGGACTTCCCATGGCAGGCCACCCACTGGTCACCTCCCGACGGGTCCAAAGGAACGACCGCCACCGGTCATCGTTGCCAAGCTCAACCCACGAAGAGCAACTCCGACTTCCAGTTGCAAACTCATGCCTCGCATCGAGGCCGTGGCGATAATCCAGATGCGACGCCTTCAGGAAGGGAGCGACGCCGATGGCGCCACCGTCGCACGTCCAAAGTGGACCAGGTTTTCACCCTTGGATGACATGCTAGAGGGGAACAGACGCCCCCAACAGGGAAGCGGCGCCCAGTGGCGTCGCCGTCGCCAAGGCTTTCGCCCAAGAACCCTCTAGCACGAACGCCAGGTCGCGAAGCCGGACCCCCTGCCAGCCAACACCGCCATCGTCGCTGTCCCGCCGCCCCCACGGAAGCCCCTTCAGAGGAGCATCGACGCGCCGGCTGCACGCAGCAGCCGCACAGCTGCGTCGGCCGTCACCCCCTCCGTTCGAGCCACGCATAGCCGGACCTGGCTCCGCCGCTCGCGTCCCAGTGCCGCACGACGAGGCCGCCACTGACCATCTTCGTCGGCCCAGGCACCCGCCGATGTCGCAGCCGACCTCGCCGCCAGCCGCAACAGGTCGTGTGCCCCACCATCTCGGGCGTCGCCCCCTGCCCTGGGACCGCTGGATCCGGACACCAGGCCCCGAACCCGGCGCCCCATGCCGCCGCCGCCTCCGTCTTGACCACAACCGCAGGCACCGCCCGCCGCCGGCCCCAAAGCCGAACTGGCCACCTGAAGTCCAGATCCGGCCCCCCGGGCATCGGATCTGACCTCACGTGGCCCGGACCGGCGGCCCCAGCAGTCGCCGCCGTCGCCGTCAAGGGAGGAGGAGGGGAACGCGCGGAGGAGAAGGAGCGCCCGCCGCCGTCCCCTGCGCCTGCTCGGGCACTAGCCGGCGCCGCCGTAGCCACGACAGCCCTCCCTGCTGAGCTCCACGCAGCTCACGCGAGGGGAGGGGCCGTCGGCCTGCTGCCGCAAGCGCCGCCGAGAGAGGAGAAAGGCCCCGCCGCCGCCATCCCTACCGGCCGGGCGGCCATGCCGGCGGCCAGCTCCGGCGGCGGCACGGCGGGGGGAGGGGAGGGGAGGGGCTGCTAGGGTTTGGAGGGAGGAGCCGCTCGCGTGGGAGCGACGCGGGGGAGAGGAGCGTACCAGTCGATAACATACCTATTGCCGTTTTGGCAACAATAGTCAGCCTCAGCTGTTTCTCTGTTGTTGTGGTGGGTTTGTGTCTCTTTCATTTCTAAAATTAGCACTGACTATTGAATTCTTTTCTTCATCTAAACGAATTGGAAATCCCTATCAACCTTTCCAGGTAAAGAAAAATACTGAAATATTATCTTCCAACAAAAAGTACCTGCCCTTAAATTGAAGCTTCAATGGTTGACCACACTAACTAAATCTTAAGGTTCATAATTCCCAAACAAGCTAATAGAGAGAACAAAATGAACAGTATGCCAGCTTGTTTAACACAAGTATTTTATCCACGAGTCTTTCATTGAGGACAAAAAAACAGTCATCCTTCACTACTCAATGCACTATCATATAAACTGCTAGAAGGTCTTACTAAGTTGTTCGGATATGATATGATACTTCTGCATAGCTCTATGCTTTCATCTGAGCACACAGACATCATCACCTAGTTTTAATAAGGGCAAAAGGAAGTAAAATCACCTTAGAACCAGACGGCAAGTTTGCATAGAGATCTCCCATGCGGATGTCATCAGTGGTCTCTGTAGGTGACTCCTGCATCCCTGATTCCCCTCGCACATTCTTTGGCGAAGGTGGAGAAAACATGAAGGCCCTACTGGGTTCCGACATGTTCCGATGGTGCCCAGTGCCCCTGCCACCGCCCGCCTGTGGTATGCTCATTGGTGCAGTCTCACCGCTAAACCGTGAGTGCAGATAGCCAAACGTCGGCGGCGAGGGCGTGGGCGATGCGTAATGGGCCGGCGGAGGCGAGAATTTGGCCGGTTGCCCCAGCGTGTGCGGCCAGGGCGCTGGCGACGCCCAGCTGTTGGGGCGCCGCGAGGGCTGCGGAAAGGGCGGCCCGGCGGCCTCCGTGAGCGAAGCTGGGAAGGCACGCATATGCTCGGCCGCCGGGCTGCCGACATAATTCGTGATGATCGCGGCGGACGCGAGGGAAGTGACCTCGAAATTGAAGGCGGCGAGGCTGTCAGGCTGGGGAGGTACTGGACGGAGACGACGAGGCGGCCGAGCTGGGTCTCGACGGGGGCGAGGCGTTTGGTGCGCATGGCCGCCTCCTCGGCGCGGGAGAAGGGCGTGGCGAAGGAGCCGACGCGGTGGCCCATCTCGTAGTTGTACACCTGGCCAGACGCGCAGAGCGTGCGAAAGGCGCGGTACGCCGGGATGAAGCGGAGCGCGGCGTAGAGTGACCTGAGCAGCGTGATGCAGCGCTTGTACGCCCTGTTGACCGCCAGCCCCTCCCCGACTGCGGCGGCCGAGGGCCAGGGCTCGCACGCCACGGTCCACCTCTCGAGCACCTCCTCTGGTCCGCCGCCCGACGGGGCCAGGTACACGTCCACCACGAGCGGCTCCCCGGGGGACGGCTCCGGCAGGTGCTCCGCCGCGGGCGGCGGCGGCGGCGCGTGGAGCGGCAGGTGGAACCAGCGGTCCCGCCTCCGGAACGCCGCCGACGCCGCCGGGGGCGGGGGCGCGTGCGGGCGCGGCGACCGCACGGCGAGAATGGCGTGCAGCGCCTTGAGTAGGAACTGTGGCACCATCAGCTCCGCGCCGGCGCGGCCGCTGCCGCCGCCGCCGCCTGCACCCGCCGAGTACGACAGGCTCGCCATTGCGGATCCCGAAACCGATCCCTCCTCAGCCCCGTAGCAGCGGCGGCAGCAGCAGTAGTCAAACTGTACCGAAACCCGCCGCTCTGCATGGCTGCATAAGAGGAGGGGTGTTTGGTTGCTCCTATATGTCTGAGTGTGCTGTCCTATCGGATATTTATTAGACAGATGGAGTATTAAATATAGACTAATTACAAAACTAATTTTATGGTTTATGACTAATTTATGAGATGAATCTTTTAAACCTATCTAATTCATAATTTGACATTGTGGTGCTACAGTAAACATAGGCTAATGATGAATTAATTATGTTTAATAAATTCATATCGTGAAGTATTGACGGATTATGTAATTTATTTTTTTATTCCCCGTGCGACACCTTCACCTTACACCTCCTAAATTTTACCGGATCCAAACAACCCCTGAATCTGGCCGGCGCGGAAGACCGGGGAGCGATCGAATTCGAATTGTTCGGGAAAGAGAAACAGATCTGCGAGACGACGGGGGAGTTGGCTTCGTGCGAGTTGGCTTCGTGCAAGGCCTGATGGGACGATGGAATTGGGGGATGGATTCCTCTCCGGTTTTGAAATCCGGCTAACGGGTCGCTGTTGGTGCCGTCACGGCAGCACGGATTTAATTATCTGGGGCGTTCTAATGATTTGGTGTCTTGCTACGAGTGGCGAGGGATTTGTAGCTTCGCCTTCGCTGTCGCGGACCCAACAACCGCTGCGATCGCGGCGCGGGTTTGCACGTGGTTTCTCCGATTTGAGAACGTTTCGGTTTGGGGTTGGTGAAATTGCAACGGGGCTTCGATCGAACCTAAAAAATGTTGGTCACCGGAGGATGCAAATAATGTTGATCGGCGCCTGTGGATGCACTGTCGTGCACGTAGTACGTTTGTTTGTGATCTTGGACTTGGTTTTGCCGGGATGGGATGGGAGGAAGGATGCTTCAAGGGAGTGCACCATCGTCGATTCGCTTGTTATCCGCGGCTGGCCGGCGGCTGCGCTTGCTTTGGCGTGTGAAGAATCGCAAGACGGCGGAAGTGCTTGTCTGTACAGCGCACAGTGTACTAGCCTTGGACCTTTGGCAATTAGCATGGACTAGGGTCTGGGGCGCAGGTCGGCAAGGATGAAACGGACGGACGGTCGGAATATGCCTACTCCAAATGTTTAGAGATGAGGGTAACGCTGAACCGGGCGTCCATCCGTCCGCTGAACGCTCGTTTGCTCGGCTGCGACATCAGTCCAACAACCCACGCACTTTCTTCTAAAAAAACTCATTCGCTTATTTCTGGACATATTCGTTTGAACTTATCAGCTGGCTTATCAGCTAGAATCTATAGTATTTTTCTCTCACAACAAAACAGCTTCAGTCTGCTTATCAGTCGGCTTTAATACCAGCCTATCCACTCGTTTCTCTTTCTATCGCTCTAATCTGCTCGCCTGCCACCTTTGAGCGCACGGCCGTTGGCCCTCTGAGGCACACCGCTCGGCTGCTGGCCTTGCCAGGCACGGGGCGGCCGCCTTCAAGTCACGGCGCTCGGCTACCGGTCCTGCCAGGCGCGGCACGCTGTTGTCCTCTCCAAGTTGCGCGGCCGCGGCCTCCTCACCGCTCGTGCGCCCGATGCCTCGTCCCTTCCGCGACCAGCAACCACTGCTGCCGGCGTGCCGCCTACAAGCGCCGCCCCCTCCGGTGAACACCACACACCGATGAGCCTCCATTCTGAGGAGCAACAAGGAGATGCTGCGTTGAAAGCGCATGTTACAAGAGTATGTTTTAATTGTTTCAGATGTTTCAGAGTTGTGTTGCAAATATTTCATATGGATGTTGCAAAACTAGATCGTGATGTTGCACATGTTGCAATGGTTGTACACGTATATTGCAAGTGTTCGTTCCAAATGTTTCATTTGCTTTTTTCAAACGCGTATTTGTAGGGTTAAGGTGGCGGACTAGAGGGGATGAATATTCCTTTCTAAAATTAAATGTACCGGCTAACCGAAACAAATGCAGAAATAAGACTATCGGTCTAACCAAGACTACACCCCTCTATCTACGTTCACAAGCACCTAATGAAGATCTTAATTAGGTAACAAAGGTGCCGGGCTAGCTAGAGCTCACCTAGACAATTCTAGAGCAATGTCACACAAACCTATACACTAGTACTTTGCACAACCGAGGGAGCTCCTACACAATCTAGCTTATTTCAATTCCACTGTTTAAATTCCACACTCTGAACTTGGTATTGTAATAATGTATTTTTGTGAACTTTTATTGTATGAAATGGACTAGGTATTATAAACTCGTTCTCATTATTGGATTCTAGATAAAAAATATGGATCGTTCGAGTTCTCCTTTGGGGTGTGCTCGACGGAATCGCCTGGTGTAGCTTACTTTCGGGATGCTTAGTGTCTAGTGGAAGACGAGCGCCTCCGAAGGTGTGTTATTGCGGACGGTTCTGCCACAGAAGCACATGAAATGAGCTTTTCTTGTTCTTGCTTCTTCATTTCTCTTTCATATCTTTTCTTGCCTTTGATCTTGTTCTTGTTGAAGCCAATATCACTCATATCACCATAGCTTCTTTTGTTGCTCAACATATGCTCGAATGTGATTTTGGTGTTGTAGCACCTCTCTAGCTTGTTGCTCAAATTCTTCACTTCATTTTTGAGCTCATTGTTCTCCTTCAACAGGTTAGTCTCACAAGACAAAGAAGTAGAACAAGCATGTATATGTGAAAGAACATGGCATAGCTAATAATTCATCACAAGATATAGATACATTCTTCTTGCCTATATCACAAGGGTTAGCAACAATATGCGATTGATCAATTGACCCATGTGATGAGCTCTCACTAGTTTTAGATTTTTCATTTGAAAGCTCTTTAGTAAGAAAAGCATGGTCTTGTACCAAATTATCATGAGCAACACTAAGTTCCTCATGAGCTAATTTTAGCTCCTCATGTGAACAAGTAGTACCATAAAGTAGAAGTTTTTGTTGTTCACATGTTTTCTTTAGAAAAGAGTTTTCATTTTTCAATTTCTCAGTTTTAGCCATCTCTTTTTCTAAAGCTTTGATCATGCTACCATATTTATCTAAAAGTTCTTCATATGAATCAAGATCGATCACATTTGCATTAGATATCTTAGTGTGACCTTGTGATATGAAGCAATGTGATGTAGTTGGAGAGCTTGAAGAAACATCACTCTCATATCCCGAGCATGATCCATCAACATCACCAAAAATCTTGTCAAGTGATCTTGTGGTAGAATCATCATCATCATCATCATCACTTGACCATGAGGTGGAGCTATCTTCTGCAATCACCAAATCATGGTCATGCTCAACACACTCAAGCGCCTCCTCCTTGGGCTCATCCTCATCGTCGAAAAGCATCCCATATTTCTCATTGAGATAACTTCAAATCTCATGGGCGGTCTTCATGTCAATTATCTCTCCAAATATGCTATCATCTAAAGATCTATACATGATGTCAATAGCTTAGGTGTCGAGATCTAGGCATTTCTCTTGTGCTTGAGTTAGATCATTTTCATCCAACAATGAGAAAAGTCGACATCTACCATCCACCATATTTGAGGGCAAATAAACTTAAAATTGCATATCATCCAATTTTTCCATTGTGTAAAGTGTGTGCCATAAAAAATGTGTGAACACTCAACGTCTAGCCCATAAGTCGCCATCCTCTCGGGTCGGTGAAGACCACAAATAAAAGACATAGGCTCTGATACCACTTGTAGGGTCAAGATGACAGACTAGAGGGGATGAATAGTCCTTTCTAAAATTAAATGCACTGGCTAACCAAAACAAATGCGAAAAGAAGACTATCGATCTAGCCAAGACTATACCCCTCTATCTAAGTTCACAAGCACCTTATTAAGATCTTAATTAGGCAACAAAGGTGCTGGGTTAGCTAGAGCTCACCTAGACAATTTTAGAGCAAGATCACATAAACATATGCACTAGTACTTTACACAACCGAGGGAGCTCCTACACAATCTAGTATGCAAAAGCACAAAGCTCCTAAGCTCATTAGCAATGCTCAATAACAAGGCTACACAAGCTAAATTATAGAACATAAATTACTTAGCTACACAAACCAAGCAATGTGACTAACAAGGTTACTCAAACCAAATTAACCACGTAAGGGAGCTACTTCTATGCTACACAAGCAAGAAGGTAACTAGCAAACTACACAAGTCAACTAATTATAAGAGCAACTACACAAGTACAATATATATGAGGGTAATTTTAAGCTTGTGTAAAGAGGATACAAACCAACTGGAAGACAAGGATGACACGGCGATTTTATCCTGAGGTTCACGTGCTTGCCAACACGCTAGTCCTCGTTGTGTCGACCACTCACTTGGTGGTTCTATAGTTAATTGGCATCACCCATCAAGCCCGCATGTCGAGCACCGCAAGAACTAACCCCAAAAGTGAGGGTAGCTCAATGACACGCTCTACTAGAGTTGCTCTTCGCGATCCCCGCAGGATGAGCACAATCCCCCTCACAAATTCTCCTTTGGAGCACCGCAAAATCTTCTCGCGTGCTTCAATGGAGTCACAAGCCACCAAGACATTTAGGAGATGGCAACCTCTAAGAGTAACAAGCACCATCGGCTTGCAACTCGATCATCTAGTGCCACATTATGCAATCGCACTAGAATCGTTCACTCACACGATCGAATGATCACTATCAATCTCAAGTGACTTAAAGGGCTCCCAAGCAATCCCCAAGCATGGGGACTCAGTCCCAAGGGTGCTCAACAAGCCAAATGTCCGAGCTCTAGCTCTATTTATAGCCCCCAAGCCAAATAGAGCCGTTGGAGTAAAGATCCCTTTTCTATGAGGGCACCGAACTAAGCGGTGCCAGGCACCGGACATGGCGGTGCCCCTCTCAATGGTCTAATTCCAACGGCTAGAAACTAGCCATTGGTCACCGGACAGGGGTGGCGGTGACCACCCAGGCCAACCCCGTGAAGTCCCCACCCTCTGAAATTTTAGGGCGGTGCACCGCCGTCACCATGGCAGTGACCAAGGCGGTGACCCCCTCGCTCAACCACCGAAACAGCCAGCCTTAGGAAAACCATGGCGGTGGCACCGGACAGCACCCGGCAGTGCACCGCCCTACACATGGCGGTGTACACCGTCACCAGCGGTGACCACCTCCACTGCTGCTGCTCTAAACTGGGGCCAGGTGGGCACCGCCATAGGGGTGGCGGTGCCATCGGACAAGGCACATTGGTGCCAGCCTCGACACTCCTTCCTGGTCGAGACTAGCCGGGGGGTGGCCGTGCCACCCAGGCAACACCCCGAGCCCGATTTCGCCTTCTTTTCTTCGCCAACTTCTTCACCCTTGTAAATGTGCTACACCTCCAAGTGATCACCAACTTGTGCACGTGTATTAGCTTTTCACAAACACTTCCCAAAGGATTAGTCACTCAATTCACTATGCCACTCAATCCTAACACGTATGCAAGGTTAGATCGCTCAAGTGGCACTAGATGACCGATATACAAACAAGTTTGCTCCTCTTAATAGTACGACCATCTAAATTTGGCAAGCTAAGAGCAAGATTAATAAGGTTGGTTGTAAGCCAAGACAAGTCAGCAAAGGGCCAACTCAACAGACAAGTTGCACAACAATCCAATCTCTTTTCCTCTAACAAATATAATTCTTTGTTATGCATGGGCCCCACCTACCTTTTTCCTCTCTTCCTTTACTGCTGCATGCACGTGGAGATGTGAGAGCAGTGGAGAGAGAAAAGGCAAACGGGCCCACAAAAGTCTTGGAGGGTGTTCATCCCCAAGCTGCTTGTCTCTTTGGCTTTCTCTCTCTTTCACCTCATATTTTGCTGAGTTGTCGTGGCTATAGCCTATAGGTCAAGATGACATGGTTTAGTGTACCTGCTCTAAATGTGAGAGTTTGATAAGTTTTAATAGCAAATCAAATACTAGTCAA
Source organism: Miscanthus floridulus (assembly GCF_019320115.1). Classification (NCBI taxonomy): domain Eukaryota; kingdom Viridiplantae; phylum Streptophyta; class Magnoliopsida; order Poales; family Poaceae; genus Miscanthus; species Miscanthus floridulus. The sequence continues at coordinate 106,088,064 of NC_089586.1, read as the reverse complement.
AATTATGGCTTGCCAAATCTTTGGCAATGGCAAATTTTAGAAGCAAACCAATCAAGCCCCAAAATAGAAACGATATACAGAGTATATAGGAATACAAATATTTTAAAAAAGAAACAGGAGTCAAAAACTTAACCTAGGATAAGGATAATGCCTAGTGCGCCTACATAGCATGTTAGAATTTTTGTTAAAATACCTCACGAGCATTCTTAAGGATAACTTCACAAATTACTAGCAAATGTGTTTGTACATTGTAACGAAACTCAATATGTCTTGGAATTGAACTCTATATCATTATTGAACGTGAGTTGATTTAACTCATATGAGCATGTGGCATAAGTCTAGGTCACATACGAGGCACAAAAGGAGCAAGAACACTTTAGGAAGGAAAAAAGACAAAAGAAAGAATCCCTTCTCTCTTTATTAAACTAATGTTTGACATGAAAACCTAATTATTCATTTTGAAAATGTTGATAGAATAACAATTGATCAAACTTAATTCAGATTTGTAAATATGGATTTATCCCTTTTAAAAGTGGGATCTCGTAATCTCGCAAAAAAAGTGGGATCTCGTGAAAATGGACATGAAGCACCTCTTCTTGCTTCTCTTCTCATTGTTTTGTATTTTTTTAGCAGATACGAAACGAACAAGATAAATGTAGAAAACAAATTGGGAACAAGACATGATTTATCCCATGTTTACAACGTTATAGGGGTGAGAGTTGGTAAAGGGCGCATGGACTAGGGGCAGGCACTTGTGGTGTTTTGAGTACCAATTTGTTACAATTCTTCCATCCTTGCATCCTTTTTTGACAAACCATCCTTGCATCCTTGGGTGTCGCATAGTTGTGGACTTGTGGTGCTGACTTACTACTTCCACCCAAGAAACGAACATAGTTTTAGCATAGCACAGAGTCAAGTATTTTTGAATTCAATTAAATTTATAAAATATCAATATTTATGGTACTAAATAAGTGTCATTAGATTCATCATTAGATATATTTTTAATATACTACTTATTTGTGTTATAAATATTGATACTATTTTTTAAAAGTTTGATCAAATTTTAGAAAGTTTGATTAAGGACAGAGGAAGACGGTGAGAGTGCGTTATTTAGCTTCAGGCAATCAGCTTGCCAATTGCCAGGCTTTTAACACTTGTTCAGCCACAAATTCTCCATTGTGTTCCAGCTCTTGCAGGCAATACAAATGTAGTTTCTTTTTTTAAAAACTTCACTTCATTACTTAATACGAGGCATTACAACCACGAAAATGCTATGGTGTAGGTGTCTGATCGTCCGAACGCCACGCTTCCTGTGGGCATGTGCACTACCAGCCCAATAGGCTTGTTCCCCTTTATCTTCATTTTTTCACCGTTTCTCAAAATAAAAAAAGACGGCGACATTCCCAACCAGCATGACCATCATGGCGTTCCCTACCACTTGCCCGCCGCTCGCCTTCTCCAACAGCGATCAACCACCTCTGCTTCCTCCACCCCGGGGCCTCGCTAGCCTCCACGACGCCAGGCTGTGCCGCTGGAGCCGCTCCTGCCGCTCACCCCTGCCCTCATCGCTGGAGCCGGCGTCCTCCTCGTCACCTCTTCCTGCGGCCGAAGACCGTGAGGGCGTTGCTGCTGTGCCATACTTCACACTCGCATCGAGGCTCTGCACGCCTCGGTGCCCCCAGTGAAAGAAGCTCGCAGCAGCCAAGCCCATGGTGCTCTTCGCTCCGCCACCTCCCAGCCTCGATCTACCCAACGAGGAGGTTATCGAGTTCCTCAATGCGCTTGACATGGTGGCCACCTCCTACTAGAGTGTCGCGCCTGACGTGTTGCAAGCGTATGTTTCAAGTGTTTCAGATGTTCCAGAGGTACGTTACAAGTGTTCATGTGGATGTTGCAAAGGTAAATCGGGATATTGCATATATTGCAAAGTGTTCCACAGGCATGCTGCAAGTTTTTCAAAGGCATGTTGCAAGCGTTTGTTCAAAATGTTTCATCTATTTCAGACGTATATTGTAAGCGGTTTTTATCTGGATGTTGCATATGTTTCACACAAAGAGTATGTTCTAAATGTTTCAGTTGTTTCAATCTTACGTTGCAATAAGTGTTTTCATGTTGCAAGTTGCAAGTGTTTTATCTAAAAGTTGCATATGTTTCACACACATGTTGCAAGTGTATGTTTTAAATGTTTCATCTGCTTTAGACGTATGTTGCATTCAAGCGTTTTGTATTTTAGAGGTATTGTCGGTGTTTCGAGTAAACACCAACAAGTAAATTTGTATTATTGCGCGTCTGGCCCGGATGGTGTGCTAAAAAGATACAAGGTTTATACTGGTTCAGGCAGAATGTCCCTACGTCTAGTTCATGACTGCTGCTCATGTTATTAGCACTAAAAAGTTCGTAGTAGGGGTTACAAACGGGCGAGAGAGGGACAGGTCCCAAGTCTCTGATGGAAAGATCGAATGGGCACCGAGAGCTCGGTCGCTGCTCAGCTACGTGTTCGAGGTTCGATGCTAGTGGTTCTGCTGTGATGCGGTGTGAGATGCGATGTGGTGAACCGATGCCTTTAGAGGGGTGCCCTGTTTTCCCTTTTATAGGCCAAGGGAGAGCACGGGATATAGATGGGAGAAAAAAAGAAAACTAGAGGCAAAGGAAGTCCTTCAGGGTCGCCGAGACTTCCTTTTTCCTCCGTGCGGGCCCCGCTGACATGGTAGGCGGTGATAGGGATAGCCCCATGCGGGGCGCATGTCCGTTGACCATGACAAGGCCACGCGCGAGCGCCTGTTCGCTGATGATGACATGTCCTAGCATTGTTAGTGGGTTGTTACGTCTCATTCCGCCCCGGCGGGCGGCACGGCGAACCATCGTGCTGATCAGCGGCCGTAGAGGGAGTAAGCAGCACAATGACCGTACGTTCATTACTGTGGGCGATGCGAGTTCCCTAGAACGACATGTCGTGGGGACGGGTCGTGTTGAGATGTGACCGCTCCCTGCACGATGCCAGAAGTTTGACCTTGGGTCACACCTTATGGACCGTAGTGGTTGTTGTGAGCTTCCGTAAAGATCCATGCCCGAGGGATCGGGCGAGGCGGAGCCAGCCCTCGGACGTCGGGCGAGGTGGAGCTAGCCTAAGGGTGCTAGGAGCGGTTGTCAAACCCATTGATGAGCCTGGCCTTTGAACTCCTAGGCCCGGATAGGCCATAGAGGTGTCTTTTGATCTGTATTCGCTTTACTAGTGATGAGTCATGGCCCGCCCGGTGAGGCGAAACGTCTGACGAGTCTTCCGAGGGAAAGGATAGAGATTGCGTGCGCATATCCCAAGGCATGACATTGTGATAGATCATGGTAGGCATGGAGATCTAGGTGGGCGGTTGGTTTCCTAGCATCCATCGCCCCTATAAAACCAAAGGGTTCGCCCCTAGGGTTCGATACCTCGCCTCCTTGCCTTCACATCTGCAAACCTCCGTCACCAATCGCCTAGGCTCCCCACATCCATGTCTCAGCCACCGTCAAGCTCGCATCCACCTGCCCCCATCTTCCAATGGATACGTGGTGCTGCTCTGACATCACCTTCTAGCACATGGAGGGCCTTGTCCGTCGTGGTCTTCTCTACGTGCGGACCGTGGTCGAGGAGTGGTTGCTGCCTGGCAAGGAAGACGTGTTGTCACCGCTCGACGGCTATGTGGTGTCATTCACGCACCTCCATGAGCGCGGGTTCACCACCCTCGCCCACAAATTCCTTTGAGGGCTGCTGCACTACTATAAGATGGAGCTGCAGCACCTCAATCCCAATGGGATCCAACACATGGCAGCGTTCATCGCCCTATGTGAGGGAGTCCTGGAGATCAGCCCCCACTTTGATCTGTGGTGACACTTCTTCGCCGTCACCCTCTAGAAGAAGAGGGAGAAGAAGCAGGAGCTGAATACGTCGTTGGGATGCGCCAGCATCCACCTCCAGAATAACTAGGTCAGCGAATACCCGTCAATGTGGCTGTCGACCTCCAACAAGGGGTGGCATTCTAAAAGCTCTAGTTTGGTTTTGGTGAATTGATGGAACCCTAAGTGCTAACCTAGTTTATCAAGTAATCATGATATAGGTAGCACACTCCAAGTGGTGAAGCAAATGAAGATCATGACATGATGATGGTAATGCCATGATGATGATCAAGCGCTTGGACTTGAAAAGAAGAAAGAGAAAAACAAAAGGCTCAAGGCAAAGGTATAAATGATAGGAGCCATTTTGTTTTGGTGATCGAGACACTTAGTGAGTGTGATCACATTTAGGATCGATAGTCGTACTATTAAGAGGGGTGAAAGTCATATCGAAATGCGGTTATCAAAGTGCCACTAGATGCTCTAACTCATTGCATATGCATTTAGGATCTAGTGGAGTGCTAACACCTTTGAAAATGTTTGTGAAAATATGCTAACACATGTGCACAAGGTGATACACTTGGTGGTTGACACATTTGAGCAAGGGTTAGAAACTTCACCGGCGGAGTGTTCGCCCGTAGAGTACGAACAGTCCGACGGTGCCACCGGTGCCCTAAACTCAGGTGAACATGGTCACTGTAAGTGACCGGACGCTAGTCTCTGAAGGACCGGCGCGTCCGGTCAGTAGCAGCAGAAGGAGCACAGCATCTGTCGTCGACCGGACGCTGGCGCTGAAACGACCAGACGCTGGCTGGCTGCGTCCAGTCACTCTGACATGGTCATGCATAGGGGAAACGCCAAGTGATCGGATGCTAGGTGAGTCCGATCGAGCATGACCAGACGTGTCCGGTCGTGAAAAATCATCTCTGGATGCTTACTAGAAACGACCGGACGCTGAGGTCCAGCATTCGGTCACTTCGCAGCAGCGTGTCCGGTCATCACTTGACCGTTGAGATCGAGCACTCAGTATTTGAAGAGAGGGGACACGTGGCACGCATCGCGTGACTAGACGCTGAGGTCCAGCGTCTGGTCAATATGACCAGAGTGTCCGGTCACCCCGTGTTGTGCCCAGTGAAGGGGTACAACGACTCTATTTCGTGAGGGCTTCTATTTAAGCCCCATGGCTGGCTTAAGCTCACTCTCTTGGCCATTTATATTGACATAGCAACCTTGTGAGCTTAGCCAAAGCCCTCCCACTCATCTCCATCATTGATTCATCATCTTTGTGAGATTGGGAGAGAATCCAAGTGCATTGCTTGAGTGTTTGCATCTAGAGGCACTTGGTGTTCGTGTTTCGCTACGGGATTCGTTTGTTACTCTTGGTGGTTGCCGCCACCTAGATAGCTTAGAGCAGCGAGGATCATCGAGCGGAGAGTGGTTATTGTCTCCGGCTCCGATCGTGGTGATTGTGAGGGGTTCTTGACCTTTCTCCGGCGGAGAGCCAAAAGGTACTATAGTGGATTGCTCATGGCTTGTGTGATCCTCATTTTGTGTTGGTTGTGCGGCACCCTATTGAGGGTTTGGCATATGATGCCAATTAGCTCGTGAACCTCCAAGTGAGTGAATCGCCACAACGAGGACTAGCTTACTAGCAAGCAAGTGAACCTCGGTAAAAAATCATTGTGTCATTATTTGATTCCGAGGTAATTGGTCTTCATTGGTATTCATTCTTGTGATTGATTGGCTCCTTCCTCGATACGACGGTATAAACAAATTGCTCACTCTCTTTACATTACCGCAAACTAGTTGTCAAGCTCTTTAGTGTAGCTAGTTGTGAGAGCTTGTTAGTTTGGTTAGTGTGGCTCTTTAGTTAGCCTTTGAGAGCATACTAACTTAGTGTTGTGACATAGCTATTGTGTGGATAGAAACTATATAAACTAGAATTGTGGTAGGTGACTTTCTATTTTAGTAGGCTAGCGCAACACTTGCTTCGCCTTATATTTGTCTAACCGATTTGTTAAGTGTTGTTGTAGAATTTTTAATAGGCTATTCATCCCCTCTAGCCATTAGGACCTTTCACATTCGCATTGGTTTTATCTCAAGAACAACGCCCCTGCCCCCTTACCGGAGTTCACCGGGCGCCTAATCGAAGAGGCCCTAGATTCATGGAGGAAGTGGGGTGTCCCAGAGAAGGACAAGATGAAAATCTAGGACCACCTCGCCGCCATCTGCATCCTGAAGGAGAAGGGGCTGAAGGGGTCAGGCATCATTGGCGCCCACCACACGAGGAGGGTGGCGCCACTGATAAGGCACGCGCTTCCCCTATACACGATGGCGCCTGAGGTGTCATTCGATGGGACGGCGCTTACCGAGGGGGCACTCTCCCCCTCTGAAGTCACGTAGCGCATCAAGGAGGCGATGGAGCCTTCTTGGGATGACGCGGGCACCCCCCCTTGATTTTGGGCGTGATTGGTTGCAGAGCGAGCCTTGAGCCAGGATGGCTAGGCTGTGCAGGACCAAAGAAGTCAGGTTGAGCTCATGTAGGTGGTCATGTTTGGTTGTCTTGGCTGTTGGTTCAGTACGAGATGGGGTTGTGTTTGGTTGCATGCATGCATTAGTTTTTTGGGTGTCTGATGCATGGGTCCCTGTATCCTGGGTGAATCAAGTCATCCTGCACCATGAGGAAAGGAGAAATCTAGAAGATAGAGCCGTGCGGGATGGAGGAGGGAATCTACACGAGAGGAAGCAGGAGAAAGATGCGAGTAGAGCAACCAAACACAGACGAATGCACCAAAGGATACGGGATGGGCCAAATGACGGTCCAATTCAGGCAACCAATCACACCCTTTGTGTACCCGGTGCTAGGGCATCCCCGATGCGTCCAGAATCAGGATACATCGTCTTTGTAAGTTTTCCCTTCCTCATGCCTCCTCTTAAATTGAACTCCCGCCCCCTTGATACTAACATTGAGATTGGGGGACCAGCTGAGGGACCTTGTCCTCATGGATCACCCGACTCCATTGCCGAGGGATTTGTCCGTGAGGGCGGCAAATCATGTTGTGGGCGAGCGGCTCAGGAAGGCGAAGGAGGACAAGAGGAAGAAGAGGCAGCGGAAGCTGCAGGTGCAGGAGCGAAGGGAGGACACTAACTGCGACGATGACGATGATGAGAAGGACGACAACGCGGTAGTTGCCGACACGAAGTGGGATGACCTAAAGAGCGAGGATATGCTGACAGGTTTTGCTCATCCTTGCAGGGGTAGGGATCCTTCCCATTTCATGGAGGGGAAGGCGCGTCCATGAGGCCGACGGAGATGTGTCGAACCGTCGGCCTACCCTAGGAGCTAGTAGGGGCTGGTGGATCTTAATGTTGCGCCCGAGGTGCTAGCAGAGGATGGTGGCTCCACCGCCACACCCCCAGATGCAAGGGGAGCGAGCCCCTCTGCCCGGGAGCAGGGGATGGGCTAAAAATGGCCCCGCCCCAATGAGGCGGAGCAGGGGTCCAGCGGGTCACCCCCTAAACGTGTCTACCGCCCAACAGCGCCGATGTAAGTCACTAGCTCCTTTGTTTTTCTCTATTTTTATCGTGACTTACGCTTTTCTTTCTTGCAGCGTCTTGAGGCGGCGTAATCTTTTGGCGCTGGCGCCAAAGAAGAGTGTTGCCCTCTGATCGAGGTAGCAACTGTCAGTTAGCGTTGTGCCTGTTTCGGGCAAGAGCGATGCCGGTGCGATTGCCCTACCGACCGGTCATATGCCGCCCATGGTGGCGCCTATGCCCTCGCCGGGACAAGCGGGCGCTGGGGCTCAAGGGATGCCCGTGAAGGTCACTGAGCAGCCAATGATGGAGGTCATACAGCTACTGACGATGGGGTGGACGGAGCTGCCGGCTGCGCTTGTGGCACCAACCGTGGTGGGCGCGCCGTCGCTGGTCGAGGCCCCACCGACGCAGGCGGATGCAGCCATGACGGTGCCCAAGGCAGCAGCGTGACCCGCACCACCGGCGGCCCAAGAGACGACGCCTAAGGTAGTGGCGTGACCCACGCCACTAGTGGCCCAAGTGACGGCGCTTGACATGGGCTAGACGGAGGGAGACACGGCCGAGGGGTCCCCGAACGTCATGGTGGTGGCAGAGAGGATTAGTGGGGAATCATCCCTAGCCCTGACGTCGAGGGGCAGCCACTCGCCCATGTGGGATGAGCCCCTGCTCCGGTGGATGAATCAACAGGACCCAACATCGACACTCTTCACCCTCGATGATGCCTCTAAGAGCATAGAGCGGGAGAGTCTTGACGAGGGCATTGCGGCCACGCTGGAAGCCTTGGACCATGCCAGGGGTGCCCTGTGTGAAGTCATCATTCCCACTGGCTGGGTATTCACTTGATCTTGTCTCTCGCCCTCTTCTTTCTTCATGTATTTTTGTGTTCTGGCCATCATCTTTCTCAGTCCCTTATCGCTCACAGCCAGGAGAAATCCTGATTCCTTCGCAAGTAGAAGGAGAACTGGGACCGCCTCATTGAAGAGGCATGGCTGCACGGGGATGTGACCACCTAGCTCATTGCTGCCAAGCAGAGGGTGGTCGAGCTAACTCCCCTTGTCGAGGAGGTGGACAATCTCTGACTGTGGGAGGCCAAGGCCTGTCGGCATGCGAACGAGGTCGAGAGGGCGTTCGAGGCCCTATTGGCGAGGTCATGATAGGATGATGAGGAGATCGCCAAAGTCAGGAGGGAGCAAGACGAGCTGCTCCAGAAGGACACCGAGACCCGCTAGTAGATCCTCGACCTTCTGGCCAAGGCTAAGAGGGAGCGGGAGCTGAGGCTGGGAGCCGAGGAGAAGCTCACGGCCCTAGAGCGGAGGGTGAGTCAGGATGTCGAGGTGGTCGCCCGGCTATGCAAGGACCAGGATGAGCTACTCCAAACTATGGAGAGGCTCCGCTTGGAGCATGGCGCGGCCCACGAGGAGCACGACCAAGCCATCCGAGAGCACGATGACGCGTAGCAGAAGATTGGCTCCCTCTAGGTCGAGCTTGGAACTGTGATAACCCAGAGGCTAGAGGCCGAGGGCATCTTTGCTGGGCTGGCTGCAGAGCTTGCCGAGGTGAGGAGGAACCTTCAAGCGGAGAGCAACGAGCTCGGTATCCTGAGCGTCACCCTCGAAGTGGTCTGTGATGACCTAGAGGTGGTGCGGTCGAAGGGGACTAGTTCGCTCGTGGCCCGTGTGAAAGCTCTAGTTTGGTTTTGATTAATTGATGAAACCCTAAGTGCTAACCTAGTTTATCAAAGTGATTATGAGATAGGTAGCACTACTCCAAGTGATGAAGCAATGGCGAAGATCATGATGATGGTGATGGCATGGTGATGATCAAATGCTTGAACTTGGAAAAGAAGAAAGAGAAAAACAAAAGGCTCAAGACAAAGGTATAAATAGTAGGAGCCATTTTGTTTTGGTGATCAAGACACTTAGCGAGTGTGATCACATTTAGGTTAGATAGCCATACTATAAAGAGGGGTGAAACTCGTATTGAAATACGGTTATCAAAATGCCACTAGATGCTCTAACTCATTGCATATGCATTTAGGATCTAGTGGAGTGCTAACACCCTTGAAAGTATTTATGAAAATATGCTAACACATGTGCACAAGGTGATACACTTGGTGGTTGGCATATTTGAGCAAGGGTTGGAAACTTCACTGGCGGAGTGAGTCCGACGATGCCACCGGCGCCCTATACAGAAAAGACAGGGGTTCACAGAGTGACTGGACGCTGGTGGTGCAGTGACCAGATGCTAGGGTCCTACGTCCAGTCAGTAGCAGCCGTAAGCACATGTCTCGGTCTTGTGACCGGACGCTGGCGCGAAGAGTGACCGGACGCTGGCAGGGTGCGTCCGGTCAATGCTGACGTCTGACGGAATCCTATCTCATCACGGTTGCGGCTGAGACGCTGATGCACCGGGACCACGGTGCGCTGCCTACCACCTTGTGGCGCCTGGTGGACCGATGCGTCCCTGCCGGGGTGCTCCGAGGGTGTGCGCTAGCTGGTGTCAAGCTCGCATCACCGAGACAATGAGCTCTCGACCTGCTACGTCGCTGCATGGACGAGCAGCGTGCAAATCTCATGGTGGGCCCGACGATCCTCGGGCGCCACGGCCTCTGGAAGACCACGGAGCAAAGCCTCTACAGCGGTGATGTTCTAGCTCACCCAGGTGAAGCGAGGGAGGGCTTCATCGTTTGCGATGATCATCCGGTTCATGTCGTGGGGCGTGACGCATGCGCGCCCACCGTCTCCGTGGCGCTCGATCTCCCGATCGAGCTCCACGCGTTTCTGCTCGAGTTGGAGTCGTGCTTCCTCGAGCTCTTGGTGTCGGGCTTTTAGCTGCTCCACCCGCATGCGAGGTGGGGCCGCTATCTCCCCCCTCGGCCTCATCGTTGAGGTCATTCGTCGGGGTAGCCTCCTCTTCGTGGATGCTTTTGATGTGTCCCTCGGGGGTACCTGTCATGAAGCATTCACGAGAAGGGTGATGGCTCCCCCTGTTGGAGTCAAAGCCAGAGGGCGACTCCAGCTCCTGTGCGAGGAGGTTATGGAAAGATTCTGCGACGTGTTCGATCATCCCCACGAACTCATCGTTTACGGGGGATAGGATCATACGCTGCGCCATAAGGTGGCCAATGGTCTCTGCGGCATTGCAGAGACCGAACGGGAGCACTATCGAGGCGCTCTGGATGAGGTATTCCAGGGAGAACGGCTCTCCCCCAGTAAGCTACACCATGATATTGGTGAACGAGAAGGTGAGGTAGCGTAGTTCCTCCTAGGACGGTTGGGGTCCTAGGAAGACATCTAGCTGACGCCCCAACCTTCCATAGTCAAAGTCGGGGAGCTGGCCGCCTTCGGGGGCGCGGGCCTTCGACGCATGTAGCCGTAGCTCCTCGAGCATCTCGGTGATAGCGTCGAGGGCGGTGGAGTAGAAGGGTTGAACGACGACGGGCGCCCGCACCAACTCTCCCTCCGCCGTGACGATGAAGTCTAGGTCCCCGAAGCGCACATGTGTGCCCGGGACCCAGCTAATGCCGTGACTAGCCATCCGTGGCCTGATGTTAACGTCAGGACGCATGAAGCCCCCTACCTAACGCGCCAACTGTTAGTGTTTTGAGTAAACACCAACGAGTAAATTTGTATTATTGCACGTCTAGCCGGATGGTGTGCTAAAAAAACATAAGGTTTATACAGGTTCGGGCAGAATATCCCTACGTCCAGTTCGTGGCTACCATTTCGTGTTATTAGCACTAAAAAGTTCGTAGTAGGGGTTACAAATGGGCGAGAGAGGGATAGGTCCCAAGTCTCTGATGGAAAGATCAAACGAGTGCTAAGAGCTCAGTCGCTGCTCAGCTATGTGTCTGAGGTTCGATGCTAGTGGTTCTGCTGTGATGCGGTGTGAGGTGTGATGTGGTGAACCGATGCCTTTAGAGGGGTGCCCTGCTTTCCCTTTTATAAACCAAGGGAGAGCATAGGTTACAGATGGGAGAAAAAGGAAAACAAGAGGCAAAGGAAGTCCTTCAGAGTCATCGGGCCTTCTTTTTCCTCCGTGCGGGCCTCGATGACACGGCAGGCGGTGATAGGGATAGCCCTATGCTGGGCGCATGTCCGCTGACCATGACAGGGCCACGTCGGGTGCCTGTCCGCTGATGATGCCATGTCCTAGCATTGTCAACAGGTTGTCACATCCCATTCCACCCCGGTGGACGGCGCGTCCGTTACTGTGGGCAATGCGAGTTCCCTAGAATGACATGTCGTGGGGACGGGTCGTGTTGAGATGTGACCACTCTCTGCACGATGCTAGAAGTTTGACCTTGGGTCACACCTTCTAGACCGTAGTGGTTGTTGTGAGCTTTCGTAAAGATCCATGCCTGAGGGATCGGGCGAGGCGGAGCCAGCCCTCAGACATCGAGCGAGGCGGAGCTAGCCCTCGAACATCAGGCGAGGTGGAGCCATCCCTCAGACGTCGAGCGAGGCAGAGGCAGCCCTCGGACGTCGGGCGAGGCGGAGCCAACCCTTAGGGGTAGGCCGAGGCGGAGCCAACCCTCAGACGTCGGGCGAGGTGGAGCCAGCCCTGGGACATCGGGCGAGGCGGAGCCAACCCTTGGGGGTCGGGTGAGACAGAGCCCGCGGCCGCAGCGTCCATCGAGGCGGTCAACCCTCGGGGGTCGGATGAGGCAGAGCCACTGGCCTCGGTGGCCGGACGAGGCGGAGCCCAGCAAGAGGTGTAGTCGCGCTCTTGATCGCACGGATGACTCAATGTTGATGGTCATTAGCTCCTCCTCTTATGGTACCCTAGTATTGGTCCCCGACAGGTATGTTCAGAGAGTCATTGGGGCATGGTTCGGGCGCCGTGGAAAGGGGCGTGGCGAGGCGGGACCGGCGGATGGGGCGCGCGGCGTGCCTAGGGTTCTGTGGATGGGGCGTGCTTGTCCTCATCTCGGCTCCTGGGTCCTGCCCGCGCGAAGAGAGAGGAGGGGGTCATGGGGAAGGAGCGGTGGGCATGGGGCGTGGCGAGGCAAATGGGGGCGGGGCACACGTGCGGGGTAGGATGAGGCAGATGAGAAAGGACTACAACGATACGGTGGTAGTGTGACGTGTTTCTAATGGGCCGTTCGGTACCGTCCGACGGAATCCTATCTCATCAAACGTCCGGGCGCTAACAATTCTCCCTTACAATCAAGATGCAAGTAACTCTACAAGAAGCTAGGTGGTCGAAGCTAAACAAAATTTCACCTATTATCCAGCGTGTAATGTTTTGGGGTGTCACATTGGGTGTCATATGGGGGTGTCGCATGGGTGTTCGGATACCAATAAAAAACAAATTAAAGAATTCATCAGTAATCCGCAAGACGAATTTATTAAGCCTAATTAATCCGGTCACTATTACGTGTGTTACTGTAGCACCACATTGTCCATGATTTGTGGCAAGGCCGTCCCGGCGAGCATGAAACATGACTTGCACTTTTGATTTTGAAAACTATTATTTTTTTTTGCTCCTTTAACTTTTCTTTTATCTATAAAAAACTACTCCATGTTTTTTTCCTGCTTTAACGTGTTTTTTCGAATCAGTCGAGTTTGGTCCATGGACCGATTGGACCGAAACAACACGCTCATGGACCAATCTACCGTATGGGCCTCGTTGTTGGACGCGCGTCAACTCCCACTTTGTCCAGTCCATTGTCGGCCCTGGTCCGGTTCAGTCCGGCCCCCCTAAGACGGTCTCCAACAACCGTTATCCAAAATATAAGGCCCATTCCACGTTTGGGTAGCGTTATAGGTAAATAGTTCAATACCTATTTTTAGTCTTCTTCAATAAAAAGAGAATCTTTTTTTTGCAAATGGGTCTACACGAGAGAGGATACTCAGATTTGAATTATATATCTCCTAACACCTAAAATGGATCTTTTATATAAATACTCGGTTGGAGGCTATAGGTATTCTGTTGGGATTCAATTTGGGTTTGGGTCTCTTGGTCAGACAGCCTAACGGCACAGGGGCCTAACGCGCGGCGCGATTGCCAGGATTTCAGAAGCTCAGGACGGGGTGTTTCCTATCGAAATGAAAAGAGCACAGGCAGAACAGACAAAAAAAAAGGTCTCAGGAGAAGGAATTCAAGCTCAGGAAATGGACGGGAACGGCGACAAAGGAGCATACTCGTACTCTAGCGGTTAGTTTTGCTTTGCAGCTCCAGCAGTGGAATCGGTTGAGTTCCAAGCTTCCCCGTCCCGTCCAACAACAACAGTGTCCTGTCTGTACGAGCTGCAGATGTGGTGCTTGGCGCCAGTGATAAGCGCCGCGCCCGATGCGAGCTGCTGGCTGCTGCTACGCCGGGGCGGGGCCGGACCGGCGGCCCCCCTGCCCAAGCGGCCAAGCCTGACTCCCCTGCGACACCAACGCCGGACTACGATGCTTCCTGCCGCGCCATGACCCAACCAAGCCCACATCTCTGGTCGTAAAGCAGGGTGCGGGTGGCCCACTAATATTCCCGCAGCGGCAGCCTACGGGACGACACGACGGTAGCCTATTCTCTGCTTTTGTCATCTTTCCATGCTTTCGTCGTCACTCACGCTCCTGTCTCCAGGGAATCCGCAGCATGGCATGCAATGCAGTGTCAGTATTGAGCACAGCACTGCAATGACCAGCCTAATCGGCGTGCATGATTCCAGACTTGCAGTCAATTTCTACGTGACCACGCGACCAACCTGATTGCAAGAATAGTACTAAGAATCGAATTCAAGAGACGCAGGCTTGACATGAACCATGATAATGGAAGGGAAACGATCGAGCCGTGTAATTCTATGCGAACTACTAGTAGCCACCATTCAATTTGCATTTACATACATACTACACCAACGCCATAAAAATTGAAACAAGCGCCATGGACCGGGAGGCATGGAGCCATGGAGGACGAGAGCAGAGCTTGCTCCAGAGTAATGTGGGCGCTCGCCGTGGCTTCTCGTACGTGCCAGAGGCAGAGCTCACCGACGACGGCACGGCAGCAACCTCGCTCCGGGCGGGCGCCGCTACGGCTCTCCCGCCCGCGACGGCCGGGACGGCGCGCGGCAGGTGGGGCAGGACGCGCGCGCCGCGAGCCACCCGTCCACGCAGGCGCCGTGGAACCCGTGGCCGCACGCCGGGAGCACGCGGACGCGCTCGCCGCCTTCCAGCTCGGACAGGCAGATGGCGCACTCCGCCTCCGCCCACACGCGGGCGCTGGCGGCGGCGCCGGAGGGGAGCTTGGGCTCCTGCGCATGCGCCTGTGCCGCCTCCTCCTCCTGCTGCTGCTCCCGCGCGGCGCGGCGGCGCGCGAGGCAGCGGAGGAGGAAGCGCGCGGCGGCGTGGAGGGAGAAGGCGAGCAGGGAGACGCAGGCCAGGATGATGAGGATGGTGGCCACGTTAGAGAAGAAGGCGCGGGAGCTGGCGTAGGGGCCCCACGCTCCCGCGCCGGCGCCAGCGGGAGGCGCAGGCGGCGGCCGCGGGGGAGACGGCGAGGAGGCGATCATTGTCGTCGCTGACGCCGCCGCTGCCGTGGCGTTCATGGAGGTGTGGTTGGTCCGGCGCGCCATGACTGGCTGCCTGGAGGAGGTCTTGGTGTGGAGGCTGGCAGTGTGACAAGGCGACTGAGGCCCGCGACTGCGATCGCGAGCGGCTGCCGTTGTCTCGGCTTGCCTAGCGCCTACTAGTGGAGTTGTTCCTTTGGCTTTTATGCCCGCCGCGGCACGCGCACAGTAGCTATGCTACGGCTCTCAACTGGGAAGCATTGCCGCCGCGGCTGTGCCGGTGCCGGAGAGGAAAGCAGCAATGCTTTCAGAATACGTGCCTTTTATTTTGCCTCCAAAATCGAACTGTCGTTTGAGCAGCGCCGAATCGGCTGACAAATTGGCAATCACTTGGGCGCGCCGGTTTACAAAGCTGACCTGGGAACGTTGCGTAGCAGCTGCGAAATTCTACTAGGATCTCTACTCTCTACATATACAATCCTACTGTTTCATCATCTCACTTCCCTAAACCAGCACATTGGCAGTAGATAACTCCGGTCAATGTTTCGTCCTCCTGCACCGAGAAGGTCCTATGGGCCAATAGGTCTCTCCAACTCCTCTAGTAACTTTTAGGGCCTCGTCCTCATCGCCTTATCGAACGCATCAAAAGAGAAGGGCAGGCCCATTGGCGCAGTTCCCTAGTATATAGGCTTTAAGGGTGTGTTCGCTTGAACTGATAGTGCGTCTTATCGGTTAGAATCTACAGTATTTATCTCTAACAATAAAACAGCTGCAGCTGAGGCTGGTTAGCTGACTTTAATACCAGCCGAACAGACCCTAAAGTCGCAAGTATTTGGTGCACCTAGCGAACATTTTGCGGACTGATCTCTTTGTCACGAAATGCTGGAGGGAAAGACTCGCCGACACGCATTCATCCACTACCGTCCCATGCACATGTAAGGTGGTGTTTGGTTACCCCTCCTAAATTTTAGTCGTTGTCCCATCAAATGTTTGGACACATGCATGGAGTATTAAATATAGACTAATTACGAAATTAATTGCATAGTTTGCGACTAATTTGCGAGATGAATCTTTTAAACCTAATTAGTCTATGATTTGACAATGTGGTGCTACAATAAACATGTGCTAATGACGAATTAATTAGGCTTAAAAAATTCGTCTCGTGGAGTACTAACGGATTATGTAATTTGTTTTTTTTATTATTATCCGAACACCCCATACAACATCCTCTCGACACACCTCCTAAATTTTAATCACTGAATCCAAACACCACCTAAGTCCCGCCATGTGATAGACGAAAAACATAAGTTGGATCACTGAGATTAAAATCCATTTTAATAATTACAATTTAGACACAGATTAAGTTAACATGTATGGATGCTTACGTAATATACTTATATACATGTGTACTATCGTTGGCCACACGGGGGAGGTACTTGTCTTCACTGCTTGTGAACGATGCAAAGAATATCGATCGATCTAAAAAGCATGTTACAAGTTGCAGAGTAAAAACACACTCTACGGGTCAATGGAATACATTTCTATCTTCCACCATGTGAATTTAAGACACGTCTATAAATAAACTTTGAAAAGTCCTTAAGTATCCAATACCAAACTAAATAGCTTAGTCCATAAAGTATATTTCAATTGCTTCATAATAAAAGTGACGAAATGGACCGTATGAGTTTGGAATGATTCAATTCCTATAGGAAAACTCCTATGAAGCCCTTTGGAAAACTCCTATGGCTCCGTTCACTGGTCTGAAACTTGGCTGAAACTGACCGAAAACACTGTTTCGGCTAAATTGTTGTGAGAGAAAAACACTGTTCCGGCTGAAAAAAGAAGCCGAGCAAGCTGAATATGGGGTAAGCCGAATAGGGCCATATTCTTTTGAGATTCCTATGGTCTGGATCATTCTAAAGGAATTTTAGAGAAAACTAAATATGAGCTCAAATCTCATTGTTTTGTTTCTATGTTTTTTCTACATTTTTTTAAAGCCATCTTCCTTAGCTTTCTTTTGTTCTGAAATGCTTTGTGTAAATTCTTTGTTCTAAAGGGGGCCTAATAGACACTAGAGAAACATTCGACTTCCTCATCATGCTACTCAAGAGTGTCCTCTCATCAATTCTCTCGGTCATCTGCCTCCCCGCATCGTGCTAAGATAAATACGGCATCAACCCTCTGAAGGCGAGCAATGACCCCGAGCAAACTATTGTCCTGTACGTTTGGCTGATAAGCCATGGTTGAAAATACCGTTGGTTGATTTGTTGTGAAAGAAAAAAATTATTCGTTGATTGAAAAAGTACAGCTTATAAGCCAAAAGAACATGACGTATTAAAGTTAGGGTTCATATTTTGTGATTATGGATTTCGGGCTTTGGGCTGGGGATAGGGACAAGAGAAATGGTGACAGTGGTGGCGTTTAGAAGGCAACAACAGCAATAACGTTATGATCATACGGTGCAGGATGGTCGACAATGGGAGCGATAATATGTCATGGTTAAAATGGGGCGAGGTGGACGGTACGATGATAGAGATAACATATCGAAGCGCACTAGGTTCAATGTATTTAGGGTGTGTTTAGTTGAGCCATGAGTCATGGATAGAGATGGCAACATAGGCCCATATCCAATTCACCGCGGAAAATTCGGATGGGGATGAAAAAAGCTTGTTCCTGTAGACAAATGAAATGCGGAAAAGCTCTCTCCCTCGGATTTCGTGGGACGGGGACGAACCAATCCACGTCTCTGCTCCCCGCGTCCCTGCACCACGAAGCTATTTCTCGTAGCAATCTTGTACCAACGGTGAACTAAGATGTTCTGTAGACTCGTGACTCCTGCTCGCGAGAGCACGCCCAGGCACAGCCACGCCCAAACAGCACAAGTGCACATCAGACGGTGAAAAACTGGAAATGCATGGCCATACGCGCATGCGGCTTTTAAATAACTTTGGGCGCAGCAAAGGCGTGACAGCGTGAGCTCATTATCACCGCGGCGGCCGGGGCTCATGGCTGCCGCCTGCCGGCCGTGGGGGACCAGCAAACGAACCAGGCCATGCATGGGCCCGGGCAGCACCGCATTGGGCACCGGCGGGGATGGAAAGCGGCTGCCGGCCTGCCGCTCCTGCGCGTGCTTCTCCTCGTCCTCGACCTGGAGGCTGGAGTTGTTCCCTCTCTGGCCGCCGACGCTTTCCCGCAGTGCGCCAGTGCCGCTTCTACGACGTCCGGCTTCCTGCTTCTGGGGTCTGAGCCATGCTCTGCGGTTGCGTGTCTGTGTTAGGAACAGAATGCTTCAATTTTCATATATGCGTACAATGTTCCATGTTTCATTCATGGCTCAGTCACTAATTCTGAAGTATGAATTGTTGATAATGCTCACGAAATATGAGCACAAAGACGGAAAGCCCGCATTGAGCGTCTCGGTGAACCCTTTATCAGCCACTTTCCTTGAACGACAGGACAAGAAGCATGGTATGGTATTTTTTAGAAAGTTTTTTTTTTTAGAACTGTAATTGGTCTCGGAACAAGGAACGAAATTGTACAAGGAACAATCTCAAGAGAGAGAGAGAGAGAGAGAGAGAGAGAGAGAGAAATTGTTCCTAGATCGCAGTACTGCGGAGCCGCCCCACACTATAGGCCCTGTTCGCTTATCTTATAATCCGTCTTTTTCAGCTTGTCCAGGCGGAACAGTGTTTTCCTCTCACAACAAATCAGCCGGAACAGTGTTTCGGCTTGTTTTTTCAGCGAAGCGAACGGGGGCTATGCACCCCATCTGCCTCCATCTCAATTTTCCTATGTGATCCAATTTGCTAGAAGTTTTTTTTGTAGTGGTTGAGACAAGCATAAACTATATAACGGGACGGATCAAATAGTGAAAAAATAGGAGGTATGAATTTTTATAGTAGTTGATAAAAACATAGACCATATATCAGAAGAGATTGAATATTGAAAAAATAGGAGGTGCTAAGGAAAAGACACTGAAAAATACTAAATAGGTAAAGATAGTATCAAAATGCGTGGGATGAGTAACTATCTTTCTTATTTGTAGCTTGTGCAATAAATATTAACCATATATCAGGAGAATGCGATAAATATGGACCGTACATCGTGAGAGTGCAACAAATATAGACAGATGTATTGAATAGTGAAAAAAATTGAAGGTACCAAGGGAAAGGCGGTGAAAAGTACTAAATAGGTAAAATAGTATCAAAACGCATGATCTAGTTCCTATATTTTTTCTAATATATCTTTCTTATTTGCAGCTTGTGCGACAATGGCGAGGTCCAAAGTTTTCCCGTCATGAGACAATTGCAGATACTATATCATGAATCCGGCATATACACATATCATTTGAAACTCGTAAAATAGATAGGTTCCAACTATTACTTCTAAATTTATGCAATAATTCAATATGCGGATAGACGCATATCATGAGTTCACAGTAGATGACCATGGTTAGCCATAGGGACTGTCCCAGTGATTTTTTTTTTCATGATGGCATGGAACATCAGATTACTATTACTATTGCACTATTGAAGCGCACGTCAATGATAACACAAAGAGTCAGGAATTGCAATTACGGTCGTAGCCATAGGATAGGACGATGTCATCAGCAATTGAGGCCTAACCGGCGGCGGCTAGGCAGAAAGGCATGCACGAAGCCAACCGCACAAACAAATGGCCCGATGGATATCTTCCTAAAAAAATACAGAAATCAGAACCAAGGTACACCACACAACACCAAGATGAAAAAAAAGGGGGGAGGGTAGTTACATCTCTTTGGTCAGCCGAACGAAGGGATCCCATATCTCCAGCCGTTGGAGGATCGCCTGCGAGGGGGCGGCTGCTGCTGCGGCGCAAAGCTGAGTCCGAACATCTCCCTGAGGACTTGCCCTGGCTCCTGGAGCCCGATCAGCTTGGCAACAAGGGAGGCGCTCTCCCTGACGTGTTCCAGGTCCTCGGTCTTGGTCCAGAGCCGGCGAGCAACCTGGAGCTTCCTCTTCTTGGAGTCCAGTGAAATGCCCCATTTGGTGTACAGGTGCTCCCTTTCCTCTGCTGTGAGCTGCTTCTGCATCTGCCTCGCAAGCATCTCCCGTTCACGTTGCAGCTTCTTGGCACTGCATGATAAATAATCATTTCTTATTCTAATACGAGGCATTGCCAAAATGGTCGTTATAATACAGGAAAGTGTATAGTATATTCACTTACCTCGCAACAGGGGAAGAGTTCAAGCTGCCTACTACTGCATTGCTAGGGGTGCTCCCCCGAGAATAGGTATCTCTGAGGAATGATAACCTCCGGAGCTCCACTTCCATGTAGATTGAATCAGCCTGATCTCCCTTGAATAGCAAGAAAAAGTAGGTCCTGTGGACTAAGGAAATACTGCAAGCATGCCAAAGCCCGATGATCTCTTGCTGTTTCTTCTCAAATTCTAATGGCCAGCGAGAAGGTGATTGTGAAGCATCAGCAATCGGGTCCAAACCAATGCTCTTTAGGGTGCAGTCTCCAAATTCCTCATTTGTATCCTGAAACAAGGATTAACAAATTATTAATATGGTGAGTTGATAGAGGAAGAAAAATCAGCAGATTATTACTAGTTTTAAATTAGTCTAGACTTTACAGTATAGTTGAAAACACAAGCAAACAGTCTTCAAAGAGAACATCTAGAAGCAACTCATGGTCAAAACTGGCGTAACATGTAGTTTTTCCTACTCCTAATGGGCAACTGGGCAAAAAGTGCATTTGCATAAAACTTGCAACAAAAGTTTGCCATACACATTCTATTTTAAATGAGCTTCAGTGATGAGCATAAAAGTCCTATGATACTCAGTTTGTACCTGATTGCCTAACTGTTTCTGGTAATGAACCTGAGCCATCTCTTTCAGTTCAGCAACAAATTCACCTATTCCAGTAAACTCTGTATCGCATGCACCATTTGTCTTGGTTGAAACTATGGATCCTGCTCTTGAAAGAGTCTCACTTTCTGCATCATAGTTCGGTGCAGATCTTCCAGGGAAACCAACCAAACTTCTATGCAGCGGGGTGCCATCATCCATCTCCATGCCATCAAACATGGTAGAACCCATAAGTGATCTACAACTCCTGCTTCTACCAAGTATTCTGGAGCCTGATGGGTTATGTGTCGACGATCCTAGATCTCTGCCAAGACTAACAAAAGGCCTTCTAATGTTCTCCAAATGCTGCTCCAACGTGATAGGAGATTCACTAAGGAGCCTTGAACGCCTGGAATTCACCGATGCATTTGAACCATTACCATGCAAACTAGAATTCATGTTTGAACCTTGAGGGCTACTGCTTTCACCAGCTGACAGGTCCAACTGTTCATTTCTTCCAGTTCCACTGGTCTCAATGCATCGCACTTCCTTGTAAAGATCTGAATCATCATGAGAGATCAGAGAACTATCATCCCTGCTGATGCCTGAGGGTATTCCAATTGATGGAGGACTGCGGGCAGAGCGCGTCCCTGAGCCCTAAGTACATAACAAAAGTAAATGTATCTATGAAGAAATAAGAAGATGAATAGTGCTAATAAGTAGAAATCAAGGAAGCAAGTTTACCGAGTAATTCGCATGGTCCCCAACAGTCTGCAGCAAATTCTGCAACCTAGACTGAGCCAAATCACGCTGTGACTTGAGTTCTTTAATTTCTTTCTCCATCTGCAAGTTAAAGGACACAGATATCATTGATATTGAAAGAAAGTGGGTTTTCATAAAATTGGAACTATGCTGACTGTAAAGAATATGTCATAGATAAGAAGCAAAGAAAGTGACTCAATAAAAATAGAAACAAAACTCATGAACAAAAACAACAGTTTTAAGTAAATTTCAATGCGTCAATTGTGACAGAAGAGCATAAATGTGTTGACAAAAGGTTGGCAGCAGATGTACCTTTCTAATTTGGTTGTCCTTTTCCTTCACTAATGCTTCAAGACTGGAATTTGAAGCTGGTTGCCGCAACTCACTCTCCAATCTAGCAACTTCCTTTTGCAAATGCTTTACTAGTGCTTTATCAGACATGACCACATTTACCTGAGCATTTGTAACTACTTCCTTTGCACAACTTCCAAATAACAGAGTATTTCTCGATTGCTCAATATGGCTAGTGGCAGGGCTCAGTGTACAGATAATGGCAGTTCTTGCATTACCTCCTAAAGATGGTTGCAATATGCGTGTGAGCTTTGAATCTCTGTATGGTATGTGTGCATTACTCCCCATGCTGCATAAAGAAAACGATAAAACTTAAGTTTTATCAACCAACAAAGCATCTAATTGAATAAATGTACTGTGAGTTAAGGTAATAACCTTAGTTTTCTAATGACAGTGCCAAGGGCAAGCAAACTTCTGTTAATATGACAGCCTTCTTTTAGCCTTGTGCCAGCAGACAACGCCTGAGATGCACGTTCACTTCCTGCTAGATCAACGAAGTTCTGCATGGGAAGATTATAGCTTACAATTTTTTTCCATACGTATAAAAAAAGGGGCGTACCCAGTGCAGAGAGCTCCCGCTCTGTGAGGGGTCTACGGAAGGGTGTTAGTGGCAAGCCTTACCCTCGCCTGTGCAATGCGAGGAGACCGCGACTCGAACCCGGGACCTTCCGGTCACAGGCGATAAGACTCTACCGCTTGCACCAGGCCCGCCCTTCAATTTTTTTTCCATACGTATAGATATAGAAAAACCCATCACATATTTGCTGGATGTACTTACAGCACTAGCAACAAGTGTAGTTGACTTGTCCTTCCCTAGGAACTCCCGTGCAGAACTTTCAACGGTCTGCATTAATTAATAAATAAAGATTTCAGGAAAAAAAAACCATACTTCCAAGCAATTTTTTAATGTAAACAAGGACAAACCAATCTTAGTATCTGATGAGATCTGGAGCTTTTTTCATTTAAGAAAGTCTCCCCTGTCCTTCTTTGAGCTGTTGCAATCACATAGTGCAACCATGAGACTACATCTAACATCTAAGCACCAGCACCAGCAACAAATAATGTAAGACACAGCAAGATCAATATTGCACCTTCACATACAGAAATAAGCCCCTTGAGGTGGTTCCAGTCCCTTAACACAACCTCTGTAAGGTTCTCCACATAGGTGCCCTTCTGTATAAAGAATAACACCAGACCATCAACAGATGCAAATCTAGCAGAATTACAGTTTACAGTGCTTACGAACCGTATTTTTCACCTCTGCGTCATCCCAGAGTCTAAGAGGAGTATTTTCTGCACTGAGAAGATCCCTTACAACTTCATTGTATATTTCAATTGCTGAGAATTTCAGAACAAATGCTCTCTCTTCATGCTGAAAAAGAAAAGGCGCACTTATTGGGCAGTATTTCCACAAGAAGTATTTTTTTTTTAGATTAGTTATAGCCGCAACCAAAGAAAAATAAAAAAAAAGGAAAAAAAAAGACCATGGGACCTGACAATGGATGCTTATACCTTATTAATGTAATCATATATGTCTGCTACTGTATATTCTGTTACTCCAGTCATGGTATAAGTCTTTCCACTACTCGTTTGTCCATATGCAAAAATACTTGCTGTCAGAGAAAAAAAGCTCTAATTCAGGGAAAATGCTTTGTCATTTTACAAATAGAAATATGTTCGTTGAATGGCCGATGCTCACAGTTAATGCCGCTAACTACAGAGAGGGCAACTTTCCTAACCCCTTCCTCGTAGACTTCTTTCGTACTGCAGTCAGAATGAAAAACCCGATCTGCAATTAGAGCATTTCTGTTAACAGTGACACATGTGAGCAAAAAGCAATGGGAAATGTGCTGTCAAATTATAATATTTATAGTTTCTAGGCTAAGCTTATCTGTTGAGAAGAAAAGATGCAAGGATCTAGTATGTGCATCTGAGATGTAGGTTGGTGCCGCCACACGAAATTTATACAGTAATATCGTGGGGTGGCTTGGGAAGACTTAAATCCACTGGAGCTACAGAAGTCATTGATAAAATCATCTGAGCCTCTAAGTTACTCTCACAGAATTGAGTGCATAAAAATGCAGTGGTGGTCTAATACCTGTTATCTGGTGATAACCAACATCAGCTCTAAGGACCTAAAATGTAATACAACACATAATATTCTTGAAGAGAATTATACTTTTTTTATTATTAGGCTTTGGGTGTTGTTCCTACAACAACTGGGTTACAGTAAAAGGGATTAAAGATTTCCTGAAATACAGTACAGATTAGTTAAACATACAGAAGCACAAAAGAATGATCAAGTGCACAGGTGTAGCATCAAATGAGGAGGGAAAGATGCACTGACCAAATGTGTATGCTGTCGGAGCGGTGGGTCGATCAGGGAATGTGCTCCGGAACATGATGGTGGTGTCATTGATGCACTCCCATTCTGCAGGCTCCCCCCTCGCAACCTCCTTCTCGCTCAGCGGCCTCAGCCTGATCAGCACCTGTATCCTGTCCATCCTCCCCACACTTCCTCCGCCGCCATTAACAGCATCAGGTCCAGCCACTTTATCCCACTGCACCGACTCATCGCCTCCAATAGCCCCCATTGTTCTAACACTAACTCCTTCCCTCCTCCTAGCTTTCCTCTCCTTTTAAACAGCCTGCCAAAATCACGCCATCATAAGACACAAGTAGCAAGCAAAGCATATAAAACCCAGACGAAGAGCAACCAGAGAAGCTAGACAGCTGAAACGCACGAATCTGTCCTGTTTCCTTGAGTTAGTGCAGGGCAAGGCTGTGCAGGGAGCAGGCAGCAGGTGGCGGAGGAGAAGGCAAGGCATGAATTGCAGTGGACCCTCAACTCCGAACGTAATTAGAGCGGTGGTTAGAACGTCGATACTAACGGAGAACCGCCGATTAGTCCAAATCTACCACCACCCCGACCCCGCAGCTGGTCATTACAATGGGAATTGCTAGTTAACAGATCTGTGTCGTGCAAAGGCAAACCAAATCCCCAAACCTAACAACCAATTTGGCCCAGGATCACATCAGTAAGCACAAGGAAACATATCGACCTCTCTCCGGTAAACCAGAGACGCTCAAGCAATAGCAGCAAGGGGGCAGGGGCAGGCGATTACCAGGACCACACGAAGACGGTTGTTCTCGGAGGGCGAAAGGTCGACTTGTCTGCGGACGGTGCAGCGGCGGCTGAGCCCGCCCGCCGCGGCCATGGTTGCAGGCCTACCTGTGGGGGAGACGTGGGGGTTGGGGGCGGAGTCCGCTCTGACAGCGCCGCCTCACCGCCTGCGAGAGCGAGCGGCGAGTGCTGCCCACGACGATTTCGTTCGGTGACTTGGGGAGGGTCTTCGACTGTGGAGTGCACTCCAGCCCCAGGAGACCGTTGCGATGATACTGTTTCCTTCGGCTTCGCCTGCGGGCGAGAGAATTGTTTTATGCCTTTAGCCATTCCGCAGTCGGTGGGTGTTTTTGCGTGCCGGCCCTATCGTCCTTGCTTGTTTCAAGAAGAGCCCTTCCATTTGTAAATTGAGGTGTGTTTTAGTACACTTTGTTCCCTCCTCGCCTCATCGAGGGAGGTGGTCTTGCTAAAGGCACTCTCCAATCTACAAGTTAGAATGACTTTTATATTCACGAATTAAGATGTCAACTATGTAAAATAAGGATGTGATATTAGAATTTAACTAGTAAACACAAACGTGTGTTACAACGGAAGAGGTTGTTGTGCGGTTCATTAGATGATTTGTGGCTCAAAGATTTATTCAACAATCATCATCTATTGAATACATCTTAGAATTGAGCTCCATATCGTCACTTGATGCATCTTGTAATCAAACACCGTAACGTTATTGGACATGTGTTGTTCTTACTCGTACGAGCATAGACTGCAAGTCTATATCATATACAGAACAATGAGAAGCGTGAATGTATTACGGGGAATTAAAAATGGTTTGTAAGAATATTCTCTCTTTAATATTATACGTGACGTGGTTTAGAAATATACATATAGATATAGTACCTAGTATCACATAGCATGGATATATATTATATATTCTTATTAGTTATTTTGATCTGTACAAATAATATGCGGAACTTATATGCCACATGTATCTTTTGCCCCAAAAATCTGCCATCCATAATATTGTAGGTGATGACATAAACATATGATGAGTTGAATCATTATGAAAAAAATAATAAGGGGTTATTTATAAGATTTAAAGGCACAAATAAAGAAGATAGTGGTAGATTTTGACATTTGGATGGGTTCAAAGACAAGTTCCATAAGGAACCTTATCATTTCAAGAGGCAAGAACCGGTTGTGTCCATCCATCCGTCATCCCTCATTCATTCGTGCGAAGTGCAAGCTCTCATCTCTCAAAGGAGGAGGGAAGGTTAGGAGTCTCTGTTGCAGACGGGGTTGGAGGCAGAAGCGGACCACAGGAGGCGAACCGGAAAACGAACTGCAGTCGGCGTGCAGCACGAGGACTCGAGGAGCCCATCCAAGGCAGGACGAAAACCACGAGAAAAGTTTGGCTTTTTAATATTAGGTATATAGATAGATATAGACATAGAAGAAGAGAAAATAATAGCATTTTTTTATGCAAAACTATATCTACACAAAAACCAAGGCATGCATTAAAAGATGGGGTAGACACGTAGATAGATAATAGAAAAAAAAGATGTGTTAGAAAAAAGGTTGTTTTTGCAAAAACTACCAATTGACAATATAAATTTTACGTGCAATATCTACACAATTTAATAGGTATAGGAATTATCTATGGTATCTAGTATTAGAATTAGCCTAAGGGGGTGTTTGGATCCAGTGACTAAAATTTAGGAGGTATGTCGGGAGGATGTTGCATGGGGTATTCGGATACTAATAAAAAATAAATTACATAATCCGTCAGTACTCCACGAGACGAATTTTTAAGCCTAATTAATCCGTCGTTAGCACATGTTGACTGTAGCAAAACATTGTCAAATCATGGACTAATTAGGTTTAAAAGATTCTTCTCGTAAATTAGTCGCAAACCATGTAATTAGTTTCGTAATTAGTCTATATTTAATACTCCATACATGTGTCTAAACATTCGATGGGACAACGACTAAAATTTAGGAGGGGTAACCAAACACCCCCTAAGTCGAGTGAGCTGATTTGCCTCTCACTTGGCAGTAAAGCAAAACATTGCTGACATAGACCCCGAAGTAATTGGTTTTCTTTGATTTCTTGCTCGGTGATTTTTTTTTTGAGAATTACAAAGTACAATGCAGATGCCCACAACATATACACACACTCACCCCATATGAACACATGTATATAAACTCTACCTTTATGAGCACCTCCAAAGGACCGAGCTGGTAGCTCTTGAGATTCACGAAGTCACCACTAGCGTCTCGCTGTCGACGGGGACGTCACCACTGACGTCGCCTACCACTGAAATACATAGCGTCATTAAATCTTGAAATAAATCCAGAAAAATACGAGTACCCGTACAAAGTCGAAGACTTTGAACCCGAGTGGACATGTTTTGCTCGGTGAGGCAAAATTCTAACAAAGAAATCAAAACCCCCTTGGACACTGAGCCATGGTGCTATATATATCTAAACAAAGGTCAACATAATCCGTCCAATGATAAACCTGACAGATCAAATTTACCTCTATGATGCAGTACAACATTTAACTGTAAAAAAAATATACAACACCAATAAAATCTGGACCCTTCACTTCTGATCTTGTAGTGCTGATATATAAAAAGGATCCTTGCGAACATTATTAGCTGCATTCCTAACGAGACTGTGCGAAGAACGAAAGAAATATCGATGATGGGACGAGAAGGATGTGTTAGAGAAGTACATGATGATGCTTCCGTGTGAATGTGTGACGATACATGTGACTGGCACATCATGATTTCATCCACGTTTGTCCAAAATTCGAATTTGGCATTTGCATTCTGCGTTGTACATACGGTCAAGTTTAATAGTACGATAACGATGTGCTACCACCGGTGACGTCTGTCCGTATTCCGAAGTGTGAGGACGACTTGCCTTGGAATTGATTCGGTGGCATGCATGGTAATGCCTCACAAGATACGTACAAAGAAATTGGAGGAAACGAAAACGCAATGCGCCATAGGTACAAGGGTACAAGAACATTAGTTGCCGGTGAAGTAAAGAGAGACAGACACCTCCTTAATCAGATTCAATGCACAGAATTAGTACGATAGGAGATCCGAAGCAGGGGAAAACTAACCGTAGGAAAAGAGCCACTCGGGGGCCTGTTTGCCAAATTCCTCCGAAGCCGATCGCTTCACTCTTTCAGTAAGCACATACAGTAGCCTAGGAAAAATGTAAAGCAAATTCAAATGACTTTTTGTCACCTGCAGTACTAAAAGTGCAGTTCAGCCACCGACGAATGCTTGTTTCGCAACTCGCGGTTTCAAAACATGCTGTGTACAGTACTACAGTACTCATTCCGGTTCTTAAAACAAGTCGTTTTGACATTGACACGGTCTTTAAGAAATGACTTTGACTGTAACTTTTTTTTCTATAAAATATTTATAAAATATAGTCACTATATACTTTTATAAAACTACATTTCAAGATGAATCTACTTACATCACTTTTATATTTTTAAACTCAACCAAAAAAAATTTATTTATAATCAAAGTTTAAAATATTTAACTTAAAACAACCTACTTTACAAAAACCGGAGGAAGTACGTGCTTGTTACGGACCTCCTCCCGAGTCCCGACAACACCCTGCCAACGGCTATAATCTGGCGCAGCAGCAGCGCTGCTCTGGATATTTTAGGCCCCCCAGTCTATCGAGTATGGCCTGTCTCCTCTTGACTTTCAAAATTGAAGTCAACTGATCCTCCTAAAATTAAGGCCATGTTTGAACCGATAGCTAAGAAGGTTAGGCATGGTGCAATGGTGAGAGCTGTCTCACTGAGTCACATGTCGTAGGTTCGAAACAGCCTCTCCGTAGATTTTACAGGGGAATGCTTGCCTCGGTTTTTTCCTTCCCCCATATGGGCGTCTCCGACACTGGGTCTGCTCTTTTTTTTGAACCAATCGTTAGCTCAAAATAGATCTATAGTATCCAAACAGGAGGGTTAACAGATGAACTAATTTTTTTATTATCAAAGTCTTTAACTAGTTGTTAGCTAATTAAGCGGTAAACCATAGCTAATATAGACTAATGTTTAGCCCAACTAAAAACCAGTCATGTGTATCAAAGTATTAAACAGGCCCCCGAGCAAGAACATTTTTCTTGAAACAAAGATCAATCAGAAATCTTTGTTTTTTTTTCTCCCTCTGCAGTGGAAGTAGTTGTTCCAACATTTTCTCCAGCCGGAAGTTTCTTTCCAGGAGGAAAAGTCTCCGGATCGAGCACCGCAAAGTCGTGTCGGAACGCGTAGTTTTTCAAACCTGCGATGCTGCACCGCAGTCCGCACATCAATACGCGTGCCGCATGTGAATTGTGACCCACAGCCACAGGCCACAGCACACAAACACGCCCGTCTTGAGACGGAGCGCAATAAACAGCCGACGCACGCGCTCTCGTGATCCATCACTGCCACTCTGACAAAGACCACCGAGCCGAAGCCTAGCCGGCGCCGGGCGACCAGCAGGCCAGGCCTGTTCGTATCAACGGGCTTATTAGCTAGAGAACTTCAATCGGCTTATTAACTAGAGAACTTATCAACCGGCTTATTAACTAAAATCTATAATATTTTTCTCTTACAATAAATCAATCAAGACCGACTTATCAGCCGGTTTTAATATTAGCCGAACACGTGATCATGCTTGCCGAAACGAGTGGGAGAGAGCAAGCACATGGAACATCCGCATCCCGCGTGGGGTGGATTCGTTCGTCCGTGTGTGAGGGGGTGGTTTACCTTACCGGCCGGAAGGAAGCGCGTCAGGTCCGGCGGAACCGCCGTGTTTTTTACGGCAGGGAGCGAGCATGGAGCTCAGCGCACGCCGGTCTAGTTTAATTCAGCGGCGAGGAGGTCCAGGCGCACGTCTTGTCGGTAGCAATATGGCACTTTGTTGTTGCATTGGAAGGAAGTCGCGCGTGTTTCTTGTCTTCTGGACTCTGGACAATATCCTGTTTTTCTTTTTCGTTTTTCTTTGTTTGTTAGGGAAAAAACTATAGGGCCAGCATCTCAACAGGTAATAATTTCTTCAGGTCTGGAGGAGATTATACGATGGTTGCAGATCTCATTCGCTGTCAAGCAAATTGGCCCAACCTGAACATTTAGCTGACCTAAGTGGCTAAGTTAGCATGCCAGGCCCACAACCACAAAGAAAATGTAACTGGTTAAAGAAGGGGACTATTTCCAGGTGATTTGCATGTACTATCAGCCTGACTGCCTTTGCTGGGCAACACTGCAAACACCAAACGATCCACTTTGATCGTGTTAGTCAGTCACATGATGACCGAGCAGTTTCTCCTTATTAGAAGCTGATTAGAGTGACACGAGCGAAGAAAACATCACACATATATATCAAGTTCCATTGTAGTCCCTGTTTTAATTCTCCTCCGAGGATTACTTGGCCTGCTCCACACGGAAACCTTCCAACAATTGGAGACAGTCCATCCATGACAATTTCAGAGCCGTGCGATTGGCGTGCCGTTGGCTGCACTGCAGGAAGTTCCCGACTGTACTGCTGAAAGTTGATATCGCCAAGGCTTTTGACTCCGTTGCATGGCCGTTCCTGATCGAGGTGATGCAGCATATCGGCTTCCCGCGATGATGGATCAACTGGATCCGCATCCTACTGTCCACTGCAAGTACCAAGGTGCTCGTCAACGGCACACCTGGAGGAAGGATCAGCCATGCGAGGGGGCTCAGACAAGACGACCCCATTTCTCCGATGTTGTTCGTGATCGTCATGGAGGCACTGAATTCACTCATCAGAGAGGCTGATCGCCGGTCAGCGCTGTCACCACTGCCTGGACATGCTATCGCTCATCGTGCGTCCCTGTACGCTGATGATCTGGTGCTGTTGGTTGCCCCGAATGCAAATGATCTGCAGTGCGTGATCCAGATCCTCCAGCTCTTTGCCGGGGCGTCAGGCCTAGTCACCAACGTCGACAAGTGTCAGCCTATTTGGCAGCCTGTAACTGTCTGTATCTGGCTTGGCTTATCAGCCAACCAAAAATGTTTTCCTCTCACACCAAACCAGCCAGCAATACTTTCAGCCATTGGCTTATAAGTCAATCCAGCCGAAACGAATAGGCTATGTGTCGCTATGCCAATCAGGTGTTCTGACGAAGTGATGGCGGCTGTCCAGCATGCCTTCCCATGTGTGGTTGCACCATTCCCATGCAGGTACCTCGGCGTACCACTTTCGCTCAGTCGTTTGAAGCGTGCTGATGAGCAGTCGCTCGTCGACTTGGTCGCATCTAAGATCCCGACATGGAAGGCAGGTATGCGGACACACGCTGGACGTGTTTTGCTCACGGAGGTGACCCTATCGGCTATCCCGATCCACATGAGTATTGCATGTTGCATGTCCAATTGGGCCCTGGACCAGATAGACAAGCGCCGCCACGTTCCTTCGGTCGGGCACCGCTACAACGGTCGGTGGGAAATGCAAATTGGCATGGCCGGTGGTTTGCAGGCCAACACATCTAGGAGGCCTCGGCGTGCTGGATTTGCGCTTCTTTGGCTTCGCGCTAAGACTGAGGTGGGAGTGGCTCGGCAGGACTGCTCATGATTCTTGCTGGGCCAGGTTGCCGTTCAGGTCGGAGAAGTCCGTGGCTGTGATGGCGGCAGTCAGCATGACGGTGAACATCGGCGACGGGGCAAGCGCCAGGCTTTGGACTGACAGTTGGGCTTCTGTGGGAGCCCTGTGTCACTATGCCCCTAACCTGTCCGCGGCCATTTCGAGAGCGGGTAAGAAAAGATCGCTCAAAGATGGCATCTTCCAAAACCGTTGGGCGCGGAACATTGTCGGCGCGCCAACCACCCAAGTACTCTGTCAGTACCTTCGGGTGTGGGGCATTCTTCGCGATGTCATTCTCGATCCGTTGCAGGAGGATCGCTTTATTTGGCGTTGGACTGCGGATGGAAGGTACTCCGCATCGTCCGTGTACCAAGCCTTCTTCGCCGGCTCATCGTCGTTGTTGGGAGCCAACGAACTATGGAAGACCGAAGCACCGCCGAGCGTGAAGTTCTTCTGGTTGGTGCTACATCACCGCCTATGGACCGCGGAACGACGCAGAAGACATGGGCTGCAGGATGATGATGCTTGCATCCTTTGCGGCCAAGAACCAGAGACTGGTGATCATATGTTCGTTGGGTGCGTCCTTGCCAGACAGCTTTGGTTCTCCCTGTTGGCACCCGTTGGACTGACGGCGCTTGTTCCGGCGACCACGGAGGAACTAGCGTCGTGGTGGCTTCGTCAGCGGCTACGGCTGGAGGTTGCGCTGCGACTGGCCTTCGACTCCCTAGTGCTGCTCACCTCTTGGATCCTCTGGAGGGAGAGGAGCAACAGGACGTTCTCGCGGACGGCACCCGGGGTGCAGGAGCTGTACCTGAAGCTGGTTCGCGAGGCGGATGATTGGGTGCAGGCAGGTTTTAAGACACTTTCGGTGGTTTGCCCGCTTTGGTCGCAAAATTTAGCTGCAATGTAATCCCTAACAATGTATCCAGTAGATGGGAATGCGGGTTCTAGTCAACCTTGATGGCTACTCGCCATCGAGATTTGACTAAGTTGTTCCTTGAAACTTTTACCTCTTAATGAAATACAAGTGAATGGTCTGATCGCGAAAAAAAAGAGACAGTCGGGAAAAAAAGTTCAGCAACCTTGATGAGCCTTTTGACGACGGCGACGACGACCACGTCCCGAGCAATGACTGGGTTGAGATGTGACTTCTTGTTGGCCCTGAGTGACAGCGGGAATAGGTGTAATAAAGCAGAGGATTGTAGTGCAGCTCATCGCAGACCAGGATACCGTGTCAGCGGTTAGCAAACCCCATTAAACCCCCTTCTCCGGGCATGATTACCTTGAACGGACGATGGTAAAATTGGCTGTGCTGGTGCCGTCAGCCCAGCAAAACTAGCTCGCGGCGCCAAGATTCAGTCTTATAGCAGAAGCGATGAAGGCCTGCCATGGCACCTACTGTACATAGTACAGTAATTGTCGTCTTCAGAGATGCCGTCGAGGTGGAGAAGACCATAAGATCGGCTTCCGCGGCTATGGTCCTGGGCTCCGTGGCTAATCGGGTGAGATTTTGTGTTTCCGGGTAGCAAATGCAGGAGCAAGAGGTGATCAGCGGAGGCGCGAGGCAGAATGTGGCCTGGATCTCCGCGCCGTTAGCCCGTTACTCATCCTGCCGCTGTTGTTGCGGCGGTCGGCGATACATGGCCGCACGTCGAGCCTACCACAGCCGCCAGACCCGGACGGAGGCGCCAGCATGGTCGGTCGGCTGGTGGTCGTGAGCACGCCGGCGAAGGGACGCGTCCAAGAATTTCTGTGGTTCATTCATGGTGGCAGCCACACGGATACATGGCAAAATATTTTCCGGGTACAGGAACTGGTTGCGGCGGCGGAACAAGGGAGCCCCTCGCTAGTCATTGGGAACCTTTTGCTAGGCTTCAAAATTCAAATAAGGACGCAAGCCCCGTTGGATTTGTTGGGCCGTTCAAGTGATTATCGATCTGGGCTCGCGGTTGTTCTACTCTTGGCAAACTTTAGTGGAGCCGGGCCGCCCGGCATGATTGACATGTTGCTGACAGAGAACGTTGGAGATACCTGCGCTGTTGGGGCAACGCGTAGCAGCCGAGAAGATGTGCCTTGCAAGCGACGTGAACCCCGGCCCGCGCGGGACACGAGCTGGAAAAAAGGCAAAGCTGAGCGGCGTTTTTCGGTTTTCTCGAAAAAGAAAAAGCTGTTGATTTGATTGCAGGGGAAAAAAAAAAGAAAAGTGGCTTTTCCCGGTGTGTTTCAGCCCGCCCCATCTGCCCATTCCCGGACCTCGCCTAGACACCTAGCTTGTGCTTGTGCTTGCGCTTGTGCACGCATGCTTCCACACCACCGATCCACCATGTATGCACGTGAAATGGAAGCGCACAGGCACAGCTAGGTAGCTGGCCCTCCTTGGCACAGCGTCACTAGTCACTGCTGCCTCGTGAAGCTACGCTATATGACCAGTAGAAAGGCAGTGCCTACTAGTATCACTAGTCACTTTTGATTGTTACTACGTACCATTTCCAGTTTGCGCATGTGATTATGTGAAGACCGCCTGTACTTGCATAGTTGCGTGGATGTCCGGAGTGTACGGGGTACACGTGTTACCGTAGAGGCGCAGGTTTATTGCGTGCCTCAATGTTTCACAAGTAAAAAGTGGGGGTCAATCTCAGGCGCTCGCTTTATCTTTTGATTGGATTAGTATATTACCTTTTCCTTTTAGGGCGTCTTTACTTTCGGTGATGACAGAGAACAAATTTTGACGGTGAAACTACAGGTACGTTTTCCACGTTGGCATCTATAGAATTATACCTTACTAGTAGTATGTCCGTGTTAACGCTATGATAAAAATCAAAGGACAGTATTTTTGTACGTGAAACCGATACGCGTGGATCGCAGCGCCTAGGCTGCCCTCGCCGAGCTCATCCTCGTCGCGCCGCCCTCGCCGTCCGCGTGCCCCGGCATCGCCGCTGGTCCAACATCCCCGTGGGTTCTCAGACGATGCCGCTTCGGTTTCGTGAGGCGGGGGCGCAGAGGAAGTTTTGCTTTAGTTATTTTCTCTAGAGAAATCGAGATGTAGAAGAGCTGCCACTACCTTGCAACCCCTCCTGTTCCTAAAAAAAAAGAGCTGCCATTATACAAAAGGACCAAGCATAACTAAAGTCACTTGCAGATTTTATTGTCTAGCAATATAACAAAGTGCAAAACCAGAATAGACAAGTAACGTAGAGTTTTATTAACTAATGATACCTACAACTATAACAGATCAATACCTGCAACTACAGCAGATAAATACCTACAGCAGTTTTATAGAAGCATTAGAATCTTACCATCTATCTTCCAACGATAATCAAACAATCCTTTTCAATATACTGAGAAACTTGATCTACTTACTGCTATAATATGAAAAAAAAATCATTTTCTGAAAGAAAGAAAACTTACATCCTGTAGAAGCTAGCAAGCTAATAACCAGAGACTTGTAGTTAATTTGTTGACACATACACCCAACTTGAAGAGTTGTTGATGGTGCCAAGAGTTTTCGTCACAAACCCATCAAAGAAAAGGGATAAAGATATAAGGTTGTTTATTGCTCAGCGTTTTTTTAACATCACACCTATAAAGTCACCATATTAATTGGCATTCAGGTAGCAACATTCAGTGTACAGTTCATAAATTTAAAATTGATCTATAGCCAAGTAATTGCAGCCACACTCAAACATAGTTCAAAAGGAATTAACAAGTTAACTTGTCTGAAAATTAAGGGGGTCACGGCTGCTGAAAATTACCTGCAACATGCAAACGAAATTTGCTTGAATTTTTTAACCACTATCAGCAAAAATTTGTTCACGTCGCACAGAACATGATAATGACAGGTATTACTTGCTCCGAGCAAAGACTCTGAATCGTGAATTAGACAATTCCATCATATAGTGTAGTAAACTTAAATAAACGGAATCCAGCAATTAGGTAGGGACACCATCCTGAATGCCAGCATAGCTACACAGGTATAAATCAAACTCACTATCTTGATTCTTGACCAACCCGTGAATCCACCACGATGAAAGTAAAACATATTACTGTCATTCTGTAGCCTATCGAAAAAGAAAAGGAAGTTAATACACTCATGAGCTTCTTACCAGAATACAGCAACACCAGAAAGAAGCTAATGAACTCAATCACCGTAATGATCTTGGAGAAGAGGGAGGAAACCAGAGGTACAGAGGCGGCAGCACATTCACGGGAGATGGTAGCTGCGTGAGGGGCTCCACCTCTGGGCGATGTGACGGCGCTAGGGTTTGCGCCTCTGTCATGGGCCTGTTCGTCTGGTATTAAAGACGGTTGATAAGCCGGCTGAAGCTGTTTTGTTGTGCGAGAAAAATATTGTAGATTCTAGCTGATAAGACGGCAGCCTTGGAGGCCGGGTGAGATTTGGCGGCTGCAACCCTTCCCTCTTTGATGGTGTCAATGATAGAGGCCAGGTGGGATTTGGTGGCTGCCATGGATAGCCCTGGATAACGAGCCGGCTCGGCTCGTTTGGGCTCGGCTCGTTCTGGCTCGTTAAGATAACGAGTTAGCTCGGCTCGGCTCATTATCCTAACGAGCCAGAAAGCCAGCTCGGCTCGGCTTGTTAAAAGCTCGAGCTGGCTCGTTAAGCTCGCGAGCCAGGTATAAAAAATACACAAAATATAATATTTGCATTTATCTAAAGTTTGAGAATAATAATAATACAAAAGAAATGCATCTAGACCAGTTACCAGTCAATTTATAGGGTCTAGACCAGTTACCAGTCAATTGTAAAGTGCAAGACATGAAATAATACAAAAACTAATACAAGTTTTGATACTTTTTTTCCTGAAAGCTTGGCTCGTTTAGCTCGCGAGCGGCTCGCGAGCTGGCTCGAGTTGGCTCGTTATAGCTAACGAGCTAAAATCTTGGCTCGGCTCGGCTCGTTATCATAACGAGTCGAGCCGAGCCGAGTCGAGCCAGCCACGAGCCGAGCGAGCTAACGAGCTTCGAGTTTTTCGTCCAGCCTTAGCCATGGAGGATGGTGAGGGCGGACCAGCGGAGGATGGCCGCGGCGGGCATCCGTCCTCGTGGCCGCATGGGGTGGCACGCCTGGGGGGTCGCGGCGGAGGACATAGGCAGGCCACGACTTCCTCGCCGAGGAACAAGCGGATTGCTCGCGTGTGGGAGGAGGTCCGTCGCGGGGACGTTTCATTTTTTCTCGAGGAAAAAAAAGATGCCTGCACGAGGAATCGAACCGTGGAGGGAGGGCGCGGACCGGGGGGGGGGGGGGGGGGGGGGGGGGGTTGGGCCAGGCCGAAGGGAGGGCGCGCGGGGCGACAAGGTGCAGATCCCATGAAGGATGACCGTTGGATTTGGTTGAGTAAGAGCATGTTTAGGAGACTCTACCTATCCTTCCTAAATGTTAGAAACAAAAATTTTGATTAAAGATTATCCTCCAACATCTTGACTAAATGGTCATCTAAATATAGAAATCTACTATTCCAGATTTTTCGCTAGCTAAAAATAAAAGACGAGAATGACTCTTTAGAGTACGTATGAGATATATAAAAACTGTTGGAGAGTGAAAAGACATAGAAAACGATTTTTATGCAAATGACTCCGAATGATGATTTAGAGAGTGAGATTTAGAAAGACTCTTGGAGATACTCTAGGGAGAGAGAATGGATGAGAGATGATCTGATGCGTACGTTTTTATGATGGTGTATGTCTGGGTGCATGTAGTGGTGTGGACGTAGCTGAGAACATCTCTGTAGAGCAAGTAATTAGTCGGTGGATGTAGAATAATTCTAACCGGTGTTTTATAGGGACATAGACAGAGATTCACTGTTCAAAGATTTCAAAGGATGACTGTGAGGCAATGTTTTCCTAAACGGTAAACGGTCTTTACACGGTCGCCCTTCGTTTAGCGTTTAGGCTGTTTACACGGTGTTTAAATGAAGTTAAACGGTCTAAACGGTTTTGTACTTTTAAAAAAAAATACATATAATTATATATGTGCATGTAAAAAATCAAGCATTCTAACATTTATACGTATTTATCCGAGTAAAAATCAATTATTTTGATATGTATATATATTTATGCATGTGAAAAGAACCAAATATAGATATTTATGCATGTAACATATCAAGTGTACACATTTATAAATATAATAAACTTAAGTATACAAATTTATTCATACAAAACTGAACTAGATTTACCTCGTGTTCGCCTAAACGACGTTTAAACAGCTATTTAGCCCGTTTAATGCTGTTTATCTCCGTTCCGTTTAGGCCGTTTATGTCGTTTTTTCCTATTTTTTGACCGTTTAAACGGTCAACCGTTTAATTTCTGTTTACCCCTAAATAAAACAGTTTATCAATGTTTACCGTTTACTAACCGTTTAAACGGCCGTTTAATCCGTTTAGGCGAACACTGCTGTGAGGACGAAATCTGTTTCAGACCCTCGCTACTCAACCTTTGCCCAATGTGCTGAAAACTCCTCTGGCGGCCTGACCAATGCGCCTATACAATATACAGTACGTGCACAAGAGTGTGTAGGCTGTGGTCTCCACTATATCCACACTCCAGCCGAATTTCTAAAGACAGGCTGCAGGCCTGACTTTTCTTAGAGAGATGCAATGAATATACACTACTTATTAGTACTTGCATCCCATTGACCTAGATTACACGCTATTTTTTGGCTCGTCATATATCTTTTTTTTCCCTTTCGCATGCCGTTCTTGATCGTGACCACTTGATAGTATCATCATCCTTTCTTTTGAGGATTCGATTCATCATCCATTTGAGCTAGTGAGAGCGGCGATTGGGGAAGACCCGGTCATCGGCATGTCGGGACTTGACAAGTTGACATCACCCACGCGGCCGCTTGAGTGCAGTGCACACAACGTACGGTGTCTTGGCGGGCAGTGGACATGTGGAGCGGAGGCGGAGTGGAGTGCGATCGAGTGGGTGCCTACGCGTGCTAGTGCGTAGCGTAGGCATCGTCCTGCAGGACCGAATTTTTTACTTTTTAGCTTTTTTTTTTGAAAGTTTCTCACAAATAGACCCCTGGCGGAAAGAATTCAGAAAATGGACCCTAGCTCGGTGCCACCGATGCTGGCGCCGAGCTCGGCGCCAGCGTCCCTGGCGCCGAGCCCCTGGGCTGGGGCAAACTTACATGGAAGGAAGCTCGGCGCCAGTCACTCTAGCGCCGAGCTCGGCGCCGTAGATGCTGGCGCCGAGCTCGGCGCCGTTGACGCTGGCGCCGAGCATGCAGTACGACGTGCGTGAATAGCAAAGTACGACGTGCGTGATTTTACAGCAGAGGTCATAGGGCCAGATTACGCCAGAGGGGGAGGAAGGAAAGGAAAGAAGAATCCGCTGGATCAGGGACATGCAGCCGGGCGAGCAGGGCCAAGCCTTGCCGTCTGTGTGCCGTCCCAGACGGGTAGGGCTGAATACCAGACCAGTCTGTCGATGGATCGATTGATGCGCGACCAGAAGTGAATTTTTTGTATTTTGGTCCCTTTTGAAAACATTTTAACCTAGCCTGTTGCGGGTGCGGGAGACCATTCAGAGCGGTAGAGACGATGCTACCGGAGGTAGTGCATGCTCGCTGCCTAGTCTGTTGCGGCAAGCCAAGGTAACGTCTCGGCGCCATAGGTCATGGCGCCGATCACTAAATTTAACCTAACACCCTAGTTTTACCGTGAGATGGATATATAAAATTTTCCCACGGTAAAAATCAAATTTGACAATGTCCAAGTCATGGTAAAAATCCAGGCTTAACAAATTTCAGCATGTCCATCTCATGGTAAATTTTATATATCCATCTCACGGTAAAACTAGGGTGTTAGCCAAAATTTTATATATCCATTTTGGCATGCTCGGCGCCGAGCTCGGCGCCAGCATCTACGGCGCCGAGCTCGGCGCCAGAGTGACTGGCGCCGAGCTTCCTTCCATGTAAGTTTGCCCTAGCCCAGGGGCTCGGCGCCAGGGACGCTGGCGCCGAGCTCGGCGCCAGCATCGGTGGCGCCGAGCTAGGGTCTATTTTTTGAATTCTTTCCGCCAGGGGTCTATTTGTGATAAACTTTCGAAAAAAGGGCTAAAAAGTAAAAAATTCGGTCCTGCTTGGCGCTTGGCTCGGCCGCATCTACCATTTGAGAATGCTTCGGGTTCCAGTCACTGCAACACCATGCCACTCGACTAGAGCCACTGGATCCAAGATCGAAGGACGAGGACGAGAGCAGTACCAAAGCAGTCAGGAAGAGTATAGAAAACGTTCAATGATGATGCATCTTCAAGCACCCAAGCAGTTGATGTAAACCGTTCGTCAAGATGGAAATGGAAGGATTGCATTTCGTGTAACAGCCCAGATGGTCTGTCTGGTGGGATGCATGGTATGGTGATGGTATGGCATACCTTAGCAGCGTGTTTGGTTAGGCGGTTGATGTCATTCGGCATGGAACCATCCGGAACGAGGTGGACCGATGCTTTTTTAGGGAACGAGTTCGTTCTACATACTGAGCTGCTACTAGTGGTCAGCAGATGACGGATGGGATGAACTGGTAACTCCAACCAAATGGCACCTAGCCTCGGATTTAGGTTCGGATGGTCCGGCAGACCACCCGGTGCTACAAACCAAACGGGCCATAGGTCTAGCCTAACAAGGAGTCATTCCGAGGAAGAAACATTAGCCCTGTTTGTTTGGCTTATAACCCGTACTTTTTCAGCTAACGAATAGTATTTTTCTCTCACAACAAATCAGCCAACAGTACTTTCAGCCATGGCTTATCAGCCAAGCGAACAGGACAATTGCCTGTCTGTCGACTTTGTCTACATCACTCGTTCATGCCTTGCGTTTCTGCAATAGGGACTGTATCCGCTGTTACCGTTAGCGCCCTTTCCTTGACCGACAAGCCCATTAATTATTAATTAACCTCTTCAAACCGATGTTGCTCCCCAGCACCTCAGCTACGACACGTCATCCGCAATTCCCATGTTGAGTGAGACACGTCGCCCCGAATTCACTTCACGTGGCCACAAACGAGCCACGTCGCCTGAAATTCCCATCCACAAAGAGCTGCCCTCCCCTCTCCTCATCGAAAAAACACGATCCTTCCGGTGCTTCCATCGCCTCCTGACCCCGCGCCTCCGTTGCCGCAGCCCCACGCCCCCGCCCCTTCCAGCGCCGCAGCCGCCACTGCGCCTTCCAAGCACCGCTCCTCCCCATCTCCGGCGCCACCGCCGTGCCCGGCCGTCGACTTCATCCCTCCATCTCTCCTGAACACCTCCTCAGCGGTACCCTAATCGACGATTTCAGGACCAGGTAACCTCGTCGGTTCTCTCCATTGTTTGATTCTTGTTTTCTTACATTTTCCTCGATTCCATTCATGGACGGTTCTCTCCATTGTTTGATTCTTGTTTTCTTACACTTTCCTCGATTTCATTTATGGATCTCGCAGGTCACTCCGGCTACAGTGACCCGTCACGGCCGAAACTCTGCATGGTGTCCCTAACCCGAGCGGCGTACCCTCCTCTGCCTGCTCTACCTGCGCAAATGGTCACCTCCACGACCTGGTTAGGGTTAAAGGTTGTTTTTTTGTCTGATTTACTATACGTAGGATGCTGTGTGGATTTAACCCTATAAAATCTATTATTGAATTTGTATCTAAGTTCACCGTTCTTATATTTACAGCATATGTTTTTTTTTAATTTTTGGGACAAAGAGGTAACATATAGAGAGGTAGAGATAGATAGATGTATACCAAGTTTATAACACTAATGTGTAATTTCTTTGGGGTGCCTCATCCTTTTTTATTTGGTTTCATTACTACGTGCACCATTAAGATAAATATGTAGTTCTGGTGTTATGTTTAGGGTGTCTATCGGTGTTTCGAGTTGCTACCAACAAGTAAATTTCTAATATTGCGCATCTGGCCCGAATGGTGTGCTAAGAGGACACAAGATTTATACTGGTTCGGGTAGAATGTCCCTACGTCTATTTCGTTGCTGCTGCTCGTGTTACTAGCACTGAAAGTTTGTAGTAGGGGTTACAAACGGTCGAGAGAGGGACATGTCCCAAGTCTCTGGTGGTGTGTTGTGATGAGTTCCGATCGGTTCAGATGGACTCAGATGTGTTCGATCGTTGGTCCGATGCCCCTTAATGGGACGCCCTGCTTTCCCTTTTATAGGCCAAGGGAAAGCAGGGGTTACAGCGAAGGGAAAAGAGGAGAAATGAGAAGGAGAAGAAGTCCTCCAAAATTGCCGGGTCCTTCTTCTTCTTTATGCAGGTCCCGACGACCCTTTAGACGTCAACAGGAACAGCTTCCCGCCACGGTCCTATCCGTCACTGGCATCACGTGCAGGTGTCGATAAGCGGACAAGCTCTGACCCCTCTGTACTATCCAAACAAACTTATCATTTTGTTTCGTTTGATCGAATTTGTTTTTCTTTCTTTTTATGTGTGAGAAGGGGTTCATGTGTTCCGACCCTTCCGTTTGTTAAGACCGTAGGGCCCGAGGTGTAGGAGGGAAACTCTGATCACACTGGTAAGCAAGAGTGCCATAGCTGCTGGGGCGTAGGTTTCTCATAGTCTGACCAGCCTTGCTCAGTCGTTCATTTCCGCGAACCCTGCCAGTAGGTTTAATGTGAGGAAGAGGTTGGGAGCGACGACTGTTTTAGAAAGGGTGTATTTATACCCTCCTCAGCCCCCGAGTGAGATTCGACCCCTTGCTGTTGCTGGGGTCAGGTGTCACTAAAGATCGAGGAGAGGATAACAAAATTATTAGGAGAAAATGACTCTTATTTTTGCACGTACCCCCTCCCTAGGTTCTGAGCCATCGTTCTGCGACCGCGTGCTCGGTCTCCTTGCAAGTCCAACTTTCCTCGAGCCCCCACACGTAGCAGGGGTCTGGTCGAGGGTCGGCTCATCTTTGTGATGGTCGCCCCATCCACGGTTTCCGCAACCGGAGGGGTTGAGCTAACATCACTTGCCTCGATGGCTCGAGTGATGCACTCAGTGAGCTCGTTAACGGTCATGTTCGAGTGGAATCCGGGTCCGTTGTTTATGACGGTGTCGGCAAAGCCCTCATGTGGCATTCCATTGCTCCTTAACCCGCCTTCCAGTAGATGCCCAAGCCGCTCCAGAGGGCGACTCAGGTGGCCAGATGGCCTCCCCTCAATGGGGATTCTGTAGGCTCGGCTCGAGGTTAGGATCGAACGAGAAGGTTGAGATGACCCTGTCTGCTTTTAAGCGGGTTGGGCGAAGGCCGCTGGGGCTTATCTACGTCTTCTCCCCTAGCTCTTTTTGACGTGGGGCGGCTTTGGGCCCTTCACGGGCTGGCCTTCGAACCCCGGTCTCCCGATTTCAGGTCGGGCGGCTCGAGCCCCCGAGCCTCGTGGGGTTCGGTAGGGGTTGGCCATGTTTCATGCATCACCCTGTCCTCGGTTTCCACAACTAGAGGGGTGGAGCTAACGATACTTGCCTCGATGGCTCGAGTGTCGTACTCGGTGAGCTCGCTAACGGGCATGTTCGAGTGGAATTCGGGTCTATCGCTTGTGATGGGGTTGGCAAAGCCCTCATGTGGCATTCCACTGCTCCTTAACCCACCTTCCAGTAGATGCCTGAGCCGCTCCGAAGGGTGACTCAGGTGGCCCGATGACCTCCCCTCAATGGGGATTCTATAGGCTTGGCTCGAGGTTAGGATCGAACGAGAAGGTTGAGATGACCCTGTCCGCTTTTAAGTGGGTCGGGCGAAGGCCACTAGGGCTCATCTACGTCTTCTCCCCTGGCTTTGTTTGACACGAGGTGGCCTCGGGCCCTTCGTGGGCCGGCCTTCGAACCCTGGTCTCCCGATTTTGGGTCGGGCGGCTTGAGCCCCCGAGCCTCGTGGGGTTCGGTAGGGGTTGGCCATGTTTCATGTGTCACCCTGTCCTTGGTTTCCGCAACCAAAGGGGCTAAGCTAACGACACTTGCCTCGATGGCTCAAGTGTCGCGCTCAGTGAGCTCGCTAACAGGCACGTTCGAGTGGAATCTGGGTCCGTCATCCGCTGATAGGGTCGGCATAGCCCTCATGTGGCATTTCACTGCTCCTTAACCTGCCTCCTGGCAGATGCCCGTGTCACTCTGGAGAGCGACTCAGGTGGCCCGCTGGCCTCTCTTCGATAGAGATTCTATGGGCTTGGCTCGAGGATAGAATCAAACGAGAAAGGTCGAGATGTCCCTGTCCGCTTCTGAGCGGGGTCGGGCAAGGCCACTGGGGCTCATCTTGGTTTTTCTCCCCTGGCTCTGTTTGACGTGAGGCAGCCTCAAGCCCTTCGTGGGCCAACCTTCGAACCTCGGTCGGTCATCGCTCATATCGAATGAGACGA
This sequence comes from Miscanthus floridulus, assembly GCF_019320115.1. NCBI lineage: Eukaryota > Viridiplantae > Streptophyta > Magnoliopsida > Poales > Poaceae > Miscanthus > Miscanthus floridulus. The sequence goes on along the minus strand of NC_089586.1, from coordinate 106,044,136 downwards.
CTACCGCTTCGTGACACGACGTGAAGCGTTGTGATGCAGCAATTGCATATGCAATGCTTGGATGTATGGGATAAATGTATGGATGAATGGATGAATGAGTGAATGTATGAATGCATGCATGAGAATGGATGAATGAATGATCATGCAATGGAAAAGAAAAAGTGGGAATCGGTAAAGTTACCTCGATGGCTCGAGTGACGGGTTTGGGGAGCTCTTACCAGATATGTTCGTGTGGGGTCCAGGTCTGACGTTCATGACAGAGCGGCATAACCTACATGGGCATCCCACTTTTTCGTACCCATCTCTCGACAGCGGCCCGAGCCATTCGATCGACCAGGGCGACCTGCCGGTCTCTCCTCGATGGAGATTCCACCGGTGGGCCCCTTCAAACCCTTCCTGAGAAGGTGTAGGCTAAAGCTTGGGGTGCGGGGACAAACACTCTGATCGCGCTGGTGAGCAAGGACGCCATAGCCATCGGGGCATAGGTGTCTCGCAGTCTGACCAGCTTTACTCATTGCTTGTCTCCGCACACCTTGCCTCCTATTTTTTAATGTGAGGAGGGGTCGGGCATAGAGAATGTCTACCGAATAGACACTCTTGCCAGCCCCTGAGCGATGCCCGACCCCCTGCCATTGCTGGGGATGGAGGCTCGGTGGCAAAATTAATACACGTAAAATAAGGGTGGCCCATCTCTCGGCAATGGCTTTGAGCTATTCGATCGACCTGGGCATAGGATTTACCTCGATGGTAAGAGTGATGGGTTCGGGGAGCTCTTACTGGATATGATCGAGTGAGATCTGGGTCCATCATTCATGATGGGGTCGGCATAACCCGTGTGGAGCATCCTGCTGCTCCCTACCCATTTTCTCGGCCGTGGCCAAGCCGTGCGATCGACTTGTGTTGCCTGCTGAGACAAGACTTACCTGCAAAGATAGAGGATGAGAACATCCCGCGCAAGAATTTAGTTAGGCAGATAAGCCAGGCAGAGAACTTGTAATAAATGGACAAGCTCTTAAATTTCGTTATAGCAAAATAGTTTTTTAGCCCTTCTCCCCTTTTTGTATAAAAAGGTTAGTGCATTCTAACCCTTTTCGTCGTTAAGGTCATAAAGCTAGCGGTGCGGGTGAGTGATCACGTTGGTGAGCAAAGGCGCCGTAGCTGCTAAGGCGTAGGTCTCTCATAGTTCGACCAGTTATACTCAGAGCCTGTTCCCACAACCCTAGCTCCTAGGTCTTAATGTGATAGGGGGTCGGGCATAGAGAATGTTTGCTAGGCGGATAGACTCTTAAACGCGTACCGACGCTTTCCGTGGCTGTCGTAGAACCGACCAATTTATAAGAGTACAAGTACAATGGCATCCCGCAAGCGGTCGCACTGTCATACTTGAGCCCATATAAACCCGGTAGTCCATCGAGTACCACGACGGGTCTCGATAAACGATTTACAACAACCAAGATCGTACAGGATTCAACATACATGCCACATATTACATAAAGTTCATAGATACATTTTGTCATCAGAGTACGGATAAAAGTTATTACATACCGAGTTTGATAAATAAAGCGGAAGCAATTAAGTTCGAAAATAAAGTTTCCAACATAGTTTAATACAGTGCCAAGTCAGATCACGGTCCACAAAAGCAAGGATAGGAATTAATAAAGAAGCCTACCCAAGGCTTACTCCTCATCCACAGTGGGATAGAAGCAACTCTTGCAATAACCATGATACACAGTGCCATTTGCAACAATGGGAAAATAAACCCTGAGTACGAGAAGGTACTCAGCTAGACTTACCCGTCATGAATCAGAAATAACATGACTCCAAGGATTATGCAAGGCTATATAAGTGGACGTAACTTGACAACAATTTTGCGTAAAAGCAATTGAATTATGGTACAGTTACAATTTCTTTATCAGATTAATTATAACTATCCATTTCTAGATTAGCAACTATCCTATGCCAAACATGTGGTATATCATTTAGAAGCATACAATAGTAACCATAGCAGGTATTGTAATTCTATATTCATTCGAACCATCATGTTTCATAACACAGTTACTACGATGTTGGGACTAGCCAAGTTTCTCACTATCCGGGAGAGACGGCGATTCGAATCGATTTCAACCAGCTGGGAATTTATTCCTAACACAAACCCAGGTCTACCAGCCACGATAGCCTTAGGTCACCTTTGGTACAACTCAGGTACACATTTCGCGGGTCCGTACCGCGCCGCACAATCTAGAACACCAGATGCCAGGATGCTCAGGCCAAGCCTGCCCTTGGGCTCAGTCTGATCGTTCCCCGGAAGGAGCGCACAACAGAATGGTTCCCGGCCTGAGTTGAATTACTCAGCTTCGCGGTCGGAACGAGTTATCCGGCCAGCTAAGTGAGAGGCATGTGTTCAATCTTGCCAGAAGCGCCAACAATGGTACGGTCCTTAATTGACACAGACGGGGATAGATCCACACCTAAGACCTCCATGTCTTGTTGCTTCTCTATCGACTTCCCGTCCGGTCTCGATTTACTTTTTCCCCATGGTTCTGTTCCACGATAGCAGATATAGCCAACCGTGCTCCGGTATCCACCTACATCTCGCAGGTGACAGGACATCACCCGACTTCTACCGGTCTAAGCATGGCTAAGCATATATTCGATCCTGGACCTATACCGGTTAAAGGTGTAATATCTGGACAAGGAATTTATATGCATCAAGTGGTTCCATTCAACTCTTATAACCTAATGCATCAATCATAAGTACTTAAGTAAACATTTGTAAATTACGGGAAGACTTATAATGCTCTGGGGCTTGCCTCGCAGAAAGGAAGTAGGGCGGTGGTCAGGACACTCCGAAAGCTCTTCAGGGTTCTGCTCCACGCCTTCGGGAGCTGCGGCTTGCGGATCCTCCTGCTGATTCCCTTCCTCTGCTTCTTTGAATTCCGGCAACGTGATCTCTTCCTCCGATCCTAGATGCATGAGTATGGCATAAGTATTACGAATGCATATATGTTAACAAGTGCATCATGTTTATTGAGTAGGTGCATATCTCTTCTCGATTATTTAATTAACTATTTCCATAATGCATCGATTATGCCACAAAACAATAGCTACTTGTTTCACTCATAACTGGAGTTCTACTAATCCAAATTTAGTGATCCTAGACTTTCTGGAAAGCTTATCAAATTCTCTACAACTTTGTTATTAACCATTTTTACAGTACATATCATTTTCAACATGCAACTCCTCAAACTACAGAATCTATCCGGAAACTATTCAATATGCAATACAAAGTAACAATACTTCTACTTCATGTAATTATTCAAAATTTGACAACATAAAATCTACCAACAGTTTAAGCATACCAAATACATTTAAGATAATATAATGGTGAAGCCCAAACTATTTATTTAAATGCCTTTATTGTTTTATTTAGATATCTAGGTTAAATAATAAACATATATCAGATGTGTTTCAAAAATTCTTAAAAATTTACAGTGTCTTACTAATGCTATTAAAGGACTACTATAAAAATTTCATGTCATTTCACCAAGTAGAACATCCTATACAAAAATGATAAGGTAGCAAGGCTTGAAATAGCATAAATGGAAAACCCTATTGAAAAGTGTCAAGCAATAGATTTCCTATTTTTCTTAGCATCCACATACTACTAGTATTACCTCCAAAAATTTTCATGAATTTTTGGATTCATAATTAATTTATAAAAATTTACACAAGGATTAACTATTCATAAAAGAAAAATCTATAACTATAAATCTACACATGCACTGGTCCTCAAATTTTTACCAGAGTTCATATATGCTAATACTAGCTTACTACAAAAATTTCATAAATTTTGGAGCATAGGAACTCTAGATATAAAATAAACAAATTTGAATGCATTCAAAAGCACATTTCAAATCCCTATTTAAATCTCTGAAAAATTCTACTGTAAATGTTAAAAACATATTTTTCCTAAATACTACACTTCCTAAGGAACACTAACCAATTTATTTCACAATTTTTGGAGCTATCAAACTGAAGATACAAAATTTACAAAACAACACCAGATCTGGATTTAAATGAACTAGCCTATTCTACTCCTGTCGCTGACCGGTGGGACCCGCCTGACAGGGGACCCCACATGCCAGTGAGCCACGAATAGAGCAGCGACGCTGCTTGGCACTGCGCGGCTACGGCTCGTCGACGGCGAGCTTCGCCGGCGATGACGTCTACGCTACATGACACTCGTGACCTAGCGCACCCATTGAGATACTTGGTAGGGCCTCTCGCCGGCGCTAACTACGACGGTGGCGGCCATGGCGGCTCGGAGGAGCAGGACGGCGGTGCCACGCCGGTGGAGGCCACGGCGAAGTCAAACGACGCACTCTATAGGACTACGGAGACTCTACGATGGTGGCTACGCGACCTAAACGGCTGGAGCTGCTCCGACGAAGCACGGCCACGGCAGCGGCCATGGCGGAGCTCCGGCGAGGCATCCCCGCGGCGACGCAAGGCGAACTTAGCTTACCAACGGAATGGTTGTGGATGCTGCTATGAGAGAAGGATAGAGCAGAGGGAGGCAAAGCTTTAGGCGCGACTGATCGAAGAATGGGGCGGCGGTGATCTCAGGCGGGCTCGGCGGAGCGGTGCTGTGCTCAGCTGCTGCTGCGGTGAGGAATGAGGCCAGGGAAAATGAAAATGGTGAGCACGGAAGGGAGCGAGCGGACGCTGGGGAGTTGAAGGCGCGTGTCTGCCTGCCTTGGCCGCGCTGGGCAGAGCACCGGCGACGCGCGGCCAGCCTTGCGTCCACGCGGCGGCCAAGACCTGAACCGGTCAGCCACTGAAGATTGCGATTCAGTTCGTTCAGTTGAGCGAGGAGCAGCCTGACAGCGCATTTTTGAGTCGATCAAACTCCTAATCCGTGGACTTCTAGCCAAAACTTCCTAAACCAAAGTTGAAGCCCGAAGTACCAGCTACAAATCTTGTTCAAAGAACTTGTCCTAATTCGCAATAGAAACGGAGTAAAATCATCCCAAACATCGGCTGTCAGCACGATTAGGGTACAAGACTTAGAAAAATTTCTTAAGTGTTGAAATCTTGATTTTGCTGATTTTTGTGGGACCTTTTCAAGCATGCTAGGAGCTGAATCAGTCAATGACCTAAAAATAAAAGTTGTTCCTTATGTCAAACACTACATCTTTGCTTTAGTGATCTCCTCCATGCAAGGTCTCTAACACCTAGTTCAAACTTGGTCAAACAAGCTACATTCAAATGATGATACATACTCAAACTATGACTTAATGACCTAATTAGCCCTAGCCCTAAATACCAAAGTTGTTCATGATGATATTCTAAACATGTTTAAGCTATTTGCAAGGTCACACAATCATCTACATGTTTACACTCATGATCATATGCACATACACATGGAAACATGAAATAATAAGAATGTTGCACATGTTTCAATCGAATGTTTCAAATGTCAAAGCTTGTATATGAATGCTTTATGATCATGCTCATGCTATGCGAGTCAAGTTATGCAAAGCTAACACCCGAGGTGTTACAGCCCCTCCCCCTTATAAAAATCTCGTCCCGAGATTTGCAAGACCTACCATTCTTGGAAAAAGGCGGGATAAACTTCTCGCAGATAATCTTCTCTTTCCCACGTAGCATCTTGTTCATTATGATTGTTCCACACCACCTTATAGAACTTAATAATCTTACTCCGTGTTACTCTCTCCATCTCCTCTAATACTCAAATTGGCTTTTCTTCATAGGTCAAATCCGATTGAAGCTGCACGTTGGTGGGTGCAATAGCTTCTTCAGGTACTCGAAGACATTTCTTTAACTGAGAAACATGGAACACATCAAAGATTGCACTCATCTCTGGTGGAAGTTGTAACTTATACGCAACATTTCCTTTTCATTCCAAAATTTTGTATGGCCCTACATATCTTGGCGAAAGCTTCTTTTTCATCCCAAATCTTTTCACACCTTTCATGGGTGATACTCTCAAGTATACATAGTCACCCACTTCAAAAGTTAGTGGTCTTCTTCTTCTGTCGGCATAACTCTTTTGTCTTGATTGAGCTGCCTTCATATGTTGTTGGATGATACGTACTTGCTCTTCGGCTTCATTGACAAAATCAATACCAAAGTATCTCCTTTCACCGGGCTCAATCTAGTTCAATAGAGTTCTACATTTTCTGCCATACAAGGCTTCAAATGGAGCCATTTTGATACTCGCTTGATAACTGTTGTTATAGGAGAACTCAGCTAAAGGTAACCACTTCTCCCATGAACCTTTTGAAGATATAACACAAGCTCTAAGTAAATCTTCTAGGATTTGGTTCACTCGCTCTGTCTGTCCTGAAGTTTGCGGATGATATGCCGAACTTCTGATTAGCTTGGTTCCCAAAGCCTGGTGTAAGTGCTCCTAGAAACGAGCTATGAACTGTGGTCCTCGATCGGAGATTATAGTCCTAGGTACTCCATGCAGTCTCACGATCTGGGAAACATATATCTCAGCATATTTTCCAACTATATACCATGTGTTCACGGGTATAAAGTGTGCTGACTTGGTGAGACGATCAACAATAATCTAGATTGAATCGTGACCTTGTGGCGTCATTGGAAGGCCTGTGATAAAATCCATGCAGATTTCCTCCCATTTCCATCCTGGAATCGGCAATGGCTGAAGTAACCCAGCAGTTTTCATATGGACGGCTTTCACTCTACTGCAGTTATCACGCCTAGCAACATAGGCTGCGATCTCTTTCTTCATCTTAGTCCACCAAAAAACGGGTTTTCAAATCTTGATACATCTTACTACTACCCGGATGGATAGACAATTTGGATGAGTGAGCTTCATCTAGAATTTGATTCCTTAGCTCATGGTCTTTTGGTACCACTAGCCGGTCCTCAAACCATAATACACCTCTTTCGTCTAATTTAAAATGTTTGGTTTCCTGCTCTTGCATTTTTCTCTTGATGTGACTTATTCCTACATCTGTCTGCTGTAGCTCTATGATTTTGCCCTCAAGTGAACAACTGATTGTGATATTGTGTAGTACTGTAGGATGTAACAAGTTGAATCCATCTTCCAACAATGCTTCCACAGTGTTGCAATGGGACTTCCGACTGAGTGCATCGACTACTACATTAGCTTTACCCGGATGGTAATGCACTTCTAAATTATAGTCCTTAATCAATTCTAACCATCTTCGTTGTCTCATGTTCAGCTCTGGCTGGGTAAAGATATACTTGAGACTTTTGTGGTCAGTATAGATATGACATACATTGCCCAACAAGTAATGTCTCCATATCTTTAATGCATGGACAACGGCTGCAAGTTCCAAATCATGTGTAGGGTAGTTGACTTCATGTTTTCTCAATTGTCGAGAAGCATATGCAATTACTCTTCCTTCTTGCATAAGCACACATCCTAAACCTATTCCCGATGCATCACAAAATACATCAAAAGGTTTTTCAATGTCTGGTTGTGCTAGCACAGGTGCTGTAGTCAACAAAGTTCTGAGGGTGTGAAAAGCTGTTTCACATTCTGGTGTCCATTTGTACTTCTCATCTTTCTGAAGTAGTTTGGTCATAGGCTTAGCTATTTTTGAGAAATCTGGAATAAACCGACGATAGTATCCTGCTAACCCGAGAAAACTCTGAACTTCATGAATCGAAGTTGGGGCTTTCTAATCCATGACCTCTTGTACTTTGGATGGGTCTATAGAGATTCCATCTTTTGATAAAATGTGACCTAAGAAAGGTACTTTGCTCAACCAAAATTCACATTTGCTAAACTTGGCATATAGCTGATGCTCCCTCAATCTGGATAGGACAACCCTCAGATGTTCTTCATGATCTGACTCATTTTCTGAATAAATCAATATATCATCGATAAACACGACCACGAACTTGTCAAGTTCGGGCATGAATACCGAGTTCATCAGGTACATGAAGTAGGCTGGAGCATTTGTTAGTCCGAAAGACATAACCAAATACTCGTATAAGCCGTACCTAGTAGAGAAAGCAGTTTTAGGTATATCCTTCGGTCTGATCTTTATCTGATGGTAGCCTAATCTCAAGTCAATTTTGGAGAATACCTTTGCCTTCGCTAGCTGATCGAACAAGATGTCGATGCGGGGCAACGGATATTTGTTCTTGATGGTCACATCATTGAGTGGTCTGTAATCTACACACATTCTTAGTGACTTGTCCTTCTTTTTCACAAACAAGGCTAGACATCCCCACAGAGAAGAGCTAGGTTGGATAAGACCCTTGTCCAATAGATCTTGCAATTGAACCTTAAGTTCCGCTAACTCATTGGGTGGCATTCTATAGGGCCTTCTGGATATGGGTGCCGTACCTGGCACTAACTCGATCTTAAATTCCACGTCCCTATCCGGGGGTAGACCGGGTAATTCTTCTGGAAATACATCCGGAAACTCACAAACCACGGGGATATCACGTATTGTGGTGGTTTGGATAGCACAGGCTAAATGTTGGGGCTCGAAATTGTGGGAGAGTGGTACTAGAAAAGCATTCCCTCCTGTGGGTTCTCTCAACATAATAGTACGGGTGCTAGTGTTAATAAGAACACCATGATCCTTCATCCAATTCATGCCTAAGATTACACTTATCGATAACCCGGGCAATATTATCAAATATGTTGTGTACTCCCTCCCTTGTATAGAGATGAGTACATTTTTGACTATCTTTTTGGTAGTAACAGTTCCCCCTACTGAACTTATGTTAAAACCCCCTTTGCTTACTTCAATTATTTCTTGATCATGTCTAGATGCAAATGCTTGACTCATAAATGAATGAGAAGCTCCCGAATCAAATAAAACAACAGCGGGATGCTTGTTGACGAGAAACATACCAGCCGTGACAACTTCTCCGGCGGGCACTTCCTCCACAGTGGTATAATGCACTTGTCCCTGACGTGCCCTAGCATTCACCTGCCTCTGATTATTTTGATTTAGGTTGCCATTCTTCTTGGGGGTGGGGGCATTCCTTGGACCAATGACCTAGTTGGTTGCAGTTGAAACATGGTTGATTACTTCTGAATCCAGTGGAGCTGTCCTGATTGCCATTTCCTTTTGGTAGGGCAATAGTGAACGCCTTACGGAATGGTTTCTATGGCCTATTATTCTGAGCTTTAGGTGGTGGAGGCCTAAACTTGGGTGTAGGTGGACGGAATTGTGGCCTAGTTGTGATAGGCGCTTTCGACTGGAAAGATCCGGAGGCACCGGCCTCATATGCCCTCTTGCGACCCTTGGCAACTGCATGCATGTTGTTGTGGTTCTCTTGGGTCAAGGCATCACTAATAAACTCATTGTATGTGGCACACCTAGAATTGGCCATGGTCTTCATAAGTTTGGTACCCAGACCTCGCTTGAAACTCTCTGTCTTTTTCTCTTCCGTATCCATGAAACTTGGAGCATATCTTGACAAGTTGTTGAATGCGTGCATATATTCTGTGAGTGACTTTGTTCCTTGAGTAAGCCTCATAAATTCGGCCGCTTTCATGCGCATCAGGCCCGGGGGAATATGGTGTCCCCTAAAAGCCAGCTTGAACTGTTCCCAGGTAACTCGCGCATTAGCAGGCAAAGACGATAGGAAATGTGTCCACCAGATCCCTGCTGGTCCTTGCAATTGATGAGAAGCATACTCTGCTTTCAGATGCTCTGTGACCCTCAGCAGACAGAATTTTTGCTCAATGGTATTCAGCCACTCATCGGCCTGCAGTGGTTCCTCAGCCACCTTGAAGATTGGAGGCTTCGTATCCAGAAACTCCTTGAATGTACTGTGCTGATTTGGCTCGGCCCCTGGTTGATGTGGGTGGCCACGAGCAGTGTTTTGCGCGATAAGGCGCAAAGCTTCCTCCATTGTCCTCTGGCTCCCTAGGAACTGGGTAAAGAACTCCTGAGCAGACGGCGGCGGTGGGGGTGGCAAATCATCATGGTTGCCATCCTGGCTGCCACCAGCTCCAGCATGGGTGTGCGTCATCTGCGAAGTTGCAACAATAAGCGATTATTGGTTGATGTCAAGAGATTGCAGATGAATTAGGTACTCATGCCAAACTAAAATTACTGGAGAAATTTCTCAAAATCACAATAAAAACAGAGGCATAACAATTCATTCTCGCAACATGACATCCCCAATTTGACCACTCATCGCGCTCATAACGCATGCAATTTAAATCGTGATTACCGACAAGGGACTGGAATTGCATTGATGTTCAACCGAACGTGCGATTAATCAACATTACATGATAGTCGGGTCACTAATGCCAAACTCGAACTACATGTCCATTACATGAATAAAGGTGATACATTAGACCTTCCACTAAGTACTAAGCGATCTAATCCTCATCATGATCACTATCGAGGTCAGACGTAGGATCATCTCCTTCCTCAAGCTCCACTTCTTCTTCAGGCTCTACTTCTTCTTCTTCCTCGTCCCCTTCTAGATCCATCTCTGCGGCTCTAGGTGGGACATAAGGGTGGAGCTGGTTGTTTAGTAGGTGAACCTCTTCATATAGATTATCATTGTATTCTTCCGCATGGGCCAGCTGCTGCCCTAGCTCGAACTATCGAGCTCTCAGAACATCTTCCCTAGACCAGGCCATATTCCTTTGGTGAGTTAACCAAGTCATCTCTTTAGTGAGCCTCTCAATCTCGGCGTCATGCTCCCTCTGAAGCTGACGTCGGTCCTCGTGGGCATGACCAAGAGCACCAGACACACGTCTCAGGCTACCTTCTACTCCATCTAACACTCTCATCACTGCGAACATGGCGCTCATGGAAGGGTTATCGCTGTTCTGCCCTTCTGCTGCACCAATCTCCAAAGATCTTCCTCTTGCCTACTGCCATGAGTCAGTGGAGGGGTTACCCCTTGGAAAAACTCCAACCAAAGCGGCTGCCAGCTCCTGAGGAAAATGATCCATGATATCCCTCAGGATCCCAAAGGCTGCCCTGCCAGCTGCTTCTTCAGCAGTCCTGCCAGTTGACTCATAACACCAGTCTGTCCACTCAGAATCGTCACCTTGGGGACGAACAATGGCCTCCACAGTAACCAAGAGACCTTCCCCCAACTGCTCATTCGCCCAGAAGTAGCGGGGTTCCATTCCATCAGGATAGCCTACATAGCTGAGCACTCTCCACAAGAGTGTAGGCATCCCAAATTCTCCAAGAAATGTGTGACGTTGACGTGTACGTGGAGCAAGCTGACGGCTGGGAGCTCTGCCTCCGGTGGACTTGCGAGCAGTCTGCTTGGTGCGTGCCATCTGCACCATTAACATGCACCACTTGGTGAGACAATGCCATAATGGATAAGAGTTACATAACCGAGTAAGAGTTTTATAAGGGGAGGAACAATGTAATTATGTGAATGGTAATTATCATGATGCATGCTCGTTCCGTACGTCCTCACAAACTTAGGAAAAATTTGTTTCTAACGGTAGACACGGTGGCATACATACATTCTCTCATAAACAGCGTAACTAGTCGAGCTACACGTTTCGTTGTTAGTATACCTGTATAAAATTTCATCTCAGCCCTAAACCCATAATGAAATATGCAGAATGTAATTGTAAATACTTCCATATATGTATATCCATACATATACCTCCGTATCAATCTACCCGACAATAATTTAAACCCACAATTAAATACGTACCATATACGCATGCAGGCATGCATACATAGCCGTACCAAAGCTAACTCTCCCCGACCGCACGCTCACATCTTACGGTCATACACTCATCATCTTACCTTGGCGTAGAGGCATTTGATCCATACATTACCACTCAACTGAATGGTATCCATACAATAGCACGCCGTATGGACGACGAAGTAAAAACCCCCATGTTAGTACTTAAATAGCCACCTAATAGTCCTTAATTTGGGCATAAGGAAAGTGATCATTGGCACACTTTAGATTTCAAATACCTATTATATAACTATTAGTTGCTAGAGGAGGGTTTTTGGAAAACAAAACTTTTTGTTTTAAATACACTTGTGACAAATAACGTTGAATCTTGCTCTGATGCCAGCTGTCGCAGAACCGACCAATTTATAAGAGTACAAGTACAATGGCTGCCCGCAAGCGGTCGCACTGTCATACTTGAGCCCATATAAACCCGGTAGTCCGTCGAGTACCACAACGGGTCTCGATAAACGATTTACAACAACCAAGATCATACAGGATTCAACATACATGCCACATATTACATAAAGTTCACAGATACATTTCGTCATCAGAGTACGAATAAAAGTTATTACATACCGAGTTTGATAAATAAAGCGGAAGCAATTAAGTTCGAAAATAAAGTTTCCAACATAGTTTAATACAGTGCCAAGTCGGATCACGGTCCACAAAAGCAAGGATAGGAATTAATAAAGAAGCCTGCCCAAGGCTTACTCCTCATCCACGGCGGGATAGAAGCAACTCTTGCAATAACCATGATACACAGTGCCATCTGCAACAATGGGAAAATAAACCCTGAGTATGAGAAGGTACTCAGCTAGACTTACCCATCATGAATCAGAAATAACATGACTCCAAGGATTATGCAAGGCTGTATAAGTGGACGTAACTTGACAACAATTTTGCGTAAAAGCAATTGAATTATGGTACAGTTACAATTTCTTTATCAGATTAATTATAACTATCCATTTCTAGATTAGCAACTATCCTATGCCAAACATGTGGTATATCATTTAGAAGCATACAATAGTAACCATAGCAGGTATTGTAATTCCATATTCATTCGAACCATCATGTTTCATAACACAGTTACTACGATGTTGGGACTAGCCAAGTTTCTCACTATCCGGGAGAGACGGCGATTCGAATCGATTTCAACCAGCTGGGAATTTATTCCTAACACAAACCCAGGTCTACCAGCCATGATAGCCTTAGGTCACCTTTGGTACAACTCAGGTACACATTTCGCGGGTCCGTACCGCGCCGCACAATCTAGAACACCAGATGCCAGGATGCTCAGGCCAAGCCTGCCCTTGGGCTCAGTCTGATCGTTCCCCGGAAGGAGCGCACAACAGAATGGTTCCCGGCCTGAGTTTAATTACTCGGCTTCGCGGTCGGAACGAGTTATCCAGCCAGCTAAGTGAGAGGCATGCGTTCAATCTTGTCAGAAGCGCCAACAACGGTACGGTCCTTAATTGACACAGACAGGGATAGATCCACACCCAAGACCTCCATGTCTTGTTGCTTCTCTATCGACTTCCCGTCCGGTCTCGATTTACTTTTTCCCCATGGTTCTGTTCCACGATAGCAGATATAGCCAACCGTGCTCCGGTATCCACCTACATCTCGCAGGTGACAGGACATCACCCAACTTCTACCGGTCTAAGCATGGCTAAGCATATATTCAATCCTGGACCTATACCGGTTAAAGGTGTAATATCTGGACAAGGAATTTATATGCATCAAGTGGTTCCATTCAACTCTTATAACCTAATGCATCAATCATAAGTACTTAAGTAAACATTTGTAAATTACGGGGAGACTTATAATGCTCCGGGGCTTGCCTCGCAGAAAGGAAGTAGGGCGGTGGTCAGGACACTCCGGAAGCTCTTCAGGGTTCTGCTCCACGCCTTCGGGAGCTGTGACTTGCGGATCCTCCTGCTGATTCCCTTCCTCTGCTTCTTCGAATTCCAGCAACGTGATCTCTTCCTCTGATCCTAGATGCATGAGTATGTCATAAGTATTACGAATGCATATATGTTAACAAGTGCATCATGTTTATTGAGTAGGTGCATATCTCTTCTCGATTATTTAATTAACTATTTCCACAATGCATCGATTATGCCACAAAACAGTAGCTAATTGTTTCACTCATAACTGGAGTTATACTAATCCAAATTTAGTGATCCTGGACTTTCTGGAAAGCTTATCAAATTCTCTACAACTTTGTTATTAACCATTTTTACAGTACACATAATTTTCAACAAGCAACTCCTCAAACTACAAAATCTATCCGGAAACTATTCAATATGCAATACAAAGTAACAATACTTCTACTTCATGTAATCATTCAAAATTTGACAACATAAAATCTACCAACAGTTTAAGCATACCAAATACATTTAAGATAATATAATGGTGAAGCCCAAACTATTTATTTAAATGCCTTTATTGTTTTATTTAGATATCTAGGTTAAATAATAAACATATATCAGATGTGTTTCAAAAATTCTTAAAAATTTACAGTGTCTTACTAATACTATCAAAGGACGACTATAAAAATTTCATGTCATTTTACCAAGTAGAACATCCTATACAAAAATGATAAGGCAGCAAGGCTTGAAATAGCATAAATGGAAAACCCTATTGAAAAGTGTCAAGCAATAGATTTCCTATTTTTCTTAGCATCCACATACTACTAGGATTACCTCCAAAAATTTTCATGAATTTTTGGATTCATAATTAATTTATAAAAATTTACACAAGGATTAACTATTCATAAAAGAAAAATCTATAACTATAAATATACACATGCACTGGTCCTCAAATTTTTACCAAAGTTCATATATGCTAATACTAGTTTACCACAAAAATTTCATAAATTTTGGAGCATAGGAACTCTAGATATAAAATAAACAAATTTGAATGCATTCAAAAGCACATTTCAAATCCCTATTTAAATCTCCAAAAAATTCTACTATAAATGTTAAAAACATATTTTTCCTAAATACTACACTTCCTAAGGAACACTAACCAATTTATTTCACAATTTTTGGAGCTATCAAACTGAAGATACAAAATTTACAAAACAACACCAGATCTGGATTTAAATGAACTAGCCTATTCTACTCCTGTCGCTGACCGGTGGGACCCGCCTGACAGGGGACCCCACATGCCAGTGAGCCACGAACAGAGCAGCGGCGCTGCTCGGCACTGCGTGGCTACGGCTCATCGACGGCGAGCTTCGCCGGCGATGACGTCTACGCTACATGACACTCGTGACCTAGCGCACCCATTGAGATACTTGGTGGGGCCTCTCGCCGGCGCTAACTACGACGGTGGCGGCCATGGCGGCTCAAAGGAGCAGGACGGCGGCGCCACACCGGTGGAGGCCACGGCGAAGTCAAACGACGCACTCTACAGGACTACGGAGACTCTACGACGGTGGCTACGCAACCTAAACGGCTGGAGCTGCTCCGACGAAGCACGGCCACGGCAGCGGCCATGGCGGAGCTCCGGCGAGGCATCCCTGCGGCGGCGCAAGGTGAACTTAGCTTACCAACGGAATGGCTGTGGATGCTGCTATGAGAGAAGGATAGAGCAGAGGGAGGCGAAGCTTTAGGCGCGACTGATCAAAGAATGGGGCGGCGGTGATCTCAGGCGGGCTCGGCGGAGCGGTGCTGTGCTCGGCTGCTGCTGCGGCGAGGAATGAGGTCGGGGAAAATGAAAATGGTGAGCACAGGAGGGAGCGGGCGGATGCTGGGGAGTTGAAGGCGCGCGTCTGCCTGCCTTGGCCGCGCTGGGCAGAGCGCCGGCGACGCACGGCCAGCCTCACGTCCACGCGGCGGCCAAGACCTGAACCGGTCGGCCACTGAAGATTGCGATTCAGTTTGTTCAGTCGAGCGAGGAGCAGCCTGACAGCGCATTTTTGAGTTGATCAAACTCCTAATTCATGGACTTCTAGCCAAAACTTCCTAAACCAAAGTTGAAGCCCGAAGTACCAGCTACAAATCTTGTTCAAAGAACTTGTCCTAATTCGCAACAGAAACGGAGTAAAATCATCCCAAACATCGGCTGTCAGCACGGTTAGGGTACAAGACTTAGAAAAATTTCTTAAGTGTTGAAATCTTGATTTTGCTGATTTTTGTGGGACCTTTTCAAGCATGCTAGGAGCTAAATCAGTCAATGACCTAAAAATAAAAGTTGTTCCTTATGTCAAACACTACAACTTTGCTTTAGTGATCTCCTCCATGCAAGGTCTCTAACACCTAGTTCAAACTTGGTCAAACAAGCTACATTCAAATGATGATACATACTCAAACTATGACTTAATGACCTAATTAGCCCTAACCCTAAATACCAAAGTTGTTCATGATGATATTCTAAACATGTTTAAGCTATTTGCAAGGTCACACAATCATCTACATGTTTACACTCATGATCATATGCACATACACATGGAAACATGAAATAATAAGAATGTTGCACATGTTTCAATCGAATGTTTCAAATGTCAAAGCTTGTATATGAATGCTTTATGATCATGCTCATGCTATGCGAGTCAAGTTATGCAAAGCTAACACCTGAGGTATTACAGTGGCTAAGGCCAAAAAGCCTAGGGTGCGGAAAAAACTCTAATTACGCTGGTGAGCAAAGGTACCGTAGCCACCGAGGCATAGGTTTCTCGCATTTGATTCTGTAAACTTCGCTTTTGGGTCTTAATCATAAGAAAAGGTCAGACGTAGAGATTGTCTACTAGATAGATATGCTCTTATTAGCCCCCGAGTGAGGCCCGACCTCCCGCCGTTGCTAGGGTTAGGTGTCACTAAAGGTCGTGGAGTTCGATAACGATACTGATAAGAGAAAGTGTGTG
Source organism: Miscanthus floridulus (assembly GCF_019320115.1). Classification (NCBI taxonomy): domain Eukaryota; kingdom Viridiplantae; phylum Streptophyta; class Magnoliopsida; order Poales; family Poaceae; genus Miscanthus; species Miscanthus floridulus. The sequence continues at coordinate 106,027,542 of NC_089586.1, read as the reverse complement.
TTTATTAAGGGTAAAAGTGACATAGCTGCTCGATGTTCCATGCATTGGTGAAGACCTCGCCGTCGATGGTCTTAAGCTTTTAGGCGCCTGGTCGGAGCACCTCCACGACGATGTATGGTCCCTCCCATGGTAGGGAGAGCTTGTGGCAGTCCTTGCTGCTCTGAACGAGGCGGAGGACTAGGTCCCCGTCATTGAAGGCCTGACCCCGCACTCGGCGGCTGTGGTATCGGCCCAACGCTTGCTGGTTTTGGCCGAGCAGAGGAGGGCGACGTTGTGTGCTTCATCTAGCTAGGCTCCTTCCTATGCTCCCCCTTGTTGGAGCTTCTAGACAATTACCGCTTCAAGAGGATGTAGTCTTTGTATAGGTGGTCGACAAGGAAAGCATGGTTCGGGCATGACCCTTCGAGCAGCTTCTCAAAGTGGTTTGAGGTTCCCTCGGCAGGCTTTCGACCCTCCTTACAGTCGGCGATGACCATGAGCGTGCCTCTGCGTCGCTGCTTGTTCTTCCTCTTGTTGGGATGATTGGAGGCACCTTCATCGGCATCCTCATCCCGCTTTGCCTTGCCCTTGAGGGTGTGTCGGCCAAAGGCCTAAGGTCCCAACAAATTGGGGCTTGGGCTTCGGTCCTCACCACTGTCATAGCGTCCACCACGACGTGGGTGGTAGCCACAGCTAGCCCCCTCCCTCACATCGCTATAGGTACGCCTACGGGCGTTGAGGGTGTCACATGTGTCGTGGTGGAGGTCGAGACGCTCATGCACCAAAACCGCGGTGCGAGGCCCGCTGCCCTACTGGGCTTGATGGACCGATATGTCCCTGTCGGGTTGTTCTGAGGGCGCGTCGCGCCTACATGCATCGAGGGTTCGCATGCATCGTGGTGGAGGCTGAGACACTTATGCACCAGAACCGTGGTGTGCGGCCTGCATGGGAGCGCTGTAGGGGCGCTCTGGATGAGGTATTCTGGGGAGAGCGGCTCTCCTCTGGCAAGCTGTGTCATGACGTTGGCGAACGAGAAGGTGAGGTGGCGTAGGTCCTCCCAGGACGGTCGAGGTCCTAGGAAGGCGCTAGGCTGGCGCTCTAACCTCCTGTAGTCAAAGTCGAGGAGCTAGTCGCTCCTAGGGGCGTGGACCTCCGGTGCGTGCAGCTACAGCTCCTCAAGTGCCTTAGTGCTTGCGTTGAGGCTAGAGAAGTGGAGAGGTTAGCCAGCGGTGGGAGCCTAAACCAACCTTCCCTCCATCATGACGATGAAGTCCAGGCCCCAGAAACGCATGTGCGCTCTCGGGACCTAGCTAACATTGTGGCTAGCCATCCGAGGCCTGATGTGGATGTCGAGACGTGCAAAAGGCCCCTACCTAGCGCGCCAACTGTCGGTGTTTCTAGTTGCCACCAACAAGTAAATTTCTAATATTGCACGTCTAGCTCAGATGGTGTGCTAAGAGGGCACAAGTTTTATACTGATTTGGGCAGAATGTCCTTATGTATAGTTCGTTGCTGCTGCTCGTGCTACTAGCACTAAAAGTTCATAGTAGGGGTTACAATCGGTCGAGAGAGGGGCAGGTCCTAAGTCTCTGGTGGTGTGTTGTGATGAGTTCCGATCGGTTCAGATGAACTCGAATGTGTTCAATTGTTGGTCCAATGCCCTTTAATGTGACGCCCTACTTTCCCTTTTATAGGCCAAGGGAAAGCAGGGGTTACAGCTGAAAGGATCAAGATGCCTAAGAGGGGGGTGAATTGGGCTAATTCTAAATTTCTTTGCAATAATTAAATCATATGGTCAGCCTAATTAACCCCTTGTGCCTAGAAAGTGTTCCTAATTATTCTACCACAAAAATACTTGCAACCTAAGTTCCAAACCTACTCTAGCATGGCAATTCTAAGAATGTAAAGACATGAAATGAATTGCTCAAAGTAAATGCTCAAAGTAAATAGAGAGGAAAGGAACGCGGCGATGTTTTGCCGAGGTATCGGAGAGTCGCCACTCCCCACTAGTCCTTGTTGGAGCACCCGCGCAAGGGTGTAGCTCCCCCTTGATCCGCGTAAGGATCAAGTGCTCTCTATGGGTTGATTCTTTGACACTCCGTTGCGATGAATCACCCACAACCGCTCACAACTTGAGTTGGGTCACCCACAAGCTCCGCCGGGTGATCACCAAACTCCCAATCACCACCAAGCCGTCTAGGTGATGGCGATCATCAAGAGTAACAAGCACGAACTCTCACTTGACCATGACAAGCCTAATGAGAAGGTGGATGCACACTTTGCTACTCCTGATCTTCACTAATGAGGGCTCTCTTTGGGATTCTCAAATCTCAATCACCTCATTAGGACCTTGCTCTTCTTGGCACTCTCTAAGGTGTTTCTCAGCTGTTGGAATGAGCAAAAGTACCCCCACACACGAGTGGAGGCTCTATTTATAACATGGGTTGAAAAACAAATCGTTATGTGCCTCTGCGGGGTGACCGGACGCTCTAGTCAGTATACCCCGAACTCCAGTGTTTTCAGTGTGACCGGACGCGTCCAGTCATGATTTTCCCTCTCTGGAACCTTACTGGAGTCGACCGGACGCTGCCTCTTAGCGTCCGGTCACTTGACCTCTCAACGTCCGATCGCACCGAACGTTTTCACCTTGGCCAAATGAATTGACCGGACCCTGAGCCTACGTCCGGTCAAACCAGAGTCAGTGTCCGGTCAGTATTTGACCCACCATTCACTTTCAACTCTCGATCATATGTGAATGAAGTTTGCTCCATTGGATCTAAGGGCTATTGTGGAGCTACCTAGTGCTAGTTTTAACAAGTGTGCACCACACCTAACTCACTAGTCTCACCTAGGTCAAGCTACCCATTCATACCCCCCTTAATAGTACGACCAAAGGAAAAATAAAGTCCTAAACTACTCTAAGTGTCTCTCCAACTCCAATCGACACTTAGAACTAGTCCATCCTTAACCTTGTTGTCCATCCTTTGAAAACCAAAATGATTTCCATCATAGGGGCATGACAACCATGATTGCCCAAACGATCTCCATTACCATGACCTAACTCAATTGTTTCTACAAAATACACGTTAGTCACAGTAATCACGTATTGTCATTAATCTCCGAAACCCAACTAGGGGCCTAGATGCTTTCAATCTCCCCCTTTTTGGTGATTGATGACAATACTACCTCGAGTATGTGAAAGAGATAAGGTTTTTAACATGCTTGGTTCATATAAGCTTTAGGCAATAAGAACAAAGGTGTTAGACAAGCTTATATGACCCAAGCCATCATGATGTACTCAGAAGATATGAAATAAGCATGAGTACAAGTAATAAAGCTCATTTGCATCGGAGTAAAATGCGGAAGCAAAGGCAAATGAGCATTGCACAAGTGATATGACATATAAATAATTCAAAATAGAGAGCACACATGTCATATATCACAATGACATAGATATCACTATCACATAGATATAATAGTAAACATGAATGCATAATGTATCACACACACAAAAGCATAATAGTGTATCTCATAAATAGAAACTCACAAAAGCATAATAGTGTATCTCACAAATAGAAACTCCAAATGTAAATATAAGCTAATATAATAACTAAGCTCCCCCTAGATAATTAGCTCCCCCTAAGCCTAACATACTCAAACCCTCTCCCCCTTTGGCGTCAAACACCAAAACCTACGGGTCAGTCGGCGAGGCTACAACGGACGAGCCAGGCGCTGAGGTATGAGGAGCAAGGTGGAACTGGGTGCCATCATCGTTTGATCCGGAGCTCTGGGCTATCTGACCCTCTGAAGCTGGAAGTGATGCTGAAGCAATCTAGGTCAGATCAGGAACAGGTGCTACTATAGACTGAGCTGGTAGAACTAAAGCAGCTAGCTCTGATGATGCCACTGAGGAGGGGAGCATCTCTGTCGTCGCTGTGATAGGTGTAGCCATAGAAGGTCCTAGAACATGCAGGTATGGAGGAGTGGGCTGCCCTATCAACTCACTAAAGGAGGCTCCAAGACTCCTGGAGACGGAAGTATCTGGCTCAAGAAGCAATGATGTCTGTGCCGGTGTGAAGCTCGTCTGAAGTGGAGTGAACTGCGGGGCTACCACTGGTGAAGCGAACCACTGGGACACCTACTCTGTAGGAGAAGCATACTGTGCTGGTGCCTGTCCCTGACTCTAAAGCCCACTAGGCTGTAATGCTAGAGTCGTGAAAGTGGTGGCAGGCTGACCAAGCTAGGGCGTAGACTATGGCGGTGGAGCCCTAATCGTTGTCACTACATGCTGCATGAATCCGAGAAGCTACTGCTACATGAGGATCTGCTGCTGATGCATAGCCTGCTGCTGCTGATGTAGAGCATGTGTCTACTGCTGAATAACAAGCTGCTGGTGCTGGAACTCGTCCTGACGAGTCTGGAACTGTGCAAGTGTAGCAGCTGTCTCCTAAGCCTATCTGGCCTAGTCCTGCCTCATCCGCTCAAGTATAGCCAGAAGAGCGGGGTCAGTCTGCGGGGCAGGTGGCGCTAAACTGGAGCTACCGGCCTCAGCATCATGTCATCGTGGAGGCATATGTGGAATAGGCTGGTAATCATCATCAGAACTGTCACTAGGCTCGCTAGTGACCAACCCCTCCTGCTAAGCAAGCTCATCCTCCTTTGTAGCTGCAATACCCCTGATGATCTCATCCTGCTGGGCTACAGACTCTGGCACATCAGGATGACGATGTGGCTAACTCGGTGCCTGTGGTGTACTATGTCTGATCGTCTGAGACAAGTTATAAGAAGGGAACTCTGTCGTGGCACCACTATACTCAGCAATCATCTCAGGCGACTTTACAGAAATAGCTCTATGGATAAGGAAAGTGACCTAGTGAGCATAGGATAGCTGCCTGTGACCTCTAAAGCCCTTAGCCATAGTGTCCTCCATCTCTGACGGAAGGAGATCCCAGATGTCGAAGACTGTCTGCTGCATCAGAGAGTTGAGAAGCCAAAGCTGAATCCGAGTCAATCCCTATCTGTATCCCATCCTCGGGAGTAAAGTCCTCCTCATAACTGCCTCAAGCACGCGAGCAGTGGGCGTGAGATCACTAGGGTTCCTCCTCGAACCCTCACCAAAAGGCTCTGTAAAGCAGTGACGTACCAAGTCTATAGGGGGTACCATGCCACCATGAGGACATCTGGGAGGTGCAGTCTGTCCATAGCACACCTCATGGAGCCTAACAGGCTGCTCCTGAAGCCTGAGAATCTCCCTGACCCTAGTGCTAGTCAACCGATAGTCTCTGCCACCAAATGCAAAGTGAATGAACCTGTGGTGGGGGTCAATCCAGAGAGATGCGTAGAACTGACGAACCCAAGATGGAACATATAATCCGGTCCATCCAATCAGATCTGTCAGCCCCGACAGATATGCAAGGTAGGGGCGAATATGCTCTCTAGCTGCTGCAATAATAGACTAAATGCTGCATACTCTCTATGGTCTGAAGACTGCTCCACTGTTCAGATATGCATTGTAGAAGTCCTCCTGTAGAGGTGTATAGAATCCCTCTATTGCTCTCTCATCCCTCCTGGGTGGAAACCATACCTCAAAGTAAACAAACCTCAACTGCTGCACCTGCTTGGCTGTGGCAGCCCTCAAGTCAAGATGGGTCACTGGAGGCAGACCCTGTGGTCGAGGTGGTGGACGAGAACCCCTCCGCTGAGTGACTGGCCTCGGTGAAACTGGGACATGAGTGCGACCAGAGCGGCATAACTATGGCTGTGGTGCCGGCTCTGCCTCCTTGGCTTGCTGGCCCTCCTGAGTCTGCTGTGTCTGTTGTGGCTCCTATGTCTGCTGAGCTGGCTAAGGCTCATGAGTCTGCTGAGCTGGCTGAGGCTACTGCTGTGGCTCCCCCTGAGGCTGAACCTCGTCAATGGCAACACATCATCCTACAATCATGAGGGTCCTAGCTGGACCACCATGAAGACGCTCAACACGCTAAAGTGAAGCCATCGCGTCTAGTGAAAGCGGATCGGCAATCCAGACTCCACTGCGAGGGCCTCCTCTCTCGGCATGCTCTACGGCCTCTACAACTGTGGCGGCTCTTGCTGTATCTACATCTTGGTACTTGCGCTTCCTGACTGCCAGCTTCTTGGTCACTTTGCCTTTAGGTTCTATAGGCTGGCGAGGTGGGGGCCTCTGATCATCATCTCCTGGACCACCTCCAACATTCTTTGTGCGAGCCATCTGATGAATCAGAAGAGATCAACTGTCGCTGATAAAGACCAACTATTAATCTAACACTTCCAAGGCTTGGCCTCGATCCTTACTCACGAGCTTGGCCTTGAGTTAACAGACAACTGCTAGACGATCTCAACGGTACCGACTCGCTGCATGATGGAATAGATAGGATATACAAATAAATACAATGTATCTAATAGATGTAAAATCCTAGGAAGCAAGCAATTTAGATACGAAATTGAGACACTGGGCTTGCTACCTGTCGAAACAGTGAAATAGCAAGAGGAGGAACGGATCGGGGGACACCGAATTGTCTAGGGTTGGCAGAGGTGGATTGGCGGCACTGGATTGCGATTGAAATCAATGGCAAGGATCCAATGAAGAGCACTGTGGGCTTGCTTGGTGGTGGAGCTAGGGTACTGCAGCACTGGAAGCTCGTCAACGGCAGTGGCTCTGCAGTGGGTCGCCGGCGTGGTGGTGCTTGGTAGGGCACGGGCGTGAAGGAGCTGCACCTGACACGGTCGTGCTCTGATGCGGGACAGTCGGTGCGCGGGCAAGCTACGGCGTCACGTAGGCAACCGAGAGGTGGCGGCGGCGTGAGGGCAAGCATCGGCGTGCGCATAGGCTGGCACGGCGGCTGTGGTGGTGTGCGGGCAAGTGGCGGCGGAGGCGATCTAGGTGGATTAGGGCACACGACCACGCACGTGGATTATATGGTCCCCCCGGTGGATCCGAAAAGGAAAGGAAAAAGAGACCTGATGCCGCACGAAAACTACTGACCGGATGCTCTGGTGGTAGCGACCGGAGGCTACCACCCAGCGTCCGATCGATTCTAAAGAGGTCCAAATCCTCTAGAATCATGACCGAACGCGTCCGGTGGACACCGACCGGATGTAGCCAGAGTCTGGTCACTTAGCCTAGACGTCTTCATCATCGACCGGACGCTGAAGCTCCTTCTGACCGGACGCTGGGAAAACACTGTTTTAGCATCCGGTCACTCCTGCTCGGTAGCTGTTCACCTCCTGTGAACTGACCGGACGCTGGACACCTGAGTCCGGTGCAGCGTCTGGTCACTCCTTCTTCAGCAAATCTTTAAATTCCTTCGCGCTGCCTGTTCCCAATCAAGTCCCAACTCAAATAAGATCCAAATAAACACCAATTGGGACTGATGTGAGTGACCTCTCTCAAACCCTCAAGTTTTTCAAAATATTTTGCCTTAGGCTATAATTCTTTTTAAGAAAATAGGCAATAAGAGGGCGATTTAAGATAAACGACAAAACAACATTCATGCATATGCAATGCAATACTTGAAAGTAAATCTAGTTGCTTGTCAAGTTTGATCCAAGGTTAAGCTTCTTCACACGCTTTTCGGCGGTTATCTTAACCATGTTAGACAAGCCCTATGTGCATTATAAAGCATTAAACATGGTGTATATTACAATGCAATGCAAGGGACAACACAAGCTCAATTTTTAGTGAAGTTGCTAAAATCAAGCACATTGAGTTCATTCCGCAATCTACAAAATGTTGCCTCATCTAGCGGTTTAGTGAAGATGTCCGCCAATTGATCCTCGGTCCTTACACCTTCTAGTGATATATCATTTTTAGCAACATGATCTCTAAGAAAGTGATGACGGATATCTATGTGCTTGGTGCGAGAGTGTTGAACCAGATTATTTGTAAGTTTTACCGCACTTTCATTGTCGCACAAAAGCGGTACCTTTTCTAGAACTACACCATAGTCTAGCAAAGTTTGTTTCATGTATAGTATTTGTGCACAACACCGCTTCGGTGGTGGACAAAGCCACACTATTTTGTTTCTTGGAGGACCAAGACACAAGTGATCTACCAAGCAAATGGCATCCTCCGGATGTGCTTTTTCTATCAACTTTGCACCCGGCATAATCCGAATCAGAATAGCCAATTAATTCAAATCTAGCTCCTTTGGGATACCAAAGGCCAATGCTTGGTGTGTGCTTAAGATATCTAAGGATTCTTTTTACGGCAATTAAATGAGTTTCCTTAGGATTAGCTTAAAACCTAGCACACATACACACACTAAACATGATGTCGGGCCTAGATGCGGTCAAATATAACAAGCTACCAATCATAGAGCGGTAGAGAGTTTGATCAACTCGGTTACCTCCCTCATCTAGGTCGAGATGTCCATTTGTTGGCATTGGAGTCTTGATTGGCTTACATTCATCCATCTTGAATCTCTTGAGAAGATTATTAGTATATTTCTCTTGAGAGATGAAAATCCCTTCTCTCATTTGCTTGACTTGAAAACCAAGAAAGAATGTAAGCTCTCCAATCATTGACATCTCGAACTCCTTCGACATCAATTCACCAAATTCTTTGCATGACTCTTCATTTGATGATCCAAAGATAATATCATCAACATACTCTTGACAAATGAAGATATGCCCATCAAGCTTCTTGGTGAATAGTGTGGTGTCGACCTTCCCAATGATGAAGCCCTTCTCAATGAGGAAGTCCCGAAGGCGCTCATACCAAGCTCTTAGGGCTTGCTTACGCCCATATAGTGCCTTGGACAACCTATAAACATGATTAAGATATCTAGGGTCTTTAAACCCGAGAGGTTGATCAACATAGACTAGTTCATTAATAAAGCCATTTAAAAAAACACTTTTCACATCCATTCACTGTTCGCCTAAACGGTCGTTTAGCCCATTTACACATTGTTTAAACGCTACACGGTGGTACACCGTTTCCGTTTAATCGGTTGTTTTGACCGTTTAAACGACCGTTTTGCCCATTTAAACTCCTATTTTGCCCGAATAATGGGCTAAACAGCAGGTGATCGACTGTTTACCGTTTAGCGTTTAGGATAACACTGCATCCATTTGATAAAGTTTTATTTCATGATGTGATACATATGCAAGGAGGATACGGATGGCTTCTAATCTTGCAACCGGTGCAAAGGTCTCTCCAAAATTCAAACCTTCAACTTGAGAGAACCCCTTTACAACTAGTCTTGCCTTGTTCCTCACAACAACACCTTGATCATCTTGCTTGTTTCGGAACACCCACTTTGTTCCAATGACTCTTGCACCTTTTGGCCGCTCTTCAAGAGTCCAAACTTCATTACGAGTGAAGTTGTTCAACTCTTCATGCACGACATTTATCCAATCCGGATGTTGAAGAGCTTCTACCTTAGTAGGCTCAAAGCAAGAGACAAAAGAGTGATGAGCAATAAATGAAGTAAGTTTTTGAGATCGAGTCATTACACCCTTTGATGGACTCCCTATGATGAGATCTTGTGGATGATCTTAAAGTAGGGGTGTATTTCTTCTATTGACCACTTGAGGGGGAGGTTGTGGAGTATCAACATCTTGTGCTTGTACCACCATTTGTTCACGGGAGACATGAGTATTTTCATTTTCTACTCTCCCATCTTTTTCATCATCTTGTGTCATATTTGATGAAGAGGGTGGATCAATCACTTGCACATCATCTTTAGGCTTGATGTCTCCAATCGGAATGTTCTTCATAGCCTCCCTCAATGGTTCATCACCTACATCATCAAGATTCTCATGTGCTCCTTGGGAGCCATTAGATTCATCAAATTCCACATCATATGTTTCTTCAACCAAGCCGGTGGCATGATTAAATACTCTATATGCTTTGGACTTTGATGAGTAACCAACAAGAAAACTAATATCACAACATCTTTGGAACTTCCCTAGGTGTTGCCGCTTCTTGTAGATGTAGCATTTGCAACTAAACACCCTAAAGAAGGAGACGTCCAGCTTCTTCCCATTGAGCAACTCATAAGGTGTCTTGCCAAGGAACTTTTGAAAGAATAGGCGGTTTGATGCATAGCATGTAGTGTTGATTGCTTCCGCCCATAAAGCTTCGGGGGTGTTGTACTCATCAAGCATTGTTCTTGCAAGAGTGATCAATGTCCGGTTCTTCCTCTCAACTACACCATTTTGTTGAGGAGTATATGTTGCGGAGACTTCATATTTGATTCCAACTTCATCACAATAAGCTTCTATGTTTGTGTTGTCAAACTCTTTCCTATTGTCACTTCTTATCTTCTTGAGCTTCACTTTAAATTCATTTTGTGCTCTCTTGGCAAACTTCTTGAAGCAAGATGCAACTTTGGATTTGTCATGAAGGAAGAATACCCATATATACCTTGAATAATCATCAACAATCACAAGATAATAAAGATTTCCTCCCAGACTCTTGTATGTTGTTGGTCCAAATAAATCCATGTGAAGGAGTTCTAGCACTCTTGTGGTTGACATGAAAGATTTTGTTGGATGGGTATTTGCAACTTGCTTGCCGGCTTGACATGCACTACAAAGCTTGTCCTTCTCAAACTTCACATCCTTCAACCCTCTCACCAAATCATTCTTCATTAGCTTCTTGAGTGAGCTCATCCCAACATGAGCAAGTCTTCTATGCCATAGCCACCCAAGTGTTATTTTGGTGAATAGGCAAGTCTTCAAATTTGCATCTTCGAAGGTGAAGTCCACTAGATATAGGTTGTTGTATCTAAATCCTTTGAATATCACTTGTTCATCATCCTTCTTAGATACAACAACTTTCTTCTCGGTAAACAAGCATTTGAAGCCAAGATCACACAATTGCCCAACGGATAGCAAGTTGAAGCTTAATGAAGCAACATATAGCACATTGGAGATTGAATGATCATTTGATATTGCCACTTTGCCCAATCCTTTGACCTTGCCCTTTGAATTATCCCCAAATGTAATTCTTTCTTGCCCATCTATTTCTTCATCTAGTGAGGTGAACATACGAGGATCACCGGTCATATGTTGTGTGCAACCACTATCAATAACCCAATGACTTCCACCGGTCTTGTAGTTCACCTACACACAAGAGATCAAGCTTTAGGAACCCAAATTTGTTGAGGGCCCTTCACCTTGTCAACAAGTGACTTTGCAACCCAAATTTTCTTAGGCCTATTCTTATTTGGAGGTCCTAAGAACATCACTTTCATCTTTCCACTAGAATCCTTTCTAAGCATGTAGTGAGCATTGAAGGCAAAGGGTCTAGCATGCTTGGGCAAGGGTTGTGGTGGTGGAGTTTGGCACTCATGAGCAAAGTGGCCTTCTTATCCACACTCAAAGCATCTCTTTGGCTTTGGCTTTGATTGTTGTTGTTGAGCTTGAGCCTTCTTATCTTTGTTTGCCATGTACCCAATACCACTTCTATCCATGTTCATGACGGTGTTCATTAGACGCTCACTTTGAAGATATTTGCCTCTAGTGAACTTGCTCAATCCAATCTTGAGATGCTCTTTTTCCAACTTGAGCTTCTTGTTCTCTTCCTTGAGTGCATCACTACTTTTATCTTCCTTGAGTGCAACCTTGTTTCTTTCTTCCTTGAGTTTCTTGTTTTCTTCTTTTAGCTTGTCATTCTCAAGAATCAAGTTGCCCTCATGATCAAGAGTTTCTAGCACAATGGTGTTGTGGGTTTTGAACTCTTCAAACTCTTTCTTTAGCTTTTCATTATCATGCTTGAGCTTGACATACTCATCATAGTCATTGCACTCAACCACTTGCTTGCCTTTGCCACTAGATCCTTGCTCAATGCTCTCATCAATTAGATCATCACATGATGTAGCTATATCAATCTTAACAACATCATTAGTGGCATCATGTGGCTCATTGGGTAAAAATTCTTGAGCAATAACAAGGGTATCATGATTAACCTTAAGAGTGGTATATTCATCCTTTAGCTTGTTATGGCTAGTGATGAGCTCTTTGTGCACCCACTCAAGTTTATCATATTTATCTTTAAGCTCTTTCTTAGAAGATTTGATCTCCTTGAGTTTGGATGACATAGCATCATTTTCTTCTCTAAGCTCAACACTAGCCTTTTCGGCTATCTCACATTTAGCTAAAAAAGAATCATTCTTAATCTCAAGCTTTTCATTTTTAGCTCTAGTCTTTATAATGATCTTAGTGTATTTCTTTAGTAATTTAGCAAGATCATCATAAGTAGGTGACTCATATTCATCATCACTATCACTATCACTATCACTATCATCATTATGAGCATGATCATCACCACTACTATCATCATCATGTGATACCTTTCGTTCACCCTTAGCCATAAGGCATAGGTGTGTAGAGGATGATGGCGGTGGTGGCGGTGAAGATGATAAGTCAATAGCAATGGCGGCCACCTTCTCGTTGTCACTTTCATCATCGGATGATCCACTAGATGAATCAATGTCCGTGAGCCAATCACCGACGATGTAAGCCTTTCCACTCTTCTTCTTCTTGTGGAAATCCTTCTTCTTGCCATCTCTCTTCTTGTATGGCTTTTTCTTTTTCTTCTCATCTTCATCTTCATTGCTTGAGTCATCTTTCTTGCCCTTGTTCTTGTTCTTGAACTTGTCTTTCTTGGGCTTTGTGCATTGGTGAGCTAGATAACCAAGTTCTCCACAATTGTAGCAATCCATCTCGGAGATTGGCTTCCTTCTAGAGCTTGTGAAGAACTTCTTCTTCTTGCCATCAAACTTGATGCCACTCTTGTTGAGCTTCTTTAGCATCTTGGCGGTCTTCTTCACCATGAGAGCAAGACTTTCATCATCAACTTCATCATCACTTGAGCTCTCATACTCAAGTCTTGCCTTGCCCTTCTCTTGGCAAGCTTTGAATGCTAAGTCCTTATCTTTCTTCTTGGTAGAGGATGAGCCATCTTGTGGAGTGATGTGCATGTACATCTCATGAGCATTGATCTTCCCCAAGATTTGTGTCGGTATAGCGGTGGAAAGATCACCTTGATGTAGCACGGTTACAATATGCCCATATTTGTCAATGGGGAGGACACTCAAGATCTTTCTTACAACATCGAATGGTTGCATTTGAGTGAGTCCAAGCCCATTGACTTCCTCTACAAGAACATTCAAACATGAATACATTTCATTAGCACATTCTTTAGGAAGCATTTCAAAAGAGTTGAGCTTTTTCATGACAAGATGATAGCGTTCCTCACGTCCACTCTTAGTTCCCTCATGGAGCGCACAAACGTCCGACCATAGTGCATGGGCGTCTTTGTGGTTCCTCACATGATTGAACACATCTTTGCAAAGACCTCTAAAGATAGTGTTTCAAGCCTTTGCATTCCACTTCTCATAGTTTACCTCATCACCTTGAAGGTTAGTAGCATCCTGAGGTTTTGGAAAGCCTTGTAAGGCGGCTCTAAGTATACCAACATCTAGAGCCTCAAGATACGCCTCCATGCGAATTTTCTAATAAGGAAAGTCATCTCCCTCAAAGATAGGGGGAGGTCCATCCCCGTGAGACATCTTACTCTAAGCGGTTAAGCCTAAATACATGAGCACGAGGCTCCGATACCAATTGAAAGGATCAAGATGCCCAAGAGGGGGGGGTGAATTGGGCTAATTCTAAATTTCTTTGCAATAATTAAATCCTATGGTTAGCCCAATTAACCCCTTGTGCCTAGAAAGTGTTCCTAATTGTTCTACCGCACAAAAGACTTGCAACCTAAGTTCCAAACCTACTCTAGCATGGCAATTCTAAGAATGTAAAGACATGAAATGAATTGCTCAAAGTAAATGCTCAAAGTAAATAGAGAGGAAAGGAATGCGGCAATGTTTTGCCGAGGTATCGGACAGTCGCCACTCCCCACTAGTCCTCGTTGGAGCACCTGCACAAGGGTGTAGCTCTCCCTTGATCCATGCAAGGATCAAGTGCTCTCTACGGGTTGATTCTTTGACACTCCGTCGCGGTGAATCACCCACAACCACTCACAACTTGAGTTGGGTCACCCACAAGTTCCGTCGGGTGATCACCAAACTCCCAATCACCACCAAGCCATCTAGGTGATGGCGATCACCAAGTGTAACAAACACGAACTCTCACTTGACCACGACAAGCCTAATGAGAAGGTGGATGCACACTTTGCTACTCTTGATCTTCACTAATGAGGGCTCTCTTTGGGATTCTCAAATCTCAATCACCTCACTAGGACCTTGCTCTTCTTGGCACTCTCTAAGGTGTTTCTCAGCTGTTGGAATGAGCAAAAGTACCCCCACACACGAGTGGAGGCTCTATTTATAACATGGGCTGAAAAATGAACCATTATGTGCCTCTGCGGGGCGACCGGACGCTCCGGTCATGTTGACCGGACGCTCCGGTCAGTATACCCCGAACTCTAGTGTTTTCAGTGTGACCGAGCGCTGGCAACGTCCAGTCACGATTTTCCCTCTCTGGAACCTTATTGGAGTCGACCGGACGCTGCCTCTCAGCGTCCGGTCACTTGACCTCTCAGCGTCCGGTCGCACCAAACGTTTTCACCTTGGCCAAATGAACTGACCGGATCCTGAGCCAGCGTTCGGTCAAACCGGAGCCAGCGTCCGGTCAGTATTTGACCCTCCATTCACTTCCAACTCTCGATCATACGTGAATGAAGTTTGCTCCATTGGATCTAAGGGCTATTGTGGAGCTACCTAGTGCTAGTTTTAACAAGTGTGCACCACACCTAACTCACTAGCCTCACCTAGGTCAAGCTACCCGTTCATACCCCCATTAATAGTACGGCCAAAGGAAAAACAAAGTCCTAAACTACTGTAAGTGTCTCTCCAACTCCAATCGACACTTAGAACTAGTCCATCCTTAACCTTGTCGTCTATCCTTTGAAAACTAAAACGATTTCCATCATAGGGGCATGACAACCATGATTGCCCAAATGATCTCCATTACCGTGACCTAACTCAATTGTTTCTGCAAAACACACGTTAGTCACAGTAATCATGTATTGTCATTAATCACCGAAACTCAACTAGGGGCCTAGATGCTTTCAACAGCGAAGGGAAAAGAGGAGAAATGAGAAGGAGAAGAAGTCCTCCAGAATCACCGGGTCCTTCTTCTTTATGCGGGTCCCGCCGACCCTGTAGACGCCAATAGGGACAGCTTCTCGTCGCGGTCCTGTCCATCACTGGCGCCACGTGTAGGCGTCGTCTGCCGGTCATGGCGCTCTATTTTGTCCTGGCGGACATCGTGGTGAACTGACATACCTGTCAGTGTTCGTACGAGGGTTAGGCAGAACAGTACCGGTACGCCTGACGCTGTTCCTGATGTGAATCCCCAGGTATGGCCCGTCACGGCCATGGGTTATAACGGGGCGTTCCGGTCACTTCCTAGGCGTCAGAGCTTTGACCTAGACCCATACGCTTGGACCTAGAGTGGTTGGCGATTGTATGGGTCTTCGTTGGGCGAGACGGAGCCTCTGGCCTTGGGGTCAGGCAAGGCAGGAGCCCAGACCCATGGGTCGGGCGAGGCGAAACGCGGACCCAAGGGTCAGGCGAGGTGGAGCTTGGACCCGAGGGACGGGTGAGGCGGAGCCCTGCCCTCAGAGGTCGGGCGAAGCAGAACCGGCCCTCAGAGGTCAGGCGAGGCGGAACCGGCCCTCGGAGGTCAGGCGAGGTGGAACCGGCCCTCAGAGGCCGGGCGAGGTGGAGCTTGCGTACCTGGGGTCGGCAAGAGCTGTAGTCGCGCCCTTGACTGCTCGGATGAATTAACGTTGATGGTTATTAGCTCCTCCTCTTCGGGTACCCTGGTATTGGTCCCCGACAGTGTCTTTCCTATTTTTTATTTAAAAGAATAATTGCTTAGAGTATTTAGAGCCTTATTATTCTTTTAGCTGAATGATTAGTGTTTTAAAAAAAAACTTTCATGTCGAGCCTCCGTGTTTTGTCCCATTGGATTCTGTTCACTACTCAACTATGTGTCAACAATGTTTCCCTTCTCTTATAGGAATAATTAGTTTGTGTCGATGAATGCTGCTATTCTTTGCACTGAGCTCAGTTTGTTTGATCGGCTATTTATAGCTCTTCAGCCTTATCTTTATGCACTATTTAAAATGTCTAGATAGTACTGCAATTGGTAAGATATTTTTCCTTAAAAAAACCATTATTCCCTGCCAATAGTAAATTACCAATGGCAGAGTGATATGATTTTATTAGTTCCTTCATATTGAAATATGTGTTATGTCTTGGTTCTTCTTGGCAATTCCTATTATATTTATTTTATTTCTACAGACTTTGTCTCCATGTTTTGCAGCAATGGTGTGCTAGAATTAACCTCAAGGTGCTTCTTGTGCTCCTTCATCGAAGGTACAGCCCCTCGCTCAGCCTGGTCACAGTTTCTTTTTCATTTAGTGCTCATCATGCCATAGTATACCTATTTGCATGTAGAAAAATAGCAACATTGACTATACTGCAGTGTCCTACGTCTGGTGGAAGTGCCAGATAGGTACACATGGTGTTTTAGCGAGTAGTGTTCTGCATGGTTCACCTTTTGTTGTTTCATAAAATAAAGCATATATTCAGTTGTAGACCACATCGTTAAGAATCAGGACAAAAAATAAAGTGCCTATTTTTCTTGTGTAGTTAGTCTGCCATGTCGTTGGGGAGAATTAGCGCCCTGTTCGTTTGGGCTTGTTTGGCTTATAAGCCGTATTTTTTTAGCCAACGAACAATATTTTTCTCTCACACCAAATCAGCCAATAGTACTTTCAGTCATGGCTTATCAGATGCTTGCTTTTCCATGATGCTCAGTGGGTTTTCCACGGTGCTCACCGGATATCACAAAGTTAATTTTGCCCGGGCTCCTTGGTGTGCTCTCTCGTATTAAATTCTACTCAAACGATAATTCTATACGCTCTTTCGTGTTTGGACTTCCATTCCGCACAGAGCGGGAGCTCTCTGCACTAGGTACGCTCTTTTTTGTTGAGTTTGAGTTGGACAAGTCCGCCTCCATTAGTATCATGAGCAAATATGGATTTATTTATTGCCGGGTCTGTGTGACTGTTACTGTAATTGTGTTTTGTATTTCTTTTATGTGCGCTCAGGTTGTGTAAACGTACTTCCTTAGCTTTCTTGCAATAAACCTGCCAAATTTGTGTTCTCAGAGTATTTGAATTCTATTTTTCATGTTTAAAGTTTCCCTTTTAGTTCTCTATCCCTTTTCACATATATGTGTGTCTAATAATTGTACCTATTTCGTGGCTTTTCCCAGAGGTTGAAGGCATAGTTGATAGATAAGAGTGCCACCCTAAAATGGAACCAACAGCTCAGCATCTGCAGTTCCTATTAGAATGGTATGCATTATGTTCCATGTCATCTATCCCTTTCTTTTCTAAATCTGTTGGCTGTGTTTTCTGGTCCATTCAGTTCCATGTTGATGTTGTTGCTGCTTCAACATACAAGATGTTAGCAGACATGTTCATCTTGCTCATTGGATTACACAAAATGACAGAAATTGAGCTTTGGTTTTTTTTGTCTTTATTGTATGCTAGTGCATAGCAACCACCAAAATAATAAGTATAGCTAAAGGGCGCTAGCATAGAGCCATTTCTGTATATTATTCATACAATGGTGCTTCACATTTGGATTGTTGCAGGGCAGCACCAAAGTGCAGAGGCACCAGCCTGCACTGAGGGGATGGCATGAGGTCTGGTTCAGCGGCAGCAGCAGCAGGTCTTGTTTTTTATACCCAACTAATAGATTTTGGTTTGCTTCATCATGCTCTTTTGGGGAACATGACATACAATTATCTGCAATTGCCTTGGGTACAAAAGATTTATCTAATTATTTGCAACAATCAGAATGACCTGCTCCTTTTATATTGGCTAAATTTGTAAAAACAATACCTGTTGTAGAAACACATGCTAACAATATTGGAGATTAGTGTAATGGGTGCATGGTTGCATGACATAGAAAAAGGTTCGACAACCACTCTTGGTAAGAATAAACGCAGCTTTGCAATCTAAATATTTTTTCTCTCTCTAAGATTTATTGTGTACTCTGCTTCACACAATGTATTTCTGTTATTATTCAATTTGATCAATTTACAAGATCCGTTTGTCCTTTTCACATATACAATGTGCGCTGCTGATATAGGTTCAGTTTCACATAGCTAGTCTTTTTTTAATTTCCTGATGGTGTCGCTAACTTTCTAATAGCTGCCACTTTTGCTATAAGGCTAACTAAGCCACTAAAAAACAGCACCCTTATTCTTTCTTGCAATGTTTCCTTATCGACTGCATATACCAAGTGTGTGGTGCAAACGCATCAGCAAAAAAAACTACTAAAGGCTGCTCCTTATTCTTGCTTGCAGTAGTAGTTCTTTCTCTACTGTGGGTTCCGACAACAGTATGCACACTGTGGAGGAATGACAAATTTCAAGGTGTTCTCTTTCCAGGTCTTTGTATTCATGTTTAGGTAACTGCATGATTTAGCCATTTCAAATTAATGGTCTACTCCCTTGTTCGTGTCCTTCACTTCCAACAAAAAAAACATAGTTTTCTCCTCGGACGAAACTATTTACCAAACTAAATGACATAGCAAACATGCCTACTGTGATATTGAGAGAATAAATTTTCAAACTATACTGCAGTGTTTTCTTCCTCTTGGTTCCCTTAGGTCCGCAAGTTCTTATTATTCATGGCCCATTAATTTAGCTAATGGGATGCCCAGCGTGTAAGAATAGCATTGCTAACAAAAGGTCGATGGAATCAATGAAACGAGGCGAAAAAAACTAATGGTGGAGACCAATCTTTCGAGTTTCCACAAAGTCAGCTTGATTATTTTTGTGATGTCCTGAAGTCGATTCCTGTAGAACGGGTGATTTTGTTGTAGTTAGTAGTGCCAATTTGCTCTACTTTTGTACCCATCAAATTTGGATGTGATTATTTATAGACTTCAATAACACCTAGGCTACTAAAAAAACAATATGGTGCCTCTGAAATATGTTGCCAAAGTAAAGGTGATTTTGTAGAGTGAAACTAATCAATGCAGACTGAAACAACCATTCTTATATTAGTTCAGTTTTTCTATGCTTGGATTAGATAGGAAAAATGTATTTGTTTCGGTAAGTACAAATAACAAGTACAGTTGTGCCTATGCCTTCTGAATGCTTACCTATGCTATTGGATTGCTCATTAATTGGTTGCAGCTGCACTGAAATTAGCAAGTTGACAAATTAAAAAAACAGACAAAGTAGGGGGTGACAATACATTAATAAGTATGTCTAGGGTGTTTTGCTATTTTCTTTTGGCATTGCATGAAGCTCATATAATCTCAAGGTGTGATCTGCTTGAGAAGGCATCATTTTAGTATGAAATAACCTTGAACAACAGCTTGAGACATGGACCGAAGATACCTACAATGCTAAAACTGACATTTCCATGTGCAAGTTTTGACCTATTCGATAGAATTAGATAGATTGTATGGTTGCTGCACTTGGAGAATTTGGCACTGACAAAACAGTCACCCAGAACATTGCGTTTTCTCCTATTACCTATGCTACAGTGCCTTCTCCTAAATTTTTTGTTCATACCACAACACACCTTTTCCTTTGTAAGTCTTTTTCCAAAATCCTTTGCAATGAGAAACCATAAATTGTTGTTTGGATCAGCTGACATGCCATAGTTTTTGGTTCTACAAAGATCTATTTTAGTTTATTTGTGTTGTATTCCTTTCTTGTTTTGTCACTGCCTATAATAAGCTGACATTCATGTTAGAATTTTAGGCAATATCTCTTTTAGAATTTGCTTCCAGAATAATGTGCAGGATGTTCTCACCAAATATTGTTACCGGGTTTCAGAAACATGTCCTGCATTCAACATGCATTGGCAATGTTGTTATTGAAAAGCATCCCCTTCTTACTGGCGAATTTGATTTTAGCAAGCTGCTAAAAAAACATGTTAATTGAAAAAAAATCGCCCTCTTTCTACTTTCCTTTCGGTCCCTTCCCTTTTATCTCATTTCTAGGAGGACAAGAATGTGCAAATATGAAAAGGGAGAGACAATGTGATATTTCAAAGCGATAGAGATTTTGAGTGGCATCTTCCCAGGTAGAGTATTGAGTAGCATTTCCCCCCAAATTCTGTTTGTTTGAATTGGCACAGCGGCATAGATCCATTTCTGCCTCTCTGCCTTTTCTGCCAACAATCCTTTTAGTTGCAACTACTTTAGGTAATTGATGAACTTTGCTGCAGACAAGAGGTGTGGTGTTCCCAAAACGTCCTATCGATGCTCCACCAAATTTACTCCTCCAGCTACACATAATTCTTGGACCTATGATTCACCTACATATGCTGCTGGAATGTCCTCAGATGTTGAGACTATGAGGTTATGCCCTTGTCCTTCCTAATTTGGCCTTTCCTCATTCAATTAACCTGTCTTATGTGTTTTGTAGTGTTTTTCTTAACTGATAGTTTAGGCGATTTGAATAAGATTCGATATGGTGTATTCTTTAAATCCATCTGATGGTGGATATTGTTCTATGCAGCTGACGATCTTACACCACCACACCGGCGACCTCTCTGATCGTGAACCAAACTACTAAGAAGATCCACGTCGGACCATCAGTGGCTACGCTGGAAGGAAAGCTTTCCTGTTGCGCCACATCTTCTACTTAGCTAACACCTTCTGCAAATGCGCTTCTTGAATGATGTCATTATATAGCCCGAACATTTGTCCACGGCCCTGCCTAGCTGCTTACTTATTTTCTGCTCTTATATGCACCCTGTATTTATGCCCCAAATAGTGCTATGTATGCCTATTGTGCATGGTTCTGAAGAGCTCTGCACCAAAGCCCCAACCATAATGTATAATTAGTCAGCTAAAACTATGTTCCATAAAGTATGTTCAATTAGGTATATATTCGCCTATTACTCTTAATTAACTTATCATATAATTTTAGTGCATCACATCATACTGTTTACCCACGCGCGCGCATAGGCGCGCGCTTTGTACCAGTGAGCCAAGGACCGCCGTGTGCGGTGTGCCCCGGCCAAATCCTAATGAGCCTGGCGTCCACCGTGCCTCATCCTTGCTTATCTCGTTGCCCCAACCCCAAATCCTAAAATCCCTGTAGTGGGCTAGCAGCAAGGCTTCCAAGTGTCGGTGTAGTGTCCTGTTCACATTATAGGGAGTAGTGCAATGCAGCCGTGTGGCGTGTGCTACATAGGTAGAATGCCAGACAACAGCAATGAGCCAACAACCAAGTCCAAAGTTATTGTGAAAGTAGTGAATAGATTAATTTATCCTCAAATTAGTTCAATTGATGTAGTATGTAGATGTAGGCAATATAAATTAAAAAATCATTGGTTGATTATTTATGAATTATGTATATGTTTTATTTGTTTGTAGGATTTGTTATGCAAGTAATAAACTTTATTGTTGAATCGAGGATTTATTATATCATTTAGCACTTGCATATTGAATCACAGGCTAAAATACACTCTTGTTCTCTCTCCATTTCAAAATATAATAATCCATAATATATATCTAGTAACGTAACAAAAGATACGTATATATAGTAACTAAAAAGTCAGAACGACTTATCATAATTTGAAATGGAGTACCATTTATTAAAGGAGCTCTTGCATTTGTACCCTTGTTTTGTATCGAAATTGTGATTTTGCCCTTATTTTTTTACTTTGTGAATTTACCCCTATTGTGCCATTCACGAAGCACCAGTTTGCCCCTGCTCCGTCATCCACCCCTAACGGTGTTAAACTTTGTACAAAATGACATAAATGCCCATGCGATTTTGCCCTTGTTTGTTATGCCTAATTGTGATTTTACCTTGGTTTGGAATTAGACTTTTTTATTGTATGCTGACAATTGATTAAATTTGGTAGAAAAATGTAAGGAACGAGGATGGGAACGAGACCTCGGCGATCTTAGCCCTGAGCTCCTTCTGCCGTTCCTCAAGCGCGCCGTACTCTTGGACGATGGGCATGAGGACGCTGAGCCTGTCCTGCCTGAAGTGGAGGAAGTTGAGGAGAGCGCTGAGGATGTAGACGACATGGCCGCGGTCGGCGCGGAGGAGGTCACGGAGATTGAGGTCCCGGAACTGGATGGACTGGAGGAAGGCGTTGGCCCTCCGGTAGATCTGCGTGAGCGCTAGGGCGTGCAGGTGGTGCTCCGGGTTGTCGAGCGTCTGCAGCGCCTGGAACTGTAGTTGCTCGTCGGGCTCGTCGCTGCAACAAGCAAAATGCCCCCCAAAGCAAGCAAACGCAGAGATGAGGCCGGATCCAGGTAAGACGGGACAACTCGTGGCGGGGGGAGCAGCGGGGGCGTACCAGACGAAGTTGGCGAGGAAGAGTTCGAGGACCTCGGTGACGAAGCCGGGCCGAGGGTTTTCGACGTCCGCGGCGCAGAGGTTGGGGCTCGGCGCGATGCCGTAGCTCTGCAGCGCGTCCACGATCTCCGCCGGCTTATACTTCGGGAGGAGTAGGAGCTCGACATCCCCTCCGCTGCGGGCACCACCGGCGAATCGAATCGAAATCGGATGGGTGGGGTGGGGTGGGTGCGGTGGCAGCGGGTTTTCCCCTTTCCACTCTGGCAGGTGGCGGCGTTGGGGCCCCTCCCCGTGCCTGGAGGAAGGCCGTGCCCGCACCTAGAGCCGTGGCCCCGCGCCCACAACCAGGAGGCAGCCCCTTCCCACGCCCGTGCTCTGGAGCCACGGCCTCCCCTTCGGTGCTTCTACAGCCGCCGCCGGGAACCCGCACTCACGAACAGCCCGAGCCCGGTGCAGACAGACGACGCCCGTGCTTCGGTCTAGGATGAGGAGATAAGGATAAGGGGCATTATAGTCATTTAGCCCTTGCTTTTCAGATTTGGAATTTTTTTAATTCGTTTAATCCATGTTAATATGACGGACGTGAGAAGTAGGGGCAAACGGACCATTCAGTTTAAAATAACAAGGGTAAAAACACAAAGGTAAAAAAGTAGGGGCAAAATCACAATTGGCTTACTGGACAAGGGTAAGAACACTATTATCCCTTTATTAAATTGCTAACGCAAACTCAAATGGGCCACTGGTCGTGCGTCATTCGGAGCGCGTGCCACCCTAGCCCGTGAGCCTAACACGACCTCACGGCCGTGCCTTCCTCCTCCACCATTGTTGTCGGAGGCGAGCTTGACGATGTTAGGGTTTCATGGTCAGGGGCTTTGGTTTGCTAGGGCTCCGTCAGCGACCTTAGAAAGGGGAGGGGCCGGGCCACGCTCTCCCGTACAGCGTGGTGAGGTCACACGTTAACATGCTCTAATTGCTAAATATGTGCGGGTTTGCGGCCGTTCGTTTCTTCAACTATGCGGCTCGTATGTGTTTCGTGGACTTCGTGGCTGATACCTGCAAGCCCGCATGACCCGCAAAGATCTGTGCTGCTGCTGTTGGACCACGCGGAATAGCGACTGCCCGTCGATGCTAGCGGCCTGTGCCGCTCCTTGGAGGCTCGGACTCCTGCTCCCATCTTGCGAACCGGAAGCAGCGTATGGCGCCTCTGCTGCTTAGAGACATCGTGCATGGCCACAAAGTAAGAAAGTTCCAGTGCCTTTGCTTTTTCACTCTAATCCAAGCCTCCAACGACTGTAATGACGACATGAAGGCCAAAAGGCCATGTTTCTGAACCAAAACAAAGATTGAATAGCTCAAAATGTGATCAATCAGCAATCAGTGAAATCCAAACGGCTTTGAAGAAGACGAGCGGCAAGTACGACCACAGCTCAAAACAAAAGCTACTTCAATCGCACACCCGGTCACCTGCACATATGATGGGGAAAGAAGATGTTCGCGATGGTTCGTCGGGATCCACCTCGAGGAAATATTGGCAAGGGCGGTGGCCGGTGGCCGGTGGGAGCGGAGTAAGTCATCTCACTGCCAGCTTTCACCGCCGAGGAGTGCGATGCCGACAAGGGTGCGGCGGTGGTAGCCATGGGATTGGAGAGAGGGCGACGCGGATAGAAGCGGCGGCGATACTTTTTGCGGATCTCGCAGGTTTGCGTGGAAATTCACTTGTGTCCAATAGGCTTAGCGGGCTGAACGATAGTGGTCCGCAATCAATTGGCAGCCGGTCCGCAACAGCCGCATACAGCTATTTTGCGGGGCGGGGCAAGCGGGTAACGTTAAGAACCCGCCCCGCCTGCATTCTTATCAGCAGATGTTGCGTCGCTGTCCTCGCCCTAGGTTACAAACACGAGACAGTTGCACTCTGCCAATGGATGGCTTATCGTTTGGGAGACGCTACTGTTGTACTACTGTGTACTCGTATGTACTCCGTACGTATTTGAGCTTCTTTATCCCGCTGGACGCCTATGAGAAGTTAATTATAATTAGGGGCTGTTTGATACAGGCGACTAGATGTTTGATACTAATTATGACTATTAAATATAAACTCGTTGCAAAATTAATTGTATAAGCCGTGATTAATTCGTGAGATGAATCTATTAAGTCTAACTAGTCCATGATTAGCAAATATGGTGCTACAGTAAACATATGCTAATCATGTACCATTGTTCTTGAGACTTCGACCTGACACGAGCACGCATTGACCATTGTTCCATGTGGACTTGTTTTCTCGTGACGCAGCCCACGGCCTTGACTCCGGCCTGTCGTTCTCCTCCCGTCATCCTTGCGATGAGTCTGACATTGGATCTGCTAAAGTGCCTATGCACCCCCGAGGCCCCGATCAGCCTATCATCAAGGTTGTACCATGCGAAAAAACTGTTATTAGAATCGTTTAGAGTATCTTTAGCAGTGCTACCCAAATGAAGATGAGCAGCGCCTCCATCGCAGCCAGCACATGAGATTGAAGATGAGCAGCGCTATAGAACAAGTAAAAATGGGCCAGTGCCTTGTTCGCTTGGCTGATAAGCCATGGCTGAAAGTAACGTTGGCTGATTTGTTGTGAGAGAAAAATACTATTAGTTAACTAAAAAAATACGGCTTTAGGCCTACATCTAACTGTCGCCTCTGTATTGAGAATAAGATGAACTCAACCCAACCGGCAAGAAGCAGTATCAAATCCCTCCCCCCTCAATTTCATTGCATGCTCTGACATTGACTCGCCTGTTCGCTGGGTTGTAAACGACCGTGGATTATAAACCAGAACAATATTTTTCTCTCATATTAAACCAGCGAACAATAATAATCCACAATCGTTTCCGCCGAAACAAACAAGCTGAACCTGTCCCCGCTGATAGGCCATCCTGTGCTGTTGCCCAACTACCCATCTCAACTGTCGGGTCGAGCGTTAGCATTCATTCATAGTGAGACCCGGCAGTCGGCGGGAGATGGCGCGCTGGTTCCGTTGCTATTGCCTTGCCTAGCCTAGCCTTGCTAGCGTGGGCGAGGAAAAGCTTGCCGGTGCAAAAATCAAGGAAAATATTGCCGGTGCAAAAATCAAGGTAGGCAAGATTAAGAATCCAAACACCCTATCCAATTTAATTTCTTGTTTGGTAAGGTAAAGCAGCGTTGGGTAAAAGTTGCAAGAAGGTGGCGGGGGCGACGAAGGGCGCCGCGGCACCGCGCCGTTTCAAATTCGAACGCGTCACGGAACACCTGGACAGAGCGGAGGTCGATGGCTGCCACGTCCACCGCGTCGCCGACATGCTGGTGCTCTCGCCACGTCGGATGAATGTCGACGCGCCAATTCCCATCTCGATAAATTTGATCTGAGCCTCTCGCTGACAGGCTGGGCTTGTGGGCTCCAACGGGCCAGGGCCGAAGATGCTGCCGTTCTGGGCAGCATCCGCGAACTGCGCTGTCCTGGCACGAAGTGAAAGGTCATCGCGCCGCCGAGCCGGCCGTGGGCCAGGGCACGTCGCCGTTACGTTTACCCGGCGGAGACGGCAGACGACGTCGTCTCGCTCGCGCAGGCGCAACCGCGAACCTCCCGAAACTGCCCTCGGGCTCGGGGAGACCGCAGAACCGCGCTTGTGCTTGTGCGGTTGTGCCGCCGCCCCCCCGGGCGGCTCTTCTCTTCCTTGCTTCCTCGGGGTGAACGTGGGGCGGCAGCCCCGCGGTCCCGCCGTGCCGGGCCGGGTTTCGGTTTGCTCTCTTTTTCCACTGGCGTTTTGGTAACCTCGCCCCGGTCAAAATTGGCGGATTCCTTCAGCAGCCAAAGGGCAGGTACACGATTTCTCCACCGCAGCGTCATCGCGTGCAGGCCCGAGCGGTAACTTTGATTGAACTCCACGCTTAAAAGATTCGTGGTTTTTCTTTTTCTTTTTTGAAATCTGCTGCTGCATCTGCATGTGTCACTCCCGGGATGGTTGACGGTGCACTGTCCGTCTTGGTTGATGGTCACGGCATCCGTCGAGGGGCAGGAAAGAATTGAGAGCTGCCGAGGGAAAAGGGGTCGGAATCGTCTTCGCTGTCATAGTTTAATCTAGCTTTCGTAACAGTTAGTTTAACTGAGGGCCGAAAAATGTTGGTGCTGGGTACATACTAACTACGAACTAATCAACTGACTAATGATGTGATGATGGTATACGAAACAACTTTCGGGTTGGCAACCTGCAGCCTTTTTTACTCCAAAGAAGAGGGAAAAAAAAGAAACATAAATTTGTACACAACAGGAGTACGATTCTCGTGCTCTTAACACGGACGGTTCCTTCATGGCCGCAACAATTCTGTGCAACCTGACCGAGGGCCAGCTAATAAAGGAGAACAATTTTACCAGCGGCCGCCAGCCCTAAGTTTAAAATTTTCCCAGTCTAGCACAGCAGGTTGCACATAGCAGACACGGTGCGCAAGACTTTAGCCAAAACTATGGAGGCACGAACTAAAAGCAAACCAACCGTGCCTAACAGCGGTACAGCCAGCACACGGTGCTCCACACAATGTGCGCTGCCGGTGCCACGACCGGCAGCGAATCAACTCCCAGTACAGAGGACCGTCGCTCGCCCGGCATGATCGCCAGCCAACCAATTCGCCCGTCCGAAGCAAACCGCGCTTAGGCTTTCCGAATCCGGATTTCGCGACCGGCGGTGCAGGCACGGAAGGAAGGGATACGCGGGTTGCCCGGGCCCGCCACGCATGGCCCGAGCGCACGCCACTAATCACTCCGCCACTTCCTCATCAACTGTACTGTGTGTCACTCGCCGTTGCCGGCCCAAAAGGTCACCGGCAAAATAATCTGAATAATTGCGCGGTGAATATGTTTGTCACAATGAAGGTCTTGTTTAGATTGCAAATTTTTGCGATCCAGACACCGTAGCACGTTTTGTTTGTATTTGACAAACTTTGTCTGATCATGGACTAACTAGGCTCAAAAAATTCGTCTCGTGATTTACAACCAAACTGTGCAATTAGTTATATTTTTTATCTACATTTAATGCTCCATACATGCGTCTAAAAATTGATATGATGGAGAGAGAACGAAAAAACTTGGAATTTGGAGGTGATCTAAACAAGGCCGAAGAACCTGTGCCTGCCTGATTCCACTCGGCTGTACATTTTCCCTATTTTTTAAGACGCGTGTAAAAGGAGAGCAGGAGGAATCAGGCTCGTACAATTACTAGTCCTCACTCATATACGGAGCATAGTTAAATGCAGTGCTGCTATAAACAGATACAGATTCATTTTTCTGGGAGGACCAGGGAGTTCAAATTAGCGGTAATAAAAAATCACAAAGGCTAAAGACTGCCATGGGAAGACTGGAAAGGGAGTGGCGAGGGAGGGAAATCCACAGTGCATTTGTTGCGCGCACGGACTTCTGGCAGCCATTCAATGACCCACCAGACGCTGCTCATCGGCATCGCTTCCAGCCTTCCACCCTCGCTGCTGCTGCCTTTTCCCCTGCTTCCCACCACTTCCTCCACGCCTCCTCGACTCTCCTTTTCACCGGTTCCTCGCCTCCTCCCTCCTCCTGCTCCTGCTCCTGCTCCCCTCCCGCCATGGCGTCGTTCGTCGCGCACCACCACGGCTCGCTGGTAAGGCTCATCTCACTCCGACGTGCGCGACGGTTGCTGGAAGAACAAGAAAAGAAAACCACTTTCTTTTCTCTCTTCTTTTTTTCTACTCTTGGAAACTGACGAGAGTTTTGGTTCTCTTTTGGTTTGTGCGCGGTTTCAGCTGGAGAGAGAGGGCAAGATGTCCGCCCTGGCCCTGAGGAGTAGCCTCAGGCCGTGCGAGGCGGCGGCTGAGGAGATCGCGGCTGGGCCGGCGGCGTGCGGAGGCGCGGAAAGGGGTGTCGCCGTCTTTGTGGACGAGTTCTTCGTCGAGGACTTGCTGGACCTCGAGGACCTCTGCGAGGTTGACAAGGACTGCGCCGCCGAGCTGGGCGACGCGGCGCCGGCGCCGGCGCCGGGGGCTGTTGAGGAAGAGGACAAGCTGTCCACTGACTCCCACGGGTCGTCGTCGGTGGTGTCCTACGAGCTCATGACACTCCCGGTTCCGCACCAGATGATTGACCTCCCGTTGCCGGTAAGAGCAAAACCACTTTTGTTTGACCTCGTCCTTTGCCGGCATGCCCGGCAAGGCGGCGTCTTTCTTTTTTTCCCCCTCCCTCTCTCTCTCTGCTCTCTACACAAGGTGGTTGAGGTTTCAGTGCGTGTGCAGGCCCATGACGCCGAGGAGCTGGAGTGGGTGTCCCGTATCATGGACGACTCGCTCGCCGAGCTCCCGCCGCCGCCGAAGCTGCACGCGGCGCCGTTCGAAGCCACGCGGCGGCCGCTGGAAGGCGCGGCGGCAGCGAAGGCGGCTGGCCCTGCTATGCGGAGGAGCCCGACCCCGACCATATGCGCGCTGTCGACGGAGGCGCTGGTGCCCGTGAAGGCGAAGCGCAGCAAGCGCTCGCGGGCGTCCGTGTGGTCGCTGTCCGGCGGCGGAGCGCCCCTGTCGGAGTCGACGACGTCGTCGTCTTCCACGACCACCACGTCGTCCTGCACCTCCTCGTCCGCCTCGTTCTCGCCGCTCCTCCTCCTCCCGGCAGCGGACTCTTCGTCCCTCTTCCTGTCCTCGTTGCACCTCCTCCTCGACGAGACTACGCCGCGGCCACCGAAGAAGTCCAAGCACGGGAAGCACGGCAAGAGCGGCGGCAAGCCCAAAAAGCGCGGCCGCAAGCCGAAGCACCACCCCAAGCCGCCCCAGTTCGCGGGCGGCGGCGGCGCCGGCGCTGGCTCCGCGCCGGCGGCCCAGGGCGACCGGCGCTGCAGCCATTGTGGCGTGCAGAAGACGCCGCAGTGGCGCGCGGGGCCCGAGGGCGCTAAGACGCTGTGCAACGCGTGCGGGGTCCGTTACAAGTCCGGGCGGCTGCTCCCGGAGTACCGGCCGGCGTGCAGCCCCACGTTCGTGAGCAGCATCCACTCCAACTCCCACCGCAAGGTGCTGGAGATGCGCCGCAAGAAGGAGGACGTCCATGGCCCGCTCCCGCTCCCGCTCCCACCAGTCCCGGCCGCGCTTCTTGGTCTTGGGCCGGCCGTCGCGTCGTTCTAGCCGGCCGCCGCTGTACATTTTTTCCTCCATCCCCGGGTGGAATTATTAGCCTGCTGTACCGTACCTGGATTTTTTTTTATTTCCACCTTCTCATTGTAAAATGATATTTAATTTTTTTCCTTTTTTTTTTGGGGTGGGGTGGGGGACGGAGGTAGCAGGACGATAGGACTCCATACTGGTAGTCTGCAATGGGCAACCTGAGCTCTCTGTCCGTCTGGTGTACGAGGGCATGGCACCTTTCGTGCATGGGCGGGAGAGCGGGAGTGATCACTTCGAAACCAGCCAGACTTTCTTTTGCTCTCGGACCAGACCTCGCGATTCTGGCCAGCAGGCCAGGTGCCTCGGCTCTCGTGCACCGCGCAATTGCACCATCCACACAAATGCTTTGACGGCAGCAGTGGCAGGTAGCAGCAGCACTGTGGCGCTGGCCTCGTGATGCCGGTGGGCGGTGGCCCGTGTGCGCCTCCGCCGCGCGCTTTGAAGATTTGCTGTCCGCGGGATCCTTTTTCGTTATTCGCTCGATCCTAAAATAAGCATCACTATCGTCGCTTCGGTCAAACGATTTTAAGTTTGCTTATATTTATTAAAAATATTAGCAACATTTATATCTTTAATAAGTTTATTATGAAAATATATTTAACAATCTATCTAATTATATTAATTATATACTATAAATATTAACATTTTTTTGTATATATACGGTGAAATCTAAAATTGTTTGACTTCTCACGAAACAAGAACGGTATTTATTTTAGGGTGGAGTAGTTTTTTTTTTTTTGCATTACTACGTTTACTTCGCTACAGAGTTTAGCTAGGGTACATCACCGGATTAATCAGGTGGTGTCACTGGATCATGCGCTACAAGCATTTCAGCTAGTGTTAGCTGAATAGAGGAGTCAGGACTCCCCGGATTGATCCGTGCTTGGCACCCCGTCAACCGATGCTGTCCAATAAGCAATCAGAGAGAAAATTAGGTCATCGGCGGACTATGCGTTACAGTGGTATGCTCCGTACAGTAACAACTACTTGGAAACTAGCCGTTGGACAGTTACCAGATTCGTCCGATGCTCAGTTCAAAGGGTCCCCGGATAATCCGGTAATGCTGATTTCCATGTAGTGGAGTAGTAACAGCTAATTGCGCGTGCATTTGCGGGGGAGGTATTTATACCCGCTCCATCTCAACCAAGGAGGCTCTCTCGCCATTTTGAACAGCAAGATACACTCATTTGTGAGCAAGGGAGAGTTCAAGCTTAGTGGAGTGATTGGGATTTGCTAATTACAAGATTAAGGACTCCATTAGTGTTGGGAGAGTAACAAGTGTGCATCCACTAGTCTCGTTAGGCTTGGTTAGGTCAAGTGAGAGTTTGTGCTTGTTACCTTTGGAGATCGGCATCAGCTAGATGGTTTGGTGGTGATTGAAAGCTTGGTGATCTCTCGATGAAGCTTGTGGAGGCCCAACTCATGGTGTAAAGGATTGTGGGAGATTCACCATACCAGAGTGGTGAAAAATCAACCCGTAGAGAGCACTTAGTCCTTGCGCGGATCAAAAAGAGCTATACCCGTGTGCGAGTGCTCTAACAAGGACTAGTGGGAAGTGTACGCTCTTCGATATCTCACGAAAACAATGTTGTGTTCCTAACCTCGGTTTACTTTGAGCATTTCTATTTATGCAATTACTTTCATGTCTTTATACTATTAGTATTGCCACGCTAAGTATAGGGTTGAAACTAGAGTGCAAAACTTAGTGCGTAGGCTAAAACACAATCTAGGCACAAGGGGCGTGTCAGGTTCATAAACCTAGGGGTCCCCAATGGACCCGCTTCTCTACAAAACTCGGTCCAGCAGGTGGCGCAACGACAGCACACGCCTGGGTCAGCCCAGATACACAATGATAGGCCAAGACCACGATTCGGTCATCGACCGGCACCTCTGGCCAGGAGATCTGGTCCAAGCCCTAACCTCTGGGTCGTAGGCTCCGTCTCGCCTGACCCCTTTCTCCAACCAAGGATATGTCGGACCTCTGCTCGATCCTCTTTCCCGACCGACAATGTCGGGGACGACTGGGAACGACCGACCGGGGACGCCCGCTCGGTGTGGGTTTGGGGAGCAGGCGGAGCAGATAAGGTAAGGCGCTCAAGTCAATCGCAATACCGAGGATCATACCCTGCCATACCCTATGCACCTGCAAGACGGTGCCTCTAGGTCCTGACAGACGGACACTATACAACCTTCCAGATGGGTCAGACCACAAACAGTATTGTGGGCACCGACGTTTGCCGTACCAGACGAACACGGTAGAGCCTGCTAGACACGTCTGGGCATAAACAGTATTGTGGGCGCTGGCAGCCATCCACTACCTGATGGCGTGAGCAACAAGACTAGGCAGCGCACGTATACACTTTCTCTCTTTCTCTCTGACTTGTAAGGCCATCCCATTTCAACTGTAAAAGGGGATGCGCTCTCTCCTGAAAAAGGATGTTGTCTCTCTCTCTCCCGAAGACTCTCTCGATGACTCGAGAACACAACAGCTCAACAAGCTTTAGAGACACACAGAGCATACGCTCCAATACTTAGCATAGGTTAGAGCCCCCGTCACTCTCAGCCACTCGGTTCAGAGTCCGACCTGGCCTTTAACACCCTCTTCTCATTCCTATTTGTTTGTAACCCCACAACAAACTTCGAGCACCTGGGCTCAGGAATAAAGTCATCGACCGATTGAAACTGGACATAGGGCACGTTGCCTGAACCAATATAAATCTTGTGTAACATTGAGTGCTAGGCCACGTCCGATCACAACGTACGGTAAAACTACAAATATTTACTTGTTGGTCACTTTTCGCACCGACAGTTGGCGCCGTCCATGGGGAAGACGCCGTGCGTTCACGCTTTTGGTCATTGGTTGGCCCACCTTTCAACCATTTTCGGCATGGCAGGCTCGAGCGATACGATTCGCTTCGGCTTGCTGGAGTTTCCCACACTCCCACCTGTTGGGATGTGGGTTTCTCCCGTCTTTGAGCCACTCTAGACCTTTCTCTTTGGAAGTCTGGACTTTGTCGCCGACCAGCTCGGCGTACTCTGCCTCCACGAGGAGGCGCTCGTCCCGGCGTCCACTAGAGGAGGAGCGCCCTCCACTGACCTCGGGCCACTCGACGACCTCAACGTCGAGACACTCACGCTTCGCCTCGAGCCCATGCTTTGCTCGAACCCCACGGTGAGTGATGTACATATTGTTCTTTACTCACTATTTAATTCCTTCCACCGACTCTCTGTAGGGACCCTGTTGTCCCCACCACGACCGCCGTGCGACCGGTTCCCCTACAGCTTCGTGCCCCCTTGGACGCGTGCGTAGGGGCTCCGAAGGATGCTGATGTCGCCCCCTCTCGCGTCCGAGTTCGTGGGGATGGCGGGCTATTCTCCTGCCTCCTTTCATGACATCGTCGATGACGAGGTCAAAAGCGACGGCTCCAGCATCGGCAACGTCGTGGCACCTGGCCACCCTCTGTCCCGGGAGTATGCTATGGTGGATGCCTCAGGACAGCCACCGATGGTAGTGGAGTCTCTACAGACTCACACCCCTCCGGACCCCATGCGAAGGCCTCGCGCGTGCACAGGAGCACGGCGAGGAGTTACAACAAAGGCGGCAGAGCCAGCCGCCACCTACGCTGGCACGCTCGGCGCAGCACATTGCGCCACATGCACGTAACCCAACGAGAGGCGCTCGGGGTTGCGCCCGTCAGGTCCAGCGTGACATCCTGGA
The DNA here is from genome assembly GCF_019320115.1 of Miscanthus floridulus. Taxonomy (NCBI): domain Eukaryota; kingdom Viridiplantae; phylum Streptophyta; class Magnoliopsida; order Poales; family Poaceae; genus Miscanthus; species Miscanthus floridulus. Next base: position 105,994,322 of record NC_089586.1, on the reverse strand, counting down.
TGGAGCGAATGACCCTCCTTAGTTTGCTCGGGCTAGCTAGAACATCGTTGTTGCGGCGATGCTTCTGCGTGGCCTCCCCGAGCCTGCCGACCCCTAGGAATAGGTAATCCACTGGAACCTCGGGGCGCTGGTGGAGACCGCCGCCATTCAACAGGCGAAGAGCTCCACGTCGCGACATCGGCTCGCAGCCTCTTGCCTAACCAGAGGACTAGGGCCACACCAGTCGAATCGCTCTGTCCAGTCACCGTTGAAGTTGCCGGGCATGGGGCAGGAAGCCACGGCTGCACCGCAACCCGACCCATCGCCCGCTCCACACCGACCACCTATGCGCAAATGGCTCGGGCCAAACCGTGACGCCTGCAGCGTCATCAACAATCGACGCCACGCCTGGCATGATGACGACATCCATCGAGTGGCGGCGAGAGCAAGTGGCGTTGGCCCTGGCCCAACCATCAAGGAGTGTGGGGACATGCACCCTAGGCATGGTGGCTGACCAAACGACCGGAGCCCTAGCCCGGATGGCCTAAGGCCATGGGCCTTTGGTCGTCGCATCAAGAAAGCATCGTTCCCACAATGCTTCCGACCACCCACCAACATCGCCAGGTACATCGGGGAGACGAACCCCAGTATATGGCTCGAAGACTTCTAGCTCACCTACCGAGCCGGAGGAGTGGATGATGACTACTTCATCATCCAGTACCTCTCCATCTACGTGGGGGAGCATGTTCGAGCATGGCTTGAATTTCTTCCGCCCGACAACATCTGCGACTAGGCGGATCTCAAGAGGGTCTTCGTTGGAAATTTTAGGGGACGTATGTCCATCCTAGTAATTCTTGGGACCTCAAGAGTAGCCAACAACAGCCCAACGAGTGCCTCCAGGATTACATCCGTAGGTTCTCAAAGCAGGGCAATTCCCTTCCTGGTGTCATCAATAAGGACGTCATCAGCACGTTCCTCTTCGGGACAACCTGCAAGTCCTTGATCTACAAGCTCAGCTGTGTGAAGCCTAGTACCACCCGCGACCTACTCGACATCGCCATGAACCAGGCCTCTTTCGAGGAGGCGGTCGGGGTGGTCTTTAGCAGCGGTCAGGATAGGGGCAAGGCCAAGCACAAGGACCAAGGCGAGGGCCCCTCCACACAAAAGGGGAAGAAGAACAAGAAGGATCGGCGCCGACCGACCAACCCAGCTTTGGTCGCTGCTGCCGACCGAGCAGGAAAGCAACCCCAGCAGGGCTAGCCCGACTACTTTGACAAGCTCATGGAGAGTCCATGCACCAACCATGCCTACCCCGTCAAGCACCTCTACAAGGACTGCGAGCTCCTCAAGCGCTTCATATGGCAAGCCGCCAAGCCAAGGGAAGGGAAAGGCAAGGAGGAGGTGCGGTAGGCAAGGATGAAGACTGCTTCCATGACCCTGAGGAATACCTCATGATCTTTGGGGGATCCAATGCTATCCACACCAAGCGCCAGCACAAGCTACACTATAGAGAGGCATGCACCACCGAGTCGGCCATCCCCTCTTTCCTTAGCTGGTCAGACTCCCCAATCACTTTTGATCAGAGAGACCATCATTCCCACGTCGCCCGACTGGGCTGATACCCGCTCATCGTCGACCCCATCATCCACAAGAAGCACCTCACTAAGGTGCTGATGGACGGAGGCAACGGCCTCAACATTCTCTACGTCCACACCCTAGATGCCATGCGCATCCCTCAGTCGGAGCTCCGCCCAGTGAGTTCTCCCTTTCATGACGTGATCCTAGGGATGTAGGCGTACCCACTCGGACAGATCGACCTATCCGTCACGTTTGGCGACCATGGTAACTTTGGCTCGGAGGTCCTTACCTTTGAGGTGGTGGACTTTCTAGGGTCCTATCACACCATCTTGGGGCGACCATGCTACGCCAAGTTCATGGCGATCTCCTACTACACCTACCTCAAGCTAAAGATGTCGGGGCTGAATGACGTCATCACCATAGGTAGTACCTTCTCGCACGCCTACACGTGCGATCACGAGCATTACGAGCTCACCACTGCTGTCATCAACTCTGCCGAGCTCCCGAAGCTTGGGAATTCGGTGACTCCAGCAGTCCCAGACTACAACGAGCCAACCTCCTCAAGTGCCTTCCATCCAACCGAGGAAACCAAGGTGGTGGGGATTGACCCCATCGACCCAACCAAAACGGTGTGGATCGGGACCAAGCTCCCAGCCAAATAGGAAAGCGAGCCCACCGACTTTCTACGCGCCAATCATGATGTCTTCATGTGGAAACCTTCTGACATGCCAGGCATATCGAGGGAGGTCGCCGAGCACGCACTACGCGTCATCCTAGGCTCAAAGCCCGCCAAGCAACGCTTGCGTCGCTTTGATGATGAGAGGCGCAGGGCCATAGGCGAGGAGATCATCAAACTCCTAGCAGCCAGATTCATCAAAGTGGTATACCACTTCGACTGGCTAGCTAATCCGGTTCTTGTGAAAAAGAAGAATGAGAAATGGAGAATGTGTGTTGATTATACTGGCCTCAACAAGCCATGTCCAAAGGACTATTTTCCTTTGGCATGCATAGACCAGATAGTTGACTCCACCTTAGGGTGCGAAATCCTCTCCTTCCTGGATGCCTACTTAGGCTACCACTAGATCACGATGAAAGAGTCCGACCAGGTCATGACTTCATTCATCACCCCGTATGGTTCGTACTGTTACGTAACCATAGCTTTCGGTCTGAAGAACGCTGGTGCCACCTATCAATGGTGCATGCAGCGATGCTTCATCGACTAAATCAACCCGCCTAACCAACCTGACCAAGTCGAGCTGCCAAAACCAACAATAGTCGTCTATGTAGATGATATAGCGGTGAAAACGGCTCAAGCTAGCGACCTGATCGCAAACTTGGTCGCCACATTCATGAACCTTTGAAGGTTCAACGTCAAATTGAATCCTGAAAAATGTGTTTTTGGGGTTCTGAAGGGGGAGCTGCTCGGATAAATCATGGCCGAGCGCGGCATTGAAGCGAACCCCAAAAAATCACGGTCGCCTCCAAAATGGGCCCTATACGCAATGTAAAGGGCATATAGAGGCTCACCGGCTGTCTGGCCGCTTGAAGCCAGTTCATCTCCTGACTTGGCGAACGTGGATGTCTCTCTACAAACTTCTCAAGAAGATAGACGCATTTGTCTAGACAGAGGAGGCACAACAGGCTTTGAAAAGCCTCAAAGCATCACTGTCGTTGGCCTTAATCCTCGTCACTCCCGAACGGGGAGAATCCCTCCTCCTCTACATCGCGGCAAGCAACCACATTGTGAGCGCCGCCCTCATCGTCGAGAGGGAGGAGCCGGGACACCCCCTGAAGGTCCAATGACCGGTGTACTTTATCGGTGAGGTACTCGCCGATGCCAAGGTTTGCTACCCCCAGGTCTAGAAGCTTCTATACGCCATTTTGATGGTGACCCGAAGGCTCCTGCACTACTTCACTGATCACGAAGTCATCGTTGTCACTTTGTACCCGCTGGGAGACATCGTCCGCAACCGCAACGCCATGGGACGAATCTGCAAATGGGCTCTCGAGCTCATGGGCCACGACATCAGGTATATCCCCCATACCGCTATTAAGTCTTAGGCTCTCGCCGACTTCATCACTGAATGGATCAAAGTCCAGCTCCCAACCCTAGACATCACCCACGAGTACTGGATGATGTACTTCGATGGGTCGGTCATGGTGCTTGGCTCAGGGGCTAGAGTGGTTCTGATCTCCCCAGATAGGAACAGGCCCTGCTACACAATTCATCTCCATTTTTCAGCCTCAAACAATGTCGCGGAGTATGAAGCCCTCATCAATGGACTTCGCATCACCGTCGAGCTCGGCGCCACACGGCTATATGTCCGTGGCGACTCAGAGTTGGTCATCGATCAAGTCATGAAGAAGTCCTCCTGCAAGAGCCCTATCATGGTAGCATACTACCAGAAGGTGCACAAGCTCGAGGACAAGTTCTAAGGGATCGAACTACAACATGCCCCCCGAAAGGACAACGATGCCGCCGACTTCCTCGTGAAATTGGCCGCCAGGCGGGTTCCGTCTCCAGATGGGGTCTTCATCAATGATCTCCCCAAGCCGTCTGCCCGTGTTCTAGAGGATCCAACCTAGACTCACTCAAACACCAATCTGTCACTTGGGGGCTCCGACCCTCTAATGTGCCTCGACCCCAACCAAGTGTTCGGGGGCTCTGACCTTGGCGCCTCCATAGCAACGTCCCCCGGTGACATCATCGTGATGGCACTCGATTCGATCGACTGGAGAGCACCACAACTCGCCTACCTCCTCGAGGAGGTTCTCCCACTAGAAAGGACTGAAGCACGACGAATCGCTCGACGTGCCAAGACATTCATCGCCATTGGTGATGAGCTTTACAAATGGAGTCCATCAAGAGTACTCATGAAGTGCATCCTGACCGACCAGGGGAAACAACTCCTCCTCGAGGTCCACGTTGGAATATGTGGACATCACGCTGCCCCGAGGTCGCTGGTCGAGAAAGCCTTTCGCCAAGGTTTCTACTGGCCCACTACACTCTGAGACGTAGAGGAGGTTGTCCGTAGGTGTGAAGGATGCCAGTTCTATGCTTGATAAACTCACCTACCGGCGTAGGAGCTTGAGACCATCCGCATCACCTGGCCATTCGTGGTCTGGAGCCTCGACATGGTCGGACCCCTCAAAAAGGCCCTAGGAGGCTTCGCACACCTACTCGTAGCATTGGACAAGTTCACCAAGTGGATAGAGGCGAAGCCCATCACCAATATCCGCTCGAATGAAGCGGTCAAGTTCTTCCTCGACATCATCTATTGATTTGATGTCCCTAACTATATCATCACCGACCACGGAACAAACTTCACCGGGAAGAAGTTCGTAGACTTCTATGATGGATATGACATCAGGATTGATTGGGCCTTGATTGGACACCCACGTACTAACGGTTAGGTTGAGTGGGCCAATGGCATGGTTCTCCAAGGACTCAAGCCCCGCATCTTTGACCGACTCAAAAAGTATGTTGCGTGATAGGTTGCAGAGGTCCTAGTGATCCTCTAAGCATATGTAGGGGGTGCAATTGCTACCATATGGAGTTCATGAAACCTTAGCATCATTTGGTAGACATTGTCTCCTATATTTCCTATCTAAGCACATGTGCAAGCTTCAATCCAAACTCTTAGCACATATGTATGGGTGCAATTGCTATCATATGGAGTTCATGAAACTTGTCCATATCCTTTTACACATAGTAAATATGCTTGGACAAGCAACATGGATTCAATTGAATTTCAATTCATATCTTTGTGAAAGGGTTGTCATCAATTACCAAAAAGGGGGAGATTGAAAGCTCTAGTTTGGTTTTGGTAAATTGATGAAACCCTAAGTGCTAAACTAGTTTATCAAAGGTAATTATGAGATAGGTAGCACTAGTCCAAGTGATGGAGCAAATGAAGATCATGACATGATGATAGTGATGCCATGGTAATGATCAAGTGCTTGGACTTGAAAAGAAGAAAGAGAAAAACAAAAGGCTCAAGGCAAAGGTATAAATGGTAGGAGCTATTTTGTTTCGGTGATCAAGACACTTAGCGAGTGTGATCACATTTAGGTTCGATAGCTGTACTATTAAGAGGGGTAAAACTCGTATCGAAATGCGGTTATCAAAGTGCCACTAGATGCTCTAACTCATTGTATATGCATTTAGGATCTAGTGGAGTGCAAACACCCTTGAAAATGTTTGTGAAAATATACTAACACACATGTGCACAAGGTGATACACTTGGTGGTTGGCACATTTGAGTAAGGGTAAGAAACTTCATTGGTGGATTGTTCGCCCGTAGAGTGCGGATAGTCCAACGGTGCCACTGGTGCCCTATACAGAAAAGACAGAGGTCACTATAAGTGTCTAGACGCTGGTCTCGGTTGGACCGGTGCGTCCGGTCAGTGACAGCAGAGAGCGCGTGATTTCGGTCTCATGACCAGATGCTCAGGGCCTAAGTCCGGTCAGTATGACGTATGATGACATTGAGTGACCGGACATTGGGTGTGTCTGGTCGACCATGATCGGATGCGTCCGGTTTTGATTTCCCGCTTCTGGATGCTTACTGGAAACGACCGGACGCCGAGGTCTAGTGTCCGGTCACTTCAAAGCAGCGTGTCCGGTCACAACTTAAATGTACTGATGATTGTTGAGATCCGGCAATCGGCGTTTGAAGAAAGGGACACGTGGCACACATCGTGCGACCGGACGCTGGAGTCCAGGGTCCGATCGATCTGACCTGCACATCCGGTCGCCCCATGTTTAGTGCAGTGAGGAGCCCAACAACTCTATTTGTGGGGGCTCCCTATTTAAGCCCCATGGCCGGCTGAAGCTCACTCTCTTGGCCATTTACATTGACATAGCAACCTTGTGAGCTTTGCAGAAGCCCTCCCACTCATCTCCATCATTGATTCATCATCTTTGTGAGATTGGGAGAGAATCCAAGTGCATTGTTTGAGTGTTTGCATCTAGAGGCACTTGGTGCTCATGTTTCGCTGTGGGATTCGCTTGTTACTCTTGGTGGTTGCCGCCACCTAGATGGCTTGGAGCGGCAAGGATCATCGAGCGGAGGGTGGTGATTGTCTCTAACTCCGATCGTGGTAATTGTGAGGGGTTCTTGACCTTTCCCCGGTGGCGAGCCAAAAGGTACTCTAGTGAATTGCTTGTGGCTTGTATGATCCTCATCTTGTGTTGGTTGTGCGGCACCCTATTGAGGGTTTGGCGAGTGATGCCAATTAGCGCGTGAACCTCCAAGTGAGTGAATCATCACAACGAGGATTAGCTTGCCGGCAAGCAAGTGAACCTCGGTAAAAAATTATTGTGTCATCATTTGATTCTGAGGTGATTGGTCTTCATTGGTATTCTTTCTTGTGATTGATTGGTTCACTCCTCGACTCGGTGGTATAACCATCTTGCTCACTCTCTTTACATTACTGTAAACTAGTTATCAAGCTCTTTAGTGTAGCTAGTTGTGAGAGCTTGTTAGTTTGATTAGTGTGGCTCTTTAGTTAGCCTTTGAAAGCACACTAACTTATTATAGTGACATAGCCATTGTGTGGTTAGAAACTATAGAAACTAGAATTGTAGTAGGTGGCTTGCATTTTTAGTAGGCTAGCGCAACACTTGCTTCACCTCATAATTGTCTAACTGGTTTGCTAAGTGTTATTGTAGAAATTTTAATAGGCTATTCACCCCCCCCCCCTCTATCCATTAGGACCTTTCAAGTGGTATCGGAGCCGTGGTCACCGTGATTTGAGGCTTAACAACCTTTGGTGTAAAAATAACTCAAATCAACAAAACCAAGAAGCCACCCCAATTGATGGCTCAAACTATCCCTATTGGAAGGCTAAGATGACAACATATATCAAGTCAATCAATAGGAAGGTTTGGAAAGTGGTGGAGACCAAAATTGAGATAGAAGATTCAGAGAATCCCACCGCGGTCGAAGAATTGTTTCTCCAAAACAATGACATTGCTCTTAGTGCCATTCATGATGCCATTGATGAGAGAACATTTGAGCAAATCAAGAACATTGAGATGGCTCATGAAGCATGGAATAAGTTAGAGGAATAATTTGAGGGCACTCAAGCCGTGAAGGGTGCCAAGGCATACATTCTCAAGGAGAAGTTTGCAAGCTTCCAGATGAAGGAGGATGAGAGTGTGCCGGAGATGTTCCATATGCTTCATGTGCTTGTCAATGATCTCAAAGCACTTGGAGAAGAGGTGAAGGACAAGGACTTCTCCCCACAAGTTCTTGAGATGTTTGCCTTCAAGATTTGGCACATTGGTCACTATTCTAGTGAGGAGTGGTTTGGACACCATGACACCAAACCAAGTGTTGGGAGATATAATGACCGATGATACATATAGAGATGAAGATGAGAAGGAAGAAAAGGAGAAGAAAGATGAGAAGAAGGATGAGAACAAGAAGAGCGTGGCATTCAAGGCCACATCATTCAAGGGCAAGGCAAAGCAAGATAAATCAAGTGAAGATGATGGATCATAGGATGATGATGATGATGAGAAGATGTCTCTCTTTGTCAAGAGATTTGGGAAGTTCATAATGAAGAAGGGCTACCATGCTAGAAGAAAGAAGTCTTCATACAAGAATAAAGGAAGAGTCAAGAAGGTGCTTCAATTATGGAAGCAAAGATCATCTTGTTGCTCAATGCCCATACAATAGTGACAAAGATGATGACAAGAAGAACAAGAAGAAGGACAAGAAGGAAGAAAAAGAGAAGAAGGACAAGATGACCTTCAAGAAGAAGAATGGTGGCTCATATGTGGTCACTTGGGATAGTGATGCTTCCTCAAGTGATGATGATGATAGTGATGATGACAAGACCACCAAGAAGAAGGCACTTGCAGGCATTGCTATCAATGAGAAGCCTTCTCTCTTCGACACTCCATCATGCTTCATGGCTAAGGCCACTAAGGTACAAATTTGTGATGATGGAAGTGATGAGGAACATGATAATGAAAATAAAAATGAAAGTGATAGTGATGATAATGAACCTACTAAGGATGAACTATTTGACATGCTAGAAGATGTTAAAGAACACTTTGGCATTAAGAGAAGAAAATGCAAAAGCTTGCATAAGGAATTAAAAGCCCTTAAGCAAGCCTTTGATGAGCTCAATGCATCTCATGAGAGGCTAGAGGAAGCCCACGAGAAGCTTGGCAAGGCTCACAAAAAGCTTGAAAAGGCTCATTCCTCTTTGCTTAATGAACAAAATAAAAAGAAGCATATTGAGACTCGTGATGTAGGCTTAACTTGTGATATAATTGATGAATCATTATCTATGCCTATCATTGTTGCTCCTGCTAACCCTTCTTGTAGTACTTCTACTTTCACCTCATCTAGTAGTGACGATTTCACTTGTGATGCCTCACTAATGGTTGAGAATGAGAACCTCAAGAATGAGGTCAATAAGCTCACTCACACCTTGGCTAAGGCCTATGGTGGTGAGGACTGCTTGCTTATGTGCTTGGGTAGCCAAAGAGCTTCTCTCTATAAAGAGGGATTGGGTTATACCCCCAAGAAAGGCAAGGTGGCCTTTGCTCCTCACAAGACTAGTTTTGTGAAGAACAATGGTCGGTTTTGCACTAGTTGCAAGCAAGTTGGTCATAAAGAGCATGAATGCAACAAGAGCAAAAATGCTAATATATCCTCCATTAAGCTTGTTTCTTTCTATATGCTTACTAAGGGTGCAAATGGTGTAAAGGCTAAGTTCATTGGTAAACCATGGATGGGCTCAAAGAAGAAGAAAGCCATTTGGGTGACAAAGAGCTTGGTCACTAACCTTCAAGGACCCAAACAAGTTTGGGTACCTAAAAAGAAATGATCTTCTTTTGTAGGTCAATTACAAAGCCGGAGGAAGGCGTGGTTCTTGATAGTGGGTGCACTCAACACATGATGGTGATACAAGAATGTTCAACTCAATCAACACCAATAAAATGATGGTATGATAGTATCATATTTGGTGATAATGGCAAATGCAAGGTGAAAGGGCTTTGTAAGATTGCAATATCCAATGACATGAGCATTTCCAATGTGTTGCTAGTAGAGAGCTTGAACTTCAATTTGCTATCCGTGGCTCAATTGTGTGATCTTGGATTCAAATGTATATTTAGGATAGATGATGTAGAGATCATAAGTGTAGATGGCTCTAACTTGATCTTCAAATATTTTAGATATGATAATCTATACTTGGTTGATTTCTGTAACAGAACCGACCAATTATACGAAATTAAGTAAGAAAATCATCCACCAGAGCAGACGCTTTAGCAAACTTAAGCCCGTATAACCCGGTAGTCCGTGAAATCACGAAGGATTTCAAACCAACTCATGTCCCAGCCATGATCGTAATAAGTTTAGCGGTCACCAATCACATATTACATAAAAGTTTGCATAACAGATACATCAGAGTTTAAACATAGTTATTACAATATAAGTTCGAATAAAAAGTAGCGGAAGTCATTTGCTTAAAACCACACACACTCACACGGAGTTCAAATATAGTGCCAGCGAATGATCATCTCCAACAAAAGCATCAGATGAGACGTAAGGAATGACCATGCCCATGGTCCTAAGCATCACCCATCGCAGGATACAGGCAGTTGATACAGTAGCCATAGTACATCTGCCCATCTGCAACAAGTGGGAATAAAACCCTGAGTACGAGAAGGTACTCAGCCAGACTTACCCGTCATAAATGAAAATAATTGACACCAAGGATTATGAAGGGCTTTATAGTAGGGTAGCTGACTCATTTGCAAAAAGAAGCATTTTTAGCATTTCAAGAACCTTTCTAAAAGCATTATTGCCAAGTTAATTATTATTAACCTGTCAACTAGGTTTGCACCTATACTAGAGTAAACATGTGATTAAGCAGATAATGATAACCAATGATCATTAAGCAACTTCCATACTGTCATATTCATTATAACTGTCCAAGTGTTCCATAACATTTACTACGATGAAGTAACTCAAGTCAAGTGCTCACTATCCAGGAGCGATGGCGATTCGAATCGATTCCTAACCAGCTGGTGATTTATTCCTTACACAAACCTCACTCACCCGCTAAAGTGAGATATTGATCACCGAGCCAACTTTCCAGGTAATCTCGAGTTTGCCAGGAACCACATGTACCCGGGGGCCGACCGACTGCACTTTGGTCCTTATCATCCCGCCCCCGTTTCCTACCACACCTGCTTCGGCACAGTGCGCTGCGGGCAATTTACTCGGCCCGAAAAATCTCCCAGCTTCGCGGTCGGAAGGTACTTTATCCGGCCAGCTAAATGTAAGGCATGCGTTCAACATGACTCGAGGCCCAACAACGGTCCGGTCCTTAATCGACACAGACGGAAAACACTACAGTCCAAAACACTGCAAGTCTCCGTCCGGTCTCAACTTCATTTAACACTTAGTTATACCATGACTTCATAGTCATCCAAGCAGATCCAGGTAACCACCTATAGCTCGCAGGTGACAGGAAATCACCCGACTTCTACCGGTCTAAGCCAGCTAAGCATTGACTCGACTGCGGATACCAGGGTAACAAGGATATAGTATAACAAAGGTAAGCAAGGTATAATGCAGCAACGGTTGCAAACAACTCCTGAACGTAATGCATCAATTAAAGTAAAGCATTTAATTAAATCATTGCAAACCGGGAGAAAAATGCTCCGGGGCTTGCCTCTCTCGAAGGAGCTCGGACGGTGATCGGGGCACTCCGGAAGTTCCTCAACGTCCTCCTCGTCGGCTTCTGGCACTTCCTGCTGCTGCACCTCGAACTGCTCCTCGGGCTCCTCGGGTATGACGACCGGGTTCTCGGTTTGCGATCCTGTATGATGCAATGCGCGTAAGTGATTATGCAAACGGTGCATCGAAGGAGATGAATGCAATGGATATGTTTAAATGCAAGGTAGTCAACATCATCCACGAAATTATAATACAAGCACATGTCATCTACTGCATTCTCTTCTACTACTAATAGGTTAAGTTAACCTATCTTATGAAATGCTTCAAAGATACACCAAAGCTTTACTAATTTCTTAATCACACTTGAAGCGACACTGGCTTAAACCCTAGTTAATAATAGGTTTGAATAGCAACCTATATTTCTGATGCTCCTAAAAATCTGAGAAAATTACAGTAGCATACTACTACTCTAAACAGACTACCATAAAAATTTCATGGCATTTGGATAAGTAAACTATCCTACACAAAAATGACAAGCTATAGCATGAAAATGAGCATGAAATTACTTTGTACTATGAAAAGTGTCAAACAACAGAAATAATATTTTTCCTAGGTTCTTCATAGCATATAATGACTGTACAAAAATTACCACATGCATGTTTTATACAAAGTTTGCTCTCTATCAAAAATAACAGAAATCAGCCCTTAAAGGCACTTGAACTACACCTCCAAAGTTTTCCACAGCACATGCATGAAACATATTTTCCTTAGGAAGTACATGACATAAGAAGATTAACAAACTTGGAATCATATTTTTCTGAAGCCTATATATTTTTCTACATATTTTTCAAGTTATCAGCAATATTCAAGATTAAATAAAATCCTATAGAAAAGTATATCAAACATGACATGCAATAATTTTCCCAAGTAGATCTGGTAATAAGGAACCTAGAAAAATTTGTTTCAACAAATTTGGAGCAACTTTGAGTATCCAAATATTTTGCAAACCATTTCTGTTTTCAAATAAAAATGAATAATTTGAAACAAATCATTTAAATGATACTGGGCCGGCCTGCGGAATGGAACTGGCCCACGGCCATCACCGGCCTGCGCGGCCCGAGCGCGGGGGAGAGGAGACGGCCCATCAGGGCGTCAGCCCCCGGCCTGGCTCGGCCTGGCCAGCCGAGGCAGAGCGCCATGCCGGAGCGCGCGCTGGCGCGACGGCGGGGCTCGGCCAGCGGCCGGCGGCCGTCTCCGGCCACGGCAGCGCCAGTGAGCGAGCGCAGGAGACGCGCGAGGAGAAGGAGAGCTCGGTCGGGTAGCTAGGCGAGGCTGGAGGGGAGAAGGAAGACGGATTCCACGGCGGCCGTGCACAGCGGCGCCATGGCCGTCGGCGGCGAGACGTGGGGAGGCTTACCCAGGGCTCGGAAGGCGGAGCAAGCTCGAGCGTGAGCCAAAGGGAGGCGAGGCGGAGCTGCGGGCGCGACGAATTGAAGAATGGCTCGGTGGTGAGGGAGTTAGACGCCGGCGGAGCTCGGGGCTCGCGGCGAGGGCGGAGCTCGGGCTCGCGGCGAGGGCGGAGGGAAAAGCAGCGCGGGAGGAGTGGGGGCAGAGCGCGTGCGGCTGGCAGCAGGGCGCGCTCCTCTTCAAGTCCGCCAGTGCGCTGCGCGGTCAGGGCTAGCCGGGCGCGTGGCGGACACGCGGCGGGCGTCGCCTGACGCGCTCGGGACGTGGCGCGGCGACGGGCACGGCGCGCGGGAGAAGAAGGCGCGGCGCGCGGAGGCAGGCCGGGCGCGGCGCGGTGCTGGGCTGGGCCGAGCGAGGCGAGGCGCGCGCGGCGCTGGAGGCTCGCTGGGCCGGCTTTGCTGGCGGGCCAGAAGCGAGGCGGCGGCCCGCTAAAACAGAGAACACCCTTTTTAATTTCCATTTTCAATAAATTTTCAAATAACAGTTTTCAAATATTATTTTGAGCAAGAAAATGACCTCTTTTGAAAATGTACCAAAAATGAAAGTTGTTTAGAATTAAATTCCCTACAACTTTGCTTTTATGACCAAAGTCCAATTCTATCTAGATTTTAAATTATAGAATCAACGTTAAATTTTAACTCAAAACCCTAATTTTGGGAAATTACTTTGGAAGTAGAATTTTAAATTAATTTGAATACAAACCTTGCTCCAAAAATTGTGCTAAACAATTCTAGATGATTTACAAGCATAACCAACAATTTCTACTCAACTAGCAAGCAAGAATCAGAGCAAAACAACTCTAATCAGTGTATGCATCATTTTCTTTTCACAAACATGTTTCGTATGTTTCGAAGTAATGTTTCAGTTGTTATATGCAAGATCATGCATGTAGGATTAGGATGCTTGATGATGCATGACATGTATGATTAGCAGTGCCTAGATGCAGGCATAACACCGGGGTGTTACAGCCCTCCCCCCTTATAAAAATCTCGTCCCGAGATTTGGGTTACGAACCATTCGTTATAAAATTCTTCATAAGCTTTTTGTAGATACTCTCCTGTTTCCCAAGTTGCATCTCCCTCATCATGATGATCCCACTGTATCTTGTATGTTTTCACCACACTATTCCGAGTAGCACGTTCCTTAGTGTCTAACACTCGGACTGGTTGCTCACGATACACCAAATCTGATTTGAGTTGAATACCTCGAGGTTCTATTCTTTCCTCCGGAACACGCAAACATTTCTTGAGATGTGATACATGGAAAACTGGGAAAACTGTACTCATTGTCTCAGGTAACTCTAACTTGTAGGCTACCGGACCTCTTTGTTCCAAGATCTTGTATGGTCCTACGAATCTTGCGGCAAGCTTTCTTCGGATTCCAAACCTTTTCTTCTTCATTGGTGTGACTTTCAGATAAACATAGTCACCAACTTCAAACTCAAGGGGTCTCCTTCTCTTGTCCGCATAGCTTTTCTGACGTGATTGGGCAGCTTTCATATTCTACTGAATAATCTGAACTCTCTTCTCGGCTTCTTCTACAAAGTCAATGCCATAATACCTTCTATCTCCAGGTTCGACCCAATTCAATGGTGTTCTACATTTTCTGCCATATAAAGCTTCGAATGGGGCCATCTTGATGCTTTCTTGATAACTATTATTATAAGAAAACTCAGCTAACGGTAACCATGACTCCCATGATCCCTTGGAAGACAATACACAGGCTCTCAACATATCCTCCAAAACAGCATTTACTCGTTCAGTCTGACCATCTGTCTGAGGATGATAAGCGGTACTGCGAATCAAACTAGTTCCTAAGCCTTTGTGTAAATGTTCCCAAAAATGAGCCGTGAACTGTGAGCCTCTATCAGATATTATGGTCTTTGGTATACCATGCAACCTCACAATTTCTGCGACGTACTTCTCGGCATATTGAGGTGGTCGATAATCTGGTTTTGACAGGTAGGAAATGAGCGGTCTTGGTAAGACGATCCACAATTACCCAAATTGAATCATGTCCTTTTTGAGTAGTGGGCAAACCCGTGATAAAATCCATACTGATATCGTCCCACTTCCAACTAGGGACTGATAAGGGTTGCAACATACCGGCAGGTTTCATGTGAATGGCTTTCACTCGACAACATGTGTCACATCTGGCAACATATGCTGTAATTTCTTTCTTCATTTTGGTCCACCAATAGCGAGATCTTAGTTCTTGATACATCTTACTACTTCCAGGATGGATAGATAGCTTAGACAGGTGAGCTTCATCCATGAGTTTATTCCTAAGCTCTCGATCCTTGGGAACCACAAGACGGTTGTCAAACCACAACACGCCCTGTTCATCCACTTTAAAGTGTTGAGACGGCTTTTCTTTTATTTTCTCTTTGATGTGGAATATCCCCTTGTCAGTTTTCTGGCCTTCTATTATCTTACTCTCCAACGAGCAACTAATCTGAATACTATGTAACACAGCAGGATGCATTAGATCGAATCCATCTTCAAGTAATGGCTGCACAGTCAAGTAATGTGACTTCCTGCTCAAAGCATCTGCCACTACATTGGCTTTACCCGGATGATATTGCACATTCAAGTTATAATCCTTAATCAATTCCAACCATCTACGCTGTCTCATGTTTAGCTCTGGTTGGGTAAAGATATACTTAAGACTCTTGTGATCCGTGAAAATATTGCACACATTACCAAGTAGATAATGTCTCCAAATTTTGAGGGCGTGCACAACTGCAGCAAGTTCAAGATCATGTGTTGGGTAGTTGACCTCGTGCTTTCTCAATTGACGTGATGCATAAGCTATGACTCTTCTTTCTTGCATAAGAACACAACCCAATCCAGTTTTAGATGCGTCGCAAAACACATCAAATGGTTTCTCGATATCTGGTTGTGCTAGAACAGGAGCAGTGGTCAACAGTTTCCGCAAAGTGTGGAAAGCTGCTTCACACTCCTCTGTCCACACAAACTTGTGATCCTTCTGTAGGAGACTCGTCATTGGTTTGGCGATCTTTGAGAAATCTGGTATAAAGCGACGGTAATAACCTGCTAGTCCTAAGAAACTTCTAATCTCCGGAACTGAGGTCGGTGCTTTCCAATTCATAACTTCTTGCACCTTACTTGGATCGACTGAAACTCCATTCTCTGACAGAATGTGACCAAGGAAAGGAACTTCCTTCAACCAGAATTCGCATTTGCTAAACTTAGCATACAATTGATGATCTCTAAGTCTGGTCAAGACAGTTCTCAGATGCTCTTCGTGATCTTTCTCATTCTCGGAGTACACCAGAATGTCATCGATGAATACTACCACAAACTTATCCAACTCTGGCATGAAAACTGTATTCATCAAGAACATAAAATATGCGGGAGCATTTGTCAAGCCAAAAGACATGACAAGATACTCATACAACCCGTATCTGGTGGAAAAGGCAGTTTTTGGTATATCCTGTGGCCTAATCTTAATCTGATGATAACCGGATCTCAAATCTATTTTTGAGAACACCTTGGCCTTGGATAATTGGTCAAACAGAACATCAATATGTGGCAAGGGATATTTATTCTTGACGGTCACAGCATTGAGTGGCCTATAATCTACGCACATTCTCAACGTGCCCTCTTTCTTCTTCTTCACAAACAAAGCTGGACATCCCCATTCAGACTTGCTTGGCCGAATAAACCCCTTTTTCAACAAATCTTCTAATTGCTTCTTTAGCTCAGCTAACTCATCGGGAGGCATCCGATAGGGCCTTCTTGAAATCGGAGCTGTTCCGGGGACTAACTCAATTCCAAACTCAATCTCCCTATCTGGCGGAAGACCAGGTAGCTCATCCGGGAATACGTCCGGGAATTCACACACTACTGGAATCTGATGAATAGGAATGACTGCCGTAGCGCACGTAACACTTATAAGGTCTGTTCTTTTAGGCAATGGTACTTGGAAAGTACCCTCACCTAGGGGATCCTTAAGGGTAAGTACTCGACCTCCAGTATCTATGACTGCTCCCCAATCCTTCATCCAATTCATCCCTATAATGACATCCAAGACTAACCCAGGCATAACTATCAAGTTCACTCGGAACTTCCTGCTACCTAATTCAAGGGTTGCCCCTCGAACCATCCGGTTGGTCAAAACATCAGCCCCTGCTGAACTTATACGATAACCATAACCCAATTCTGTGCATGGTTGTTCATGTTTCTGTGCAAATGCTTGACTCATAAAAGAATGCGATGATCCAGAATCAAATAGAACAACTGCAGGGTTTTCATTGACAGTAAACTTACCAGCAGTGACGGGCTCTCCCTCTGGGATTTCATCCACTGTTGTACTATGCACTCTAGCATTATAAGTCTGCTGCTTCTTCTTGGGCGGGTACGGACAAAACTTAGAGAAGTGACCGAGTTGATCACAGTTATAGCAGGGTCCTCTCACTGTCCCGGCAGATCCCACAGCTCCCTTGGAACTGCCTTGTACCGCAGTTGCGGCTGCTCTGTTGGGTTGTACTGCCATCTTGTACGGCTTCTGAGGTCCACGGACATTCTGGCTTCTTGGCTGAGGTGGCCTGAATCGAGCGCCAGGTGCCGATGGGCGATATGGAGGACGACCTCCCACATGTGCCCTAGCTTGAGACGGCCCACCTTCAAAGGCTCTCTTGCGTGTCTTGGCTGCGGTGCTGGCGTTGTTATTCTTCTCCTGCTTCAGACAGTCACTGATGAAGTCGTTGAATCTGACGCGGTTGTTGGTACCAACATGCTTCATCATTTTTGGATTGAGACCCCTCTTAAAACTGGCTATCCTTTTGGCATCTGTGTCAACCATGTCGGGAGCATAGCGACACAAGTTGTTGAAGGCATGCAGGTATTGCGTCACGGTTTTGGTACCCTGGTTCAATGCCAGAAACTCTCCCAACTTCATTTCAGTCAGCCCGGGTGGAATATAGACTCCACTGGAAGGCCTCAGCAAACTCTCTCCAAGAAATCTGAGCATTTGGAGGGAAGGTGGTGCGATGGTGCTTCCACCACATTCCCGCCGGTCCTTGCAATTGAAGTGCAGCATACTCCGTTTTCAGAACCTCAGTCATCCTCAACACACGGAATTTATCTTCCATCGTGTTGATCCATTCCTCAGCATCGAGTGGCTCTAGTGGCTTCCTTGAATACGGGTGGCCTGGTGTCCATGAAATCTTTGAAGCTGCTATATTGGTTTACTCCCATGCCACCAGCCTTGATTGTTACCACGTTGCACGTTGTTGGCTATGGTGCGCAGAAAATCTTCCATGTTCTTCTGGGATTGTTCCGTGTTGCGCTGACTCCCGAGCAGCTGTGCGAGAAACATCTCGGGGGTAAACGGGGGAGGAGGTGGCAAATGTGGTTCATGGGGAGGTTCGTTGTTGTTGCCATGGTTTCCTCCACCACCACCAGTCCCTGAACCGTTAGCACCGGGCTCAGCGGCTTCATACGTGGTTCGGCGAGTATTTGTCATCTGCATATTTCAGCAACAAGTAACGATTGAGTGAAGCTGTAATAATTGCGAGTGTAGAAAAACTTATGCCGTACTGAATTTACTGGAGAGAATAAATTCATACAATAAAACAGAGGCACAACAATCGCATTCCAATTAAAACAACAGCACTTAATCGAATTACTTAAACAACAAACATCGCGTCCATACAATCACATTGCCAGCATACATACACTGGACTTTTTATGCGTTCAGATATCGCATTCGAGAATCAAGTTCCAACCACATACCAAGTCTCATACGTTCGAAACAACATACGATGGATTACATGCCAACAAAAGAAAGGTCATCGCGGCAAGACCTAGATACTAGCGCAAAGCAACTAGCCTACTCTTCGGGGCCATCGTCGGGATCGGAGACGTCACCATCGCCTCCAGGTGAAACTACAGGCTCATTCTGGTTGTCGTCGTCGATGTCCATGCCAGCGGCGTTCGGTGGAGCATATGGGCCAACCCCATTGTAGAGCGCGTGAAACTCCTCGTGCAGGTTGCCGTTGTATTCCTCTAGCTCATCGACTCTCTGCAGCAGAAGGTTTCTTGCGTTCCAGGCTTCATTCCTTTCCTGAACCAACTGTCCAATCATGCGGTCTGCATTGTTGTTGGCTTGAGTCAACGTATGCACTCGCTGCATAGCTCTATCACCTCTCTCAACCGCCTGATCTCGCTGTAAGTTCATATCAGCCAACTGCTCCTGCAAGCTAGCTATGGCTCGTGCCTGTCTCTTCTTCTGCTTCTTCCCTTTGAGCTTATCCTCACTACGCAAGCCAGTCAAAGTCCAGTAGGTACTCTCGAGACCCTCATACGCTCTGATGGCGGCGAACATAGCACTCATTGCCTGGTTGTCGCTAGCCTGTCCCTCAGCTGGACCTCTGACCAATGCGCTTCCTTGAGGCTGAACCCAAATGGCATCGCGAGGATCATCCCTAGGAAAAGTACCAGCTAAAGCTGCTGCAAGCTCACTGGGAAATCTGCTCATAATGTCCCTGATGACACGGAAAGCTGCTCCCTCTGCACCCTCAGCTGGAGTGCGACCCTCAAACTCCAAATGCCAACCATCCCAATCTGGAGCATCACCGAGAGCAGGAACCGTGATCTCCACCACTGCAAGTCCATCATCTGCTAACTGGCTCTCATTCCAAGAGTACACCGGCTCTTGACCCTCTGGGTACCCCACATCATGGAGCACTCTCCAAAGCAAAGTCGGCATGCCAAACTCGCTCAAGAAGGTGTCCGTGGTGCGGTGCTCCCTTAGGGCCAACGGACGTCGGGGTGCTCTTCCTCCGGTGGACTTACGGGCGGTCTGCTTCGTGCGGGCCATCTGTAGCAAAAGTTCTTTTATTACTTCGGGGAAACATATTTTAGGTGATACAACTTTTATCAAAATGAGATAATCAATTTATAAGGGGAGGAATGCATGACATGCATGAAATGCACAAGTAGCATGATGTATGTACGTGTCGTACGTTCTCACAAACTTAGGAAATAAATAATTTCTAACGACGAATTCGGTGGCATAACAACGATCTCTCAAATACGTAGCTAATACGTTCTACACGATAGCGCTGTTATGTACCTGCAGAAGATTCATTTCAGCCCAATTCCCAATGAATGCATAAAGCAGTAAAATTTTATCTACACGATCTACACGAATCCCCAGATACGTGTACAACGGTAGTAACTACCCGAACCATCGTCCTATTGACGGCATCGCCTCAACAGACGGAAGACCCATACATGAGATACCTTTGTAAAACATGCGTAGAACATGTAATTACTCCAGCATCATATAATCATCACCCTAGATCGGCGGTGTATCCGATCATGCTCTCACAACTCACACTTACCGAGGCGCAGAGGCAAATGATCCATTCATTACCACTCAACCAAGTGGCACTCATACAATAGCACGCCGTATGAGCGACGAAAGAGAAATATGATGCAAGAACCCCAGTCAGTACTTAGTTAAGCCACCTAAAGTCCTTAACTGGGCATAAAGGATATGATCACTGGCACACTTTATAGTTTAAAAATCACGTTTTTCAAATGCCTTTTTGTTTTAAATACACTTGTGAACAGTAACACGCTAAACCATGCTCTGATACCAGCTGTAACAGAACCGACCAATTATACGAAATTAAGTAAGAAAATCATCCACCAGAGCAGACGCTTTAGCAAACTTAAGCCCGTATAACCCGGTAGTCCGTGAAATCACGAAGGATTTCAAACCAACTCATGTCCCAGCCATGATCGTAATAAGTTTAGCGGTCACCAATCACATATTACATAAAAGTTTGCATAACAGATACATCAGAGTTTAAACATAGTTATTACAATATAAGTTCGAATAAAAAGTAGCAGGAAGTCATTTGCTTAAAACCACACACACTCACACGGAGTTCAAATATAGTGCCAGCGAATGATCATCTCCAACAAAAGCATCAGATGAGACGTAAGGAATGACCATGCCCATGGTCCTAAGCATCACCCATCGCAGGATACAGGCAGTTGATACAGTAGCCATAGTACATCTGCCCATCTGCAACAAGTGGGAATAAAACCCTGAGTACGAGAAGGTACTCAGCCAGACTTACCCGTCATAAATGAAAATAATTGACACCAAGGATTATGAAGGGCTTTATAGTGGGGTAGCTGACTTATTGCAAAAGAAGCATTTTTAGCATTTCAAGAACCTGTCTAAAAGCATTATTGCCAAGTTAATTATTATTAACCTGTCAACTAGGTTTGCACCTATGCTAGAGTAAACATGTGATTAAGCAGATAATGATAACCAATGATCATTAAGTAACTTCCATACTGTCATATTCATTATAACTGTCCAAGTGTTCCATAACATTTACTACGATGAAGTCACTCAAGTCAAGTGCTCACTATCCAGGAGCGATGGCGATTCGAATCGATTCCTAACCAGCTGGTGATTTATTCCTTACACAAACCTCACTCACCCGCTAAAGTGAGATATTGATCA
The DNA here is from genome assembly GCF_019320115.1 of Miscanthus floridulus. Taxonomy (NCBI): domain Eukaryota; kingdom Viridiplantae; phylum Streptophyta; class Magnoliopsida; order Poales; family Poaceae; genus Miscanthus; species Miscanthus floridulus. The sequence goes on along the minus strand of NC_089586.1, from coordinate 105,973,077 downwards.
CCGAGCCAACTTTCCAGGTAATCTCGAGTTTGCCAGGAACCACATGTACCCGGGGGCCGACCGACTGCACTTTGGTCTTATCATCCCGCCCCCGTTTCCTACCACACCTGCTTCGGCACAGTGCGCTGCGGGCAATCTACTCGGCCCGAAAAATCTCCTAGCTTCGCGGTCGGAAGGTACTTTATCCGGCCAGCTAAATGTAAGGCATGCGTTCAACATGACTCGAGGCCCAACAACGGTCGGTCCTTAATCGACACAGACGGAAAACACTACAGTTCAAAACTCTGCAAGTCTCCGTCCGGTCTCAACTTCATTTAACACTTAGTTATACCATGACTTCATAGTCATCCAAGCAGATCCAGGTAACCACCTATAGCTCGCAGGTGACAGGAAATCACCCGACTTCTACCGGTCTAAGCCAGCTAAGCATTGACTCGACTGCGGATACCAGGGTAACAAGGATATAGTATAACAAAGGTAAGCAAGGTATAATGCAGCAACAGGTTGCAAACAACTCCTGAACGTAATGCATCAATTAAAGTAAAGCATTTAATTAAATCATTGCAAACCGGGAGAAAAATGCTCCGGGGCTTGCCTCTCTCGAAGGAGCTCGGACGGTGATCGGGGCACTCCGGAAGTTCCTCAACGTCCTCCTCGTCGGCTTCTGGCACTTCCTGCTGCTGCACCTCGAACTGCTCCTCGGGCTCCTCGGGTATGACGACCGGGTTCTCGGTTTGCGATCCTGTATGATGCAATGCGCGTAAGTGATTATGCAAACGGTGCATCGAAGGAGATGAATGCAATGGATATGTTTAAATGCAAGGTAGTCAACATCATCCACGAAATTATAATACAAGCACATGTCATCTACTGCATTCTCTTCTACTACTAATAGGTTAAGTTAACCTATCTTATGAAATGCTTCAAAGATACACCAAAGCTTTACTAATTTCTTAATCACACTTGAAGCGACACTGGCTTAAACCCTAGTTAATAATAGGTTTGAATAGCAACCTATATTTCTGATGCTCCTAAAAATCTGAGAAAATTACAGTAGCATAATACTACTCTAAACAGACTACCATAAAAATTTCATGGCATTTGGATAAGTAAACTATCCTACACAAAAATGACAAGCTATAGCATGAAAATGAGCATGAAATTACTTTGTACTATGAAAAGTGTCAAACAACAGAATTAATATTTTTCCTAGGTTCTTCATAGCATATAATGACTGTACAAAAATTACCACATGCATGTTTTATACAAAGTTTGCTCTCTATCAAAAATAACAGAAATCAGCCCTTAAAGGCACTTGAACTACACCTCCAAAGTTTTACACAGTACATGCATGAAACATATTTTCCTTAGGAAGTACATGACATAAGAAGATTAACAAACTTGGAATCATATTTTTCTGAAGCCTATATATTTTTCTACATATTTTTCAAGTTATCAGCAATATTCAAGATTAAATAAAATCCTATAGAAAAGTATATCAAAAATGACATGCAATAATTTTTTTCAAGTAGATCTGGTAATAAGGAACCTAGAAAAATTTGTTTCAACAAATTTGGAGCAACTTTGAGTATCCAAATATTTTGCAAACCATTTCTGTTTTCAAATAAAAATGAATAATTTGAAACAAATCATTTAAATGCTACTGGGCCGGCCTGCGGAATGGAACTGGCCCACGACCATCACCGGCCTGCGCGGCCCGAGCGCGGGGGAGAGGAGACGGCCCATCAGGGCGTCAGCCCCCGGCCTGGCTCGGCCTGGCCAGCCGAGGCAGAGCGCCATGCCGGAGCGCGCGCTGGCGCGACGGCGGGGCTCGGCCAGCGGCCGGCGGCCGTCTCCGGCCACGGCAGCGCCAGTGAGCGAGCGCAGGAGACGCGCGAGGAGAAGGAGAGCTCGGTCGGGTAGCTAGGCGAGGCTGGAGGGGAGAAGGAAGACGGATTCCACGGCGGCCGTGCACAGCGGCGCCATGGCCGTCGGCGGCGAGACGTGGGGAGGCTTACCCAGGGCTCGGAAGGCGGAGCAAGCTCGAGCGTGAGCCAAAGGGAGGCGAGGCGGAGCTGCGGGCGCGACGAATTGAAGAATGGCTCGGTGGTGAGGGAGTTAGACGCCGGCGGAGCTCGGGGCTCGCGGCGAGGGCGGAGCTCGGGCTCGCGGCGAGGGCGGAGGGAAAAGCAGCGCGGGAGGAGTGGGGGCAGAGCGCGTGCGGCTGGCAGCAGGGCGCGCTCCTCTTCAAGTCCGCCAGTGCGCTGCGCGGTCAGGGCTAGCCGGGCGCGTGGCGGACACGCGGCGGGCGTCGCCTGACGCGCTCGGGACGTGGCGCGGCGACGGGCACGGCGCGCGGGAGAAGAAGGCGCGGCGCGCGGAGGCAGGCCGGGCGCGGCGCGGTGCTGGGCTGGGCCGAGCGAGGCGAGGCGCGCGCGGCGCTGGAGGCTCGCTGGGCCGGCTTTGCTGGCGGGCCAGAAGCGAGGCGGCGGCCCGCTAAAACAGAGAACACCCTTTTTAATTTCCATTTTCAATAAATTTTCAAATAACAGTTTTCAAATATTATTTTGAACAAGAAAATGACCTCTTTTGAAAATGTACCAAAAATGAAAGTTGTTTAGAATTAAATTCCCTACAACTTTGCTTTTATGACCAAAGTCCAATTCTATCTAGATTTTAAATTATAGAATCAACGTTAAATTTTAACTCAAAACCCTAATTTTGGGAAATTACTTTGGAAGTAGAATTTTAAATTAATTTGAATACAAACCTTGCTCCAAAAATTGTGCTAAACAATTCTAGATGATTTACAAGCATAACCAACAATTTCTACTCAACTAGCAAGCAAGAATCAGAGCAAAACAACTCTAATCAGTGTATGCATCATTTTCTTTTCACAAACATGTTTCGTATGTTTCGAAGTAATGTTTCAGTTGTTATATGCAAGATTACGCATGTATGAATAGGATGCTTGATGATGCACGATATGTATGATTAGCAATGCCTAGATGCAGGCATAACACCGGGGTGTTACAATTTCAATGCTAGTGAAGCTAACTATCTACATGTTTGTTCACTAAGTCTAGCATGGATTGGTTATGGCATATAAGGCTTGGTCATGTTGGAATGAAACAATTGAATAGATTGGTTAAGCATGACTTGGTTAGAGGCTTGAAAGATGTTGTGTTTGAGAAGGATAAGCTTTGTAGCTCTTGTCAAGCTGACAAATAAGTTGGAAACACCCATCCTAAGAAAAGCATGATGATCACTAGTAAAGCATTTGAGTTATTGCATATGGACTTATTTGGGCCAACTCAATACACTAGCATTGGTGGCAACAAATATGGCTTTGTGATAGTGGATGATTATACTAGATACACATGGGCATTCTTTCTAGTGGATAAAAGTGATGTGTTTGCAACATTCAAATCATTTGTCAAGGGCATTCACAATGAGTTTGAAACAACCATCAAGAGAGTTAGAAGTGACAATGGTAGTGAGTTCAAGAACACTAGAATTGATGAGTTGTGTGATGAATTTAGAATTAGACATCAATTCTCGACCAAGTACACTCCACAATCAAACGGTCTTGTTGAGAGGAAGAATAGAACATTCATTGATATGGCAAGGTCTATGCTTAGTGAGTACAATATGAGTCAATTTTTTTGGGCCGAAGCTATCAACATGGCTTGTTATTATAGCAACCGTCTCTGTTATCACCCATTGAAAGAGAAGACACCATATGAGCTCTTGAATGGTAGAAAGCCCAACATTTCATATTTTTGGATCTTTGGTTGCAAATGCTATATCTTGAAGAAAGGCACTAGATTGGGCAAGTTTGACAAGAAATTTTATGAAGGATTCCTACTTGGATACTCAACCACTAGCAAAGCATATAGAGTTTGGAATTTGGAGAGTGGTACTCTTGAGGAAGGTCATGATGTTGAATTTGATGAAACCAAGGGTTCACAAGAAGAGAATAAAAACTTGAAAGATGTTACAGGCATTCAACTTTCAAATGCCATGAAGAACATGGATGTTGGTAAATTGAGGCCTAGGCAAGTGAATGATGATGAAGATGATCAAGTACAAGTGCTCTCTAACTCAAATGTGCAAAATGATACAACTCAAGCTAGTACAAGTGGCTCTCATGACAATGAACAAGATCAAGTGGCTAGTACATCATCTCAACCCAATGATCAAGCAAGTGCAAGCAATCAAGTTTCAATCCTCCAACCAACCAATATTGCAAGGGATCATCCATTGGACACTATAATTGGTGATATTTCTAGAGGTGTACAAACAAGATCAAGATTGCCATTATTTTGTGAGCATTTTTTATTTGTGTCATCCATTGAACCAAAGAAGATAGATGAAGCATTGAAGGATGTTGATTGGGTGAATGCTATGCATGAAGAATTAAATAACTTCACAAGAAATCAAGTATGAGAATTAGTAGCGAGACCAAAGGAACACAATATGATTGGAACTAAATGGGTCTTTAGAAACAAGCAAGATCAAGATGGGATAGTGGTAAGGAACAAAGCAAGATTGGTAGCACAAGGCTATACACAAGTTGAAGGTCTTGACTTTAGAGAAACATATGCCCCAGTTGCTAGATTGGAAGCAATTAGGATCTTGCTAGCCTATGCTTGTGCTCAGAACATCAAGCTCTATCAAATGGATGTTAAGAGTGTGTTTCTCAATGGTTACATCAATGAAGAAGTACATGTTGAGCAACCTCTCGGTTTTATAGATGAAGAGAAGCCCGACCATGTGTATAAGTTAAAGAAGGCATTGTATGGCTTGAAGCAAGCACCTAGAGCATGGTATGAGAGATTGAGAGATTTTCTACTCTCTAAAGGGTTCATGATGGGCAAGGTTAACACCGCTCTTTTCATCAAGAAGATTAGAAAAGATTTATTTGTATTGCAAATCTGTGTTGATGACATCATATTTGGATCAACCAATCAAGATTTTTATGAAGATTTTGGAAAGATGATGGCTAATGAGTGTGAGATGTCCATGATTGGAGAGTTAAATTACTTCCTTAGTCTTCAAATCAAGCAATTGAAGAATGGTACTTTTGTGAGTCAAGGCAAGTATATCAAGGACATGATCAAGAAGTTTGGCATGAGTGATAATAAAGCCATTAGTACACCAGTGGAAACAAATGGCAACTTGGATAGTGATGCAAGTGGCAATATGGTGGATCAAAAATTATATTGGTCTATGATTGGAAGCCTACTCTATGTGACCGCATCAAGATTGGATGTCATGTTTAGTGTATGCATGTGTGCAAGATTTCAAGCCTCACCAAGAGAAAGTCATTTGAAGGCTACAAAGAGAATATTGAGGTACTTGAAGCATACACAAAATGTTGATTTGTGGTATCCCAAAGGAACAAAGTTTGAGCTAGTTGGTTACTCCGACTTGGATTATGCGGGATGCAAGGTTGAAAGGAAGAGCACCTCAAGCACACGTCAATTGTTGGGAAGATCACTTGTTTCATGGTCATCAAAGAAACAAAATAGTGTTGCATTATCTACCGCCGAAACCGAATACATATCCACCGGTAGTTGTTGTGCACAAATACTTTGGATGAAGGCCACTTTGAGTGACTTTAGAATAAAGTTCAAGGAAGTGTCATTGTTATGTAACAATGAGAGTGCAATCAAGTTAACCAATAATTCGGTTCAACATACAAGAACAAAGCACATTGATGTCCGCACCATTTCATAAGAGATCACCAACAAAAAAGGGACATTTGCATTGAGAGTGTAGGCACCAAAGATCAACTTGCCGATATATTCACCAAGCCATTGGATGAGAAAAGGTTTTGCAAGCTAAGGAATGAGTTGAACATATTGGATTTCTCAAATATGTGTTGATGCACCCCCACTTATATGACATGCCTCTCCTTCGAGCAATTGAAGGTAAAAGTTGATTGGCATGGCATACATCCTTGCTAAGGACATGCTTAGTGCATCTAGTCATCTTTTACATTTAATAGGCTCATTCATGAAAATCAAATGAATTTGATGATTGTATGGTACCACTATTGCTTCTATGCTTGATTTGGTCTAGTGGTAGCATATGACATGTTGGTGGGCTTGTAAACCTAATGTTTGATCTAGAAAATGAGCTATAAGTGTTTAACTCAATATGGTACAAGATAACCCTTATTTGGAGGTGTGAAGAAGCTTGTTCTTGGATCAAACCGAGTTAAATATCTTTGGCAAATGATCTAGATTGGACCAAATTTTGGAAAATGATCCTCACCCCATTGATTGACATTGATAATCTTAACCTATCTATATTTTAAACCTTTTTGGTCATTGATGACAAAGGGGGAGAAAAATAAAGATATTAGTGATATTAGTACATGAGGAGAAAAACAAAAGATATTAGTATACTAAGATGGTGAAAAGACAACAAAGGGGGAGAACTTGACATAGGGGGGAGAGATATGATAAAGAAAAGGGATCAATTGAGATATGATAAAGGAAAGGGATCAATTAAAATTTTGAGCACATAAGTAGGGGGAGCAAGCTCATGAACTTGTATGGTGCATTTGAATGTGCATTTCATATGTTTGCTTGCATGGCATAAGTTTTAAATTTCAATATCTATGCTTGTGTGGTGTATGCTATTATATGTTTGAATGATGAAATGAAAAACTAGCATGCATAGGTTATCTAGTGATTTCATTTCCAAGTGGTATCGAGCTAACCATGGTGCTAAGGATTGTGGTAGAACCTCCTAAATTATAAGGCCCACATGCACCTGTCAATGTCCAATGACCTCTGACGACTATGCATATGTTCTCGGTAACTTAAGAAGTCTATCGGGTGTCCTCGGGAAACCCGAATCATCCACGATTTCTTCCGAGTAGGATCCATTATAGAGTCATTGCAGTATTACAACAGTTTATTCATTAATATACATCAGAGTAAAATAGCAGAAGTCTTACAATAACTTAGTTACAAAACAGTTGTTTCACAAACTAAGTACGATTATTATTACAAACCATAGTAGTGGAGTAGCCTAAGTAACAAGAAACAAAACACATAGTTAAAGTGCCCTGCCCAAGGGCCACACATTTACTCGACATCTTCGATTTGAACAACCGTCATGCAGCACGGTCCAAGGTAGACCTGCCCATGAGACTCACCTGCAACAAGGGTTAAAGAACCCTGAGTACAAAAGTACTCAACAAGACTAAACCGTCGTATCAACGGAGAAAACTCAGGAATGCAGGCTCAGGGATTCAAGGTAAGGCTTTAGCAAGAATCAAAGTTCTTTTGCGTAAAAGCTCTCTAACAAGATTCTTTCTTTCAACATATAACTTTCATCAAGATCATATATGAATCTGCCATGATCCGTATTGAGATCATGAACTTCATATCAAACCCTTTCTCAAATCTTCCTCAAGTTTCATTTATTAACTACGATAATGAACAGTGAGTTGAGTCTCCATAACCGAGGATCAACGATGATTCGAACCGATTATAACCCAGCTAGGGATTCCCAACCACACGACATATGCAGGTCCCTGACCTACATATACCAACCTACCCTCAGATCCGCTAAAACAAGAACGGGTCCGCGCCACCCGAGAATACAGTACTCCATCAATCCAGCCCATTGCCACATGGGTACACGCTACTCTCACCATCTCTCCACTCCCAGTGCGCAAGTAGCCATTCTCGTAATAGAATAGCCGAGTTAAGGCTTACCGAAGTATGTGGCTAGTACTACAAAGTCTCACCACATGCAATTCAACAACGGACGGTTCTTAATCGACACAGGCAGAAAGAACCCGCTCACAAGACATCCATGTCTTGTGGCTCTCATACACCGAGTCCGCCCGGTCTAGATTTATTACTCCACATGATTATACCTCATGATAGCATAAATAACCAATCGTAATCAAAAATCCATTTATACCTCGTAGGTGACCGGTAATCACCCGACCTTTATCTGTCTAAGCATGGCTAAGCATAACTAGACCTTCTCGAATTAGAACAGGTAACCAGGTTGATATGGAAAAACAAGGTTGGTGATGCATCAATTAGGTTTCCACTCAACTCCTAATCACTTAATGCAGTATTTAAAAGCAAAAGCGATAAAAATTTGTAAAACATAAGGTAGGTTTAAATGCATCCGGGGCTTGCCTTGATTGTCAGAAAAGTCCAGTTCTGGAGATGTTCCACAGATATAAAACCCGACCTCAACAGGTGGATTAACTCCCTCAACAACTTGATTGACTACCACGTTCTCACTTTCGTTCACTACACGTAGTAATAATGCCATGTTTAAAATGATGCGAGATAGAAAACATGATGCTTGATGATGGATGCAAAAGTTAATAACTTGAATACAACTTTCCTTTGCAGTATAGTTACAAGCCAAAAACTAACTAAATCTTTTTATAAACTCAACACTTACTTTAAATGCCAAGGATCATTTTATGCTTATGACCCAAGGTTATCACTCAATCCCAAATTCAAACAACACCTAAGTCATTAAGGGTTAATATTTGTTTTTATTAATTAACAATTAATTCAAAATTATGAAATAAATCGACTTTTTTCCAATTGAGATCAAAATTTTTGTGAAGGCTCATCACATGACAACTAAGTGTAAAAACAATTCTCATAATTTTTGGATAATTATACAAGCCTAGAAAAAATCATGAAAACCCATTTCTTAATTAATTTGAGCAATTTATATCACATTCAAAATGTACTGAAAAGTAACATTTAATATTTTTCCTAAAAAGTTTACAACTCAAAGAGGTCACACAAAAATTTTCATAATTTTTGGAGCTCTATTTAATTCTACACAAAATAAACAAATCACAGCACTATTAAATCATTTATGCAAAATAGAAAATTTCATTTTCAAATAAACGGTCACTGACATCAGGGTCCCACCCGTCAGTAAGAGCAGCGCGACGGCGAGCCTCTGACCGGCGCGTTCTCACCGGTGGTGAGGTCTCCGGCGACAGGACTCGGACCAACATGACCTCCTTGACATTGCGCACACATCGATGGCACATGTTGAAGCTCTAGGTCACTAGAGCGACCTTGCCGGCGACAATGGCGGCTCAGTGGAACACGGTCAACGTGCGCCCAGCGATCTACGACTTCACCAGTGATACAAAGGTCTTCGGCGTACTTAGCAACTCATAACGGACTTAACCGAGCCCTTAATAGAACCCCCAACGCTCTACAACGCAAGCAGCGACAAGCGCAGCAGCACGGCGGAGCAAAACTCACCGGCGTCCCATGGTCCAGTGACTACGGCGTGGTAGAGGTTAAAAAGACCGCACAGGCATGATCAATGGCTCACCCCGAAGCTGATGCGCTCGAGAACGACGGCTGCGGCGAGTTGGAGCTAAGTCGTCGATGTTGGAGACGATGGTGGCAGCGTGAACTCATGGCAAAGCTTCGTTCCAGCAAAAGCAAACTGCCAAATGATGAACGATCAAGACTACGAGCAACGCTAAATCATGAGGGTCATGAAACAATAAACAGCGAAGCGAGAAGCCCACCAGAACTCCATGTCTACGATGGAGTGGATCACGGTGCCATCTCGCCGGAGAGGAGGAAGACGACGTTACGCCGAGCACTCCAGGGAGAGAGACTCAACTATATTGCTCTATGGGTGCGCCAGGCAAACATGGTTATAGTGGTGACACTGGTTGGAGACGGGAAGGCTCGGTGGCTCCGGCGTGAGCTCGACGGAGCAAGGCGGCATGGACGGGAAAAATAGAGGAAAGGAGGAAGAGCGACTGGAGGGCGCTCCAGACTTAATCGGTGGGCAAAGAGCGGCAGTGAGCGGTGTGCTTGACACGCCATGGTAGCATGGACACGTCAAAGCCGGAGGTGGCACTCGTGGACGCGCGTAGAAGCCGGTGGAAGCATGGCCGGTGGCGAGAGCTGCTTGCTTGCACTGTTCAAGCAAATTACTGAATTGCCACTCGCTTCATTTCTCAAATTACTCTCAAATTTGTATGGAAACTCAAAAATCTCCAAAAATAAAAGTTGTTCCAAATTCAAAGTTCTACAACTTTACTTTCATAACCATACCCAAATTCTGTCTAGATTTGAAAATGCAAGTTTGAAATTAAAAGGGGACATTTTAAGAATTTATCCCCTTTCAAATTACTTCAAATTTTATATAACAACTTTGAAAACTCTAAAAACCAACTTTGTACACATTGACAAGCTCTACACTTTTCCTTTTTGGCTCAACCCCAAAATGTGCTTAGATTTTGAATTAGGTTTTCCGTGGTAGAATTTAAAGGCTGGAAATTAGGGTTTTGGAATTCAAATTTAATACTAGAGTTATGAACTTGATTCATCCATACAAGTCAACACATATAATCATAAAAGTAAACTTGTTTTAGTGAATGCATATCAAAGTTTTCACTAACACAAGGATTATGTGCAATGCATATGATGACATGTCATCTTTTAGGGTTTAAAACACCAGAGGTGTTACAAGGATGGTATATTTGTGCACTCCAATTGGTATCATGCTTCAAAGGTCCATCTTTTATACGTTAGCATCATTTGGTATACATTGTCTCCTATATTTCCTATCTAAGCATATGTGCAAGCTTCAATCCAAACTATAGAAACTAGAATTGTGGTAGGTGGCTTGCATTTTTAGTAGGCTAGCGCAACACTTGCTTCGCCTCATAATTGTCTAACCGGTTTGCTAAGTGTTGTTGTAGAAATTTTTAATAGGCTATTCACCCCCCTCTAGCCATTAGGACCTTTCAAAAGGGTCATACGCGGTGGCCGAGGTGATCCGACCAGGCGCCTATCGGCTGAAGGACGACAATGGTAACACTCTCAGCAACACATGGAACATCGAACAGTTATGTCGTTTCTTTCACTAAAGCTCGATCTTACCGCATATTTCCATTCAACATTTGCTCCGACATTGCCCTAGCCCGAGCACTCTCGGCCTGGGTCGCTCGGGGGCTCCACGAGGGTGCGATATCACCGTCCTTTTTTACTATCATGTAGTAATACTTTTTGCCCAAATGAAAGGGCATCGCCCAAATGAAAGGGTATTCTGTTCCTTTGATTATCCTACGTAACTTACGCTTTAATCTCCCGACCGATCACACCCCACCATGACCTACGGTTACGAGCAGCTAAGCCTCACGGGCCACGCCCAGGTTCTTAAGGTTGTAGTCTATGGGTCAATGGGCAGGTGCAAAAAAGAAAGGACAAAAAACAAAGCCACGCAAGGGTAAAAACAAGGGTGGATGGGACAAGCTTCCCCTCACAAGTGATTTCATCACAAAACAAACTTAAAATATTCATGAATGTAAAACTGTTCACACGGGGGCTCCCCCATGAACTCATGTTTTACATAAACTGACTATTTCTACTCTAATTCCATTATGGCCCCCTGGCTGCGTCGGCTGATGATGCGATTGATGAGGACGAAGGCAGTCGGCTACGGTCGGAACGACGTTTGGCTCGGTTGGGGGCGGGACGACGCTCACCTTCGACTCGTCCTCCATAGCCTCCACAGGCTGGACAACGTCTTCCTAGCGCACATCTGCAGCCAAGGTCGAACGATGAGCCTCCATCACCCACTACGCGGTGACCTACTCTGTCTCGCCCGACCCCTTGGGTTTGAGCTTCGCCTCGCCCGACCTCAGGGTCACATGCTCCGCCTCACCCAACCCCTTGGGTTCGAGCTCCACCTCGCTCGATGTCTGGGTCATGGGCTCCTCCTCGCCCGACCCCTTGGGTTCGATCTTTGCCTTGCCCGACGTTTGGGTCATGGGTCCCGCCTCGCTCGTCCTCTTAGGTTCATGGCTCTAGCTAACGGGACGCGGCCTGCCCAATGGAACGTCGCCTAGGCAGGGCCCACCACTACCACAACCTGAGCATGGGAAACGAGGCACAACCACATGTAAACGACCCTCCGCCTTTCTAGGTAGGGTTTGGAGGGGCCCACCGATGGAATCTCCATTGAGGAAAGGCCAACTGGTCACCCGAGTTGATCGGACGGCTCAGGCGGCTGCCGAGAGACAGGTAAGGAGCAATGGGATGCCCCATGCGGGTTATGCCAACTTCGTCAAGAACGACGGACTTGGATTCCACTCAGACAAATCCAATAGGAGCTCCCCGAACCCGTCACTCGAGCCATCGTGGTAACTTTACTAACCCTCGTTCTTCTTTTCCAATGCATGAGCATTCATTCATCCATTCTCATGCATGCATTCATACATTCATCCCATACATCCAAGCATTGCATATGCAATTGTTGCATCACAATGCTTCGTGTCGTGTCATGAAGCGGTAGCCGTCTCATTCGATATGAGCGACAACCGATTGGGGTTTGAAGGCAGGCCCACGAAGGGCTTGAGGCCGTCTCACGTCAAACAGAGCTAGGGGAGAAAACACAGATGAGCCCCAGCGGCCTTCGCCTGATCCACTCAGAAGCGGACTGGGTCATCTCGACCTTCTTGTTCGATCCTGACCTCGAGCCATGCCCATAGAATCTCCATCGAGGGGAGGCCAACGGGCCACCTGAGTCGGTCTCTAGAACGGCTCAGGCATCTACTGGGAAGTGGGTTAAGGAGTAGTGGAATGCCACATGAGGGCTATGCCAACCCCGTTATGAATGACGGACCCAGATTCCACTCGGACATACCCGCTAGTAAGCTCACCGAGCGCGTCACTCGAGCCATCGAGGCAAGCGACGTTAGCTCAACCCCTCTAGTTGTGGAAACCATGGACGGGGTGACATGCAAAACTCGACCGACCCCTACCGAGCCCAACGGGGCTCGGGGGCTTGGGCCACCCGACCCCGACTCGAGAGTCTAGCCGACCACACAGGTTGCAGTCGGAATAGACACGGGTGAACACCCTGATCGAAAGAGACACAAGAGTCTGCAGTGCCAGAAAAGAGTTCCAAGGTGCTCAGCCTCCAATCGACTCCCTAGTCGGCTGCAGGCTCGGGGGCTACACCCACCAGGTGCGCTTGCGCGCACCTAATGGAAAACGGATTACCAGCGAGTCTCCTCCTCAGGGGCTAGGCTCCTATGTCTGCATGGCATGCCTCCACGGCCTTCGTCAGTCCCTTCCTCAGGTGCTGGGTGCCAATATCCCTCTGGCGTGCCTCCGCGGCCTTCCCCAGTCCTCCCCACGGAGGCTGGGCACCCATATCCACTTTGCGTGCCTCCACGGCCTTTGCTAGTCCACATGGAGGCTGGGTGCCTAAATCCTACTCGGTTACCCTATGCTGTACAACAAACCAAGGGGGAAAACACCGAAGTTCCAATAACAGCCCCTTCACGACTTCACAGAAGTCCCAAAGGGGCTCAGGGGCTCCTGTCGGGTTCATAAACCCGGGGTCCCCAATGGACCCGCTTCCCTACAAAACTTGGCCCAGCAGGCGGCACAATGATAGCACACGCCTGGGCCCAGATACACAATGACAAGCCAAGACTACGATCCGGTCCTCGACCGACACCTTTGGCCAGGAGATTTGGTCGAAGCCCCGACCTCTGGGTCGTGGGCTCTGCCTCGCCCGACCTCTAGGTCATGGGCTCCGCCTCGCCCGACCCCTTTCTCTAACCAAGGATACGCCAGACCTCTGCTCGATGCTCTTTCCCGACCAACAAGGTCGGGGATGACTGGGAACGACCGACCGGGACGCCTGCTCGGTGTGGATCTAGGGAGCAGGCAGAGCAGATAAGGTAAGGCGCTCAAGTCAACCGCAATACCGAGGGCCGTACCCTGCCATACCCTACGCACCTGCAAGACGGTGCCTCTAGGTCATGATAGATGGACACTATACAACCTTCTAGACGTGTCAGACCACAAACAGTATTGTGGGCACTGACATTTGTCGTACTAGGCGAACACGGTAGAGCCTGCTAGACGTGTTTGGGCATAAACAATATTGTGGGCGCCGATGTTTGTCGTACCAGGCGAACACGATAGAGCCTGCCAGACACGTCTGGGTATAAACAGTATTATGGGCGCTGGTAGCTATCCCGTACCTGATGGCGTGAGCAACAAGACTAGGCAGCACACGTATGCACTTTCTCTCTTTCTCTCTGACTTGTAAGGCCATCCCTTTCAACTATAAAAGGGGATGCGTTCTCTCATGAAAAAGGACGCTGTCTCTCTCTCTCGAAGACTCTCTTGATGACTCGAGAACACAACAGCTCAACAAGCTTTAGAGACACATAGAGCATACGCTCCAATACTTGCATACGTTAGAGCCTCCGTCACTCTTGGCCACTCGGTTCAGAGTTCGTCCGGGCCTCTAACACCCCCTTCTCATTCCTATTTGTTTGTAACCCCACAGCAAACTTCGAGCACCTGGGCTCTGGAATAAAGTCATCGGCCGACTAAAACTGGACGTAGGGCATGTTGCCTGAACCAGTATAAATCTTGTGTCATTGAGTGCTAGGCCACATCTGATCACAACGCACGGCAAACTTATAAATATTTACTTGTTGGTCACTTTTCGCACCGACAGGGCGAAATGAGCTAAGTGATAGGTCTTAATTTCGCGAGAATTTTGGTTTAGCCCAATTCAACCCCCTTTTGCGTATCTTGATTTTTTTGGCCAAAAGCTAAAGTTCAGATTATGATGTCAAAAAAGGATGCAACATGAACTTATATATCTTAAACCTAGGTTTCAACTAAATACAATTGTGCTAAAAATCCTCTAAATTCCAACAAGAGGTCTCCAAGAGAGCTCCATGTCAATTATCAACTTTAACATCTAAGGTCTTGTTTGGCTGAAATGTCTTTTCAGAGTATTGGAAAAATACTATGATTTTGCAAAATACTTCGCTTTCAAAAGCTCTCGGGTGTTTGGATACAACAAACCTTTTAGTTTTAAAACCACATTTTTATCAAATATGTAGTCATTTTAGAGTTTTAGAAACTCGATCTACCCATGACCTCCTTTTTCTAAATTGTAATTTTGTATCTATATTTGGCTTATAAAACCACAATATCTGATACCAAAGTTTTCAGAAATTACATCATCTAAATAAACCCTAATTCTTAAGCCTTCTAAGATTCAAGCTCATGTGAGAGCACTGGTTCATGGACTAGTAATACTAGTAAGCAGCTGTGTCAACAAAAAACAATTTATTCTAGCATATCTAAGCAAAAGATGACATATAATGGCAGTTCCAACCTAAAACAACCGTCTAGAAATCACCCTAAACAATGTAAGATGTCTAAGGCCCTATTTGGATCTATTCTCATAATGATTATGTATATGATTTAAATTTGGATTGTTGAAAAAAATGAGAGATGCTTGGATCTTATTCTCACTGTGATTATGATTTACATAGTGAGAATCTCTAAATTGTACTAGGTTCTAGGTAGATAGCAAATGTTTCCTTGATGACTCGTACCAATGACACTAACAAATAATTAAAATCATATTCATTTGCTACTTTAGATATATGTATATATTTTAACTAAACATTATGACATGTATATATTAATAGTATTAATTGTAAGCACTCTTTTTTTATAAAAAATATATTGCTAGTTTTTAATAGGAAAAATTAATATCTTTAATAGTGGATAGATTAGTGCATTATCTAAGATAGCTATGGCCTTTCTGATCTTTGAGATATTTTTGGAGTAAATTGGTATTGTTAATCTTAAGGGATTCTTTGACAGGAGGAGCCAAAACGCGTCTTCAATGCACAAGCTCACAAAAGCTACTGAAGCTAGAGAATCCACACTCCAGTGGCTTCACCTGCACAAGTCAAAAATAGCTTCAGCTCTCTGGTGCTTCATTGCAGAAGCTGTTTCTCAGAGAGGTGTTTGACAAGGCTTTACCTGAATATATAGAGAAGCTGAAGATAAAGCTATTGAGAAGCCCTGCCAAAGATGGCATATATGTATTACCCTCTTGGGGTTAGCAATGTTGCCTCCTTCATCTCACCTCAAACTCAAACACTCTACCCCTGATCTTCAACGATGTGGTGGAGGCTTAAGCGATCGTTTACGAGTGAGTCGCTTGTTTGGTCAGCATCGCGAGCCGCGAGCTTGGCCACCCGGGTTCAAACCCGGTGCCCAGCGTATTTCCACTCAAAATGAGTGGGAATGGGGAAGCTCCCCGGTTCAAAAAAAAGAGTGCAACATGTGACTAAAATCCTTATTTTTAATACTATAAAAATCAGAGTTTTTGAATCTATCTTCTATCTACACCTAAAAAGACTCTAAAGTAATCATCTACCCGGTGGTACCAAATCTCACTCCTGCTCATGTATCCACGTCCGATACGAATCATCCTTCGCTCGGAGCTCACGCGTCCGCATCCTACCCGGTTCCAATACGAAGGTCGGAGTCCGCATTGGGTACGAAATCCTCGGAGCTCACGCGTCTACGTCTGAGTAAGGTTCAGTAAAAAAAAATGGTCCCAATACAACGCAAGGGCATATATCTAGTAAAGGTACGATAAGTATAACCGCCACCATAAGTCTCTTGGTTAAAATCATGTTCAAGTCCTCCTGAGCTTGTCGCGATGCTCTTGGTCTCACATCTTTATTAGAGGTGTCTCCTTTAGATATCCTGTTTTTGACTCACTCTCTCCATCTTTTCGATGGCTTCGACAATGGCGATGCTCTTGACGTCAATATAATCCTTACTTCCCTCCCTCTATCCATCTGACACCTGGGAGTCCCCATGGTAGTTAATGTGGTGCTTATAGTGATGATAGTGATAGGCATTGTGTTTAGAGCTTGATTATTAGCATGGTGGTCTTCGGTCACGCATATTGGCAGTCGCTTCGGTGCTAGGCTCCCTCCTTGGCGTGTGATGACGCATTCACGCTTGACATGAGCTTGTTTAGTCAGTCTGCTATGGTTGATTTTTTTAGTTTTTTTTCTCTTTTTCCTTATTATGTAAACCATAGGATTGTATTTATAGAAACCCGCATTGTCTGGTGTGGTTCATAAAACAAAAAAAAACACAACACAACCATTAAAACATAGAATTAGAATGCGCTAGCATCGTGTAATCTTATGTATTGAAAAACATAGGAAACCAGAAGAACGTCCCGTGCGTTGCTGCGGGAATTGCTGGCGAAATTATACTACTTGTATTTACTAATATGATTGAATAAATATCATAATACATGTCAGTAGATGATTTTTAGCATTCTATTGTGGCCAACTAAATATATGTTAGTAAATGTTGTGGTTTGCTAATGTGAATAGCTTAAATGAAGACATAATGACATGTGTTAGTAGATGCTGATGTTGACACTTTGTATGGCGAGATAGTTGAATATGCTAGTGGGATATTCTAGTGAATGCTGATGTGGATACTATACATGGTAAGATAAATTGCTAGTGAGGTTTATCTTTATAAGAGATATATAGATTGAAAGAATAAACGATCTAGGAATTCAGTAAGAGACTGTGTCAGAAGAAAGAAAATATATTCTCCATGAGGTTTAGTTTCTTGGCGGTATTCCATCAAATGTTTTATTATGAAAGAAGCCATTCCATGAGTTCGGAGTTTTATATGACCTGTAGGAATTCAATTATTTGCTCCAAAGGGTTTTACCGAAAATTTTCCACTGGATTTGAACGCTCTATATTTATCCAGCTTTGGCATGCCAAAGCGAACAGAATTGGAGTCACCCGCAATTTGCGTGGCAGCAGCATGTGCATCTTGAATTCTAGGAACCATCCGCAGCGGGAGCACGGAGCGTTGCGTATGGGCAACGAACGGAGAAGGCTGTTCTGATCTGCTGTCAGAATTTGGTGTCCGCGGAGTAACGAGGGAGTGAGACGCGGAGGTGGGTTTGGGCGGGAACAAGCGGATCACGCGAACCGCCGTCGCCGTCGTGGGCGGGCCACCGCTCCCCGGCCGGCCAGCCGGAGATCATGAGATGTGATGGCATGATGCGGCAGGCGGACGCGGAAGCGGTTCACTGCACAGTGCACACCAGTTCATCGTCACGTGACTCGCTGGCCCTACCATCGCCGGCGCGTTGGGCCTTGCGGATTAAATTATTGTACGCCCGGGTTTGTTAGTCGTTACTAATTGCTGAGCACGGATAGATACTAGATAGATCCTGCATTCCTGCTAGCATTCCTAGTACAAGGCTACTGCTTAATTACTGTATAATTAATTATGTAGATATGTACTATCCTTGTGGCATCCGATGTCAGATTATCTACCAACCAAATGGCATGAAGCCATCGCCCTCAGCCCCTCACAGCAGTATGCTAGGAGTAGGAATGATGATGGATACCGTGACTTGAAACTCGATGTCTATTTAATCATTAAGGTTGATGCAACTGTATTCATCTTAATTCACATATGTTGGAGTGGAATAGAACATAAAATTAGTTTAATTTCACTCCAATCCACTTCAGGTCTTGTTTGGATGCGTATGTATTCATCTCAATCCACATGTATTGAAGTGGATTGGAGTGAAATTAAATTAAATTTCATTTCATTTCACTCTAACACATGTGAATTGAAATAGATACACATGCATCTAAACAAGGTCTCAACACATATGGATTGAGATGAATACATGCGCATCCAAACAAGCGCCAAGAGCAAGTACAGTAATGGGCTTATAGCCAAGTTAGGGGGTGTTCAAATCCAGGGACTAAAGTTTAGAGGTGTCATATGAAAGTGTTTGTATAGTAATAATAAAATAAATTACACAAGTCCTCAGTAATTCACGAGATAAATTTATTAAGCCTAATTAATCCATCATTAGCATATGTTACTGTAGCACCATATTGTCAAATTATGGACTAATTATGCTTAAAAATTTTATCTCGCAAATTGGTCATAATCTGTGCAATTAGTTTTTTAGTGTATATTTAATACTCCATGCATATGTCCTAACATCCGATATGATAGGGCCTAAAGGTTAGGAGGGGGAAACAAACAAGGCCTTAGTTAGCATTTTTGCTGATGTGGAGCGGAGAAGAGAGCTTGCCTCTTATTCTAGCACTAAGCTGGCCACGGAAGCATAGGTATCTGTGGGCCCAAACAATAGTGTATTTGAGGAGAAGTAGGAAAGAGAAAGTAAGACATGGTAATAAAAACATTTTTTATAGATAAATAGGAGACAACTACTGTATGATTTGGTTCGTATAACTTAACTTACAGTCAAATACTTGGCTCTATTATTGACCTTGCTCTAAGGCATGAATGTGGGATAATTTACTTATCCATAGGTTTGTTAATGTACAAAAGTTCTTGCCCATTGGAGTGGGTGTGTGTATAGTGTTGTACTACATGAACCCATAAATCCATTGATACGTGATCGATATGCAATTGTAATTCAAAACCATCTTCCAACCTAATGTTCTCTAAAACACGGTCAAACTAGCACACTTAGTGCCTATAAGAAGGAGCGACATCCATATCGTTTTCCTATTACATTTGTTATATATTTGTTGTTCTATTATTTGCTCATATAGTCATAGTTTAATGTATGTATTATTTGGATAACCTATGGATACCCGTACCCATATAGGTATGGACATGGGTACAAAATCACACCAATACATGAGTTCGGGTTTTCTCATATGGGTATAAAAAAAAATCTGTTGATGAGTGATGCCTATCGGCTACAAGGACATGTCTTGGTTCGCGCCTGCCAGGAGCCGTCTGGCCCAGGCATCGTCTCCGGGAGTTGGATTTAGATCGTCTAGGGCTGGGATCACTGCCTGACCGGTGAGTTGCCTGCCAGGTCGCTATCAAACAGGCCCCAAATGCATTGTCATCCCTATGAGGCCCGGTGCTGCTGCTTATACCGTGGCTTTTCTGCATTTGGAGTCTGTTTCTCTTCTTTTTTATTTTTGACTTTTGCTTTAATCCTCCTTTCTGAAAGTTTCTTGCACAATATATAATAACCAAAATGAGTTCTTATAATGGTATAATCGTATCGGCAAAGCCTTTCAATTTGTATATCAGCAGGTTGCAGGCACCTTTGGCTGATGACTGATGCTCATGAACATCAGGAACCAGGTGGCCTACTAATCCTTCATCAACTTGTTCTAATGGCACCCGCTTCTGGGAGACAGCACATGTCTAGTTTAGCTATGATTTGAAAACTGAAGCTGTCCGATTGATAATGGACAACTTTTGACCGTGACGGCGCCCTAGCTAGAAGCGTACTCTAAGGAGAGGAGAATTACAACAACTGCTCCCCCGTCCGAAAAAGAATAAGAATCGTGATGGCCAAACTAATTCAACTCTGATTAAGTTTGTAGTAAATAATATTAACATTTATGTCTTTAAATAAATTTATTATAAAAATATATTTTATAACTAATCTAATGATGTTTATTTTGTATCATGAATGTTAGTATATTTTAATTTAAATTCAGTCAAAGTTTAAATTACTTGACTTGTCGAAAAACCAGAATTATATTCATTTGTCGACGGAGGGAGGAGTACTATGCAGTTTCCACACGTACCATCGGGATTAGATAGGGAGCTGTCCCCGTCCCTCTCGAAATTATGGGTCATGAGATGAGACCGATCTATCGGGCCACCGCGCCGTTGCTCGTTTGCTAGCGTGAAAGCTACTACTACTAGTTTGAGCAGAGCTGGAATCAGAGTCTGTGGACTCTGGACAGCGAGGTGTGGTGCTGACTGCTGACTGCTGAGGAGCCTGAGGTCCCTTTCGCGCGCGCGCGCTCTCTCTCTCTCTCTCATAACGGTCTAACGGAGGTTCCCTATGTTCTCTTTTTTTAAAATTTTATTACGCAGGCCCGTTCTTGATAGCGCCAGTGGTCCGAGACTAGCATGTTATTTGGTCAAACATGAATTTTTTTAGTCAACTTTGTAAAAACTTCAGGTTTGTTTAACATGGCATATATAGCATCACAAAACTAGGTTTCAAAAAAACGTTCATTCTTTTCTTTGTAGTCAGCTCTTCCGAGAAAGCCTAGTAAATATGTACTCCCTCCATTCCAAATGATGAGGATGTTTGGCTCACAGCTACCCCCAGCCACGTCCAACTATGGCGGCGCCTAAGATGTGGCGTCAAAATAATTCTACGTGCGTAACTGTGGTAGGAATTTGCACCGTGAAAGCATGTGGCTGCCGCAGGTTACAAACGAACCAAACAGCTAATATGCGTCGTGTGGCGTGCCACAGGTTAAGGGTCCGTTTGCTTGTCTAAGAATGGTGCCCAGGATTAATTCCAGCTGAAATGCAAGGCTAATTTTATATAGTCTTTGATCATCTGAATTGATTCCTAAGTAGAATCTGGCATAACCGAACGAGGCCTAAGTGTGGCCTTGTGGAGTGAGAATCAAACACCCCGCTTGGTGTCCTCGTGTCATCACGAACATTAATTGCAGGTCCTCTACGAATGAATTGCACGTGCTGATTAAAGATTTTGCATATCAGCTAAGTTTTCTTAGAGTCAAGACTTGGTAACACACGGATAGGCCCTTGTCAAGCCGTTTCAGAAAATAGTCATTTTTAGAAGCACCTCTTGGAGAGCATCTCTTGAAATAGGAGATGCATAAATAAATTTATAACTTTTTTCAATAAAAGCAGATGAATACAAAATTTATATAAAAATTATAGATATGTGTGATCTAAAACTTTATAGTTGACAACGTTAAGAGGTCCAAATATGTGTTTTCAGTTCTTAGACTTCTAAATATGTATTTTAAATAATCTCAAATGGAGACACGCTCAATACTAAAGTTACAGTGATCAACAAGATCTAAAATATTATAATTGATTCTCTTTTTTTTTCTTGAACACGCACGAGAGCTGTGTATCATATATTAATAAAAGAAGAGAAAGTCATACGTAGACCCAAACCCACACACACCCACTACTACTACTACTACTACTTCATGAGAATTGAATCACCGGTTTAAAGCAAATTATAATTGATTCTCATTTGTAATTGCTTACATCTCCAAATAAGATTCATGTACAAAAAACATATCATCCTATAATTCGTTACAAATGACTAGTGAGTGTGTCGTTTGATGGTAGCGAAAGGTCACAGAAGGCTTGATTTTTCTTTTCTTTTCGCGAGCGGGTTCTCACCCCTTTTTCATTAAGAGGTTATGAGTTTTAAACGTTACACCGACAGCGTTGTTGGCGAGGAGTCTCTAACACCGCCCAGAGGGAACCTAGCTACTGGATGCCAATGTTGATGTTACATTACAAACAAGTTTTGCGACCAAAGGGTTTGAATCATTGAAAATGCACGCGGACAAAGTTGCATGACTTTGTGATTAATGCGGAAAACGATTTCTAGGAAATCATGTTTAATTTATCATGACCATTTTAAAATTTTTAGAAAACACTCCATCTATGTCAGAATAATAATTATATTTTGTACAAGAAAAAGTCTAGTTTTTTTTACTCTGACTAACATTAATCAAATTATGTATAGGTTTAGAGCATAAAGTCGCAACAATAGATGATAATGATTATGTAGCAAATGATAACGTATTGTAAAAAAAAGGGTTAATTTTTTTGTATGACTTTCTCCTTATCAAAATATGCTTATCATCCTGGAATGGAGAAAGTGTTTTCTAGAGACAGGCCACGTTTTGAATTATTTATCAAAACTGATTTTTAAAAATGGCTGTACAGATGCTCTGAAAATTTCTCATTTGTAGAGACGCTTGGGTAAAGAAAGTTGCAAATCCGCCTGTACAAACCGAGTATTTTCTAGAAAGAAATTTTTTCAGTAGCAGTGTCTCACAGTTTAAGCCGTAGTGACACCGAGCTAGTAAGCTTTCAGACGATTTTAGATATCTAGAGCAGCCGTACGTGGCGTCCAGACGATTTTAGAATATATCTAGAGCAGCCATACGTGGCGCCCTTTGAATCAGCAGGGTTTAAAGGATGGGCCTGTATTGTTCCGACTAAATTATTATGAGAGAAAAATATTGTTCTAGTTAAAAAAAAAGTCGAACAAGTTGAATATGAGGTAAGTCGAACAGGGCCTAAAGTGAAGATTTTTTTTAATTTCAGAAAAAAAGAAGTGGAGATTTTGAAAAGGTTTGTGGCTCTAGTCCATTCCCTGTGTGACTGTGACTCGGTTAAGCCACACGCTGTGAATCAATTCGACTGCACTGGGCCCGCACAGCGAGCTTCGGCCGTCCAATCAATTTGGCCCATGTATTTCTGCAAATATCTTATTTGTGCCTGATCACATGAGCCGTCTCGTTCTTGAACGCCAAATGCAAGGTGTACTTGTGTCGATGACTTTTTTTTATTGCCTGGATTAACTCACGCACTCACTGACACCGTACGATTACACCAAACACACTCACACACACCCTACCTATGTCTAAGACTAAGAAAACATGATTGAAAGATATGATAGCGGTGGCACGTCTGTGCGAGGCAAGGAAACAATGTTCCAGTAAGACACCTCGTGCCAATGTTAGGCATCGAACCTGTGCAGGTGGCCTGCACACCCGCAGCGCACTTATGTCGATGACTTGAAAGTAGACGAGTATCATATAACATGCATGCTCACCAATCTGTTGATCAACCATTTCTGCAAGCCCAATAGCGAAGTAGACTTTGTTCGGCTTATCCTATATTCGGTTTGTTCAGCTTTTTTTAGTCAGAACAATATTTTTTTCTCACAACAATTCAGCCGGAACCGTGTTTTCAACCAATTTCAGTCAAATTTCAGACCAGCGAATGAAACCTTTTAACAGAGAACACTAATTACCGGCCTGCAAGGTTGACGATGGACATTGGAGAGATTAGCTAGTGGCACGCACGACAACTTCATAGGTTCAGGTAATGGGCCCCTTTTTCTTTATCATGGAAGCTTTCGTTTTAGTTTAGAAACTCAGGCCTCGTTTAGTTTCTCTCCTAAAATTTATTCTCTATCACATCAGATGTTTGACACATGCATTGAGTATTAAATATAGAAAAAAAATAACTAATTGCACAGATTACGACTAATTTGTGAGACGAATTTTTTAAGCCTAATTAGTCCATGATTTGACAATGTAGTACTACGGTAAACATGTGCTAATGATGGATTAATTAGGCTTAATAAATTCGTCTCGTGGATTATTGAGAACTTCTGTAATTTGTTTTATTATTACTATCCGAACACTCCCATGTGACATCCCGATATGATACCCGATGTGACATCCTAAAACTTTACTCCCTGGATCTAAACACCACCTTAGTCAAAGTCGCAAGTGGTTGCACCCACGCCACGGCTAGCCGAACCGAAGCACATCTCAGTCATCACTCATCGGTGGTTGGCTGCTAGACGCCGACGTTGACGGTGTTAGGTTGATCTCCTCCGACTCGGTCGCTTCTCCGACTCGGTCCAACGACCTAGTCGGGCCTTGATCCCACGCCTTGATCGAGAGCCCACAACCAATTCATGATTGGTGGCCCCCCGTCGTGCAGCGCTATATAAAAGGGGTGGGGTGTCGGGGCTTGATGTACGAGGTTCACCGCGGCTACAAACCCCACCTGCAAACCATAATCGATCTAGAGAGAGGCGCTGGAAGCGACGGGAAGCTTTACTGCCGCCTCTGTGCCACGCCCGATGTTCACACCGCCGCCGGACGCCACTACCACCCCTTCACCAACACCTCGCACCACCGACACCGCCCATGGTGAGCTCCTCATTCTCTAAGACCGATGGTCAGACATTCCTATTCCCCCCTCTCTCTCGCTCCAATTCATGTTCTAGGTCATTTTATCCCTAATGGAAGTGAATTCACCCGCTCGATCAACTCTTAGAGGGTCCTAGAGTTCTAACAATGGTATCAGTTAGCCTACCTAGCGTGTAGATCTAGTTTGGGAAAGAATGATTCAAATTTTGATTTTGGATTAAACATAAACCCTAACCCTAGATTAGAGACGGCGGGATCTTATCTTGCCATCACCGTCGACCGTCGTCGACGGCGCGTGGGAAGAAAGACCGAGCCACCAATTTGCCGGTGAGTGGGAAGACCGGCCAAGCCGTGGGCTCGCCGCGCTCTGACGCTCGACGTACGGGTGCCTAGGGCACCGTCGCTAGACTGCTCGACGGTGGTGCGCTCTACTTAGAGCGAGCGCGCGCGTGCCATCGAGGGGACCGACGGCGGTGCCACCATTTTCCTCCAGCAGTCATAGGCAGCCGCCGCTGCTCCTCCGTCGCTCGTTGCGGCAATGAGAGAGAAGGGGAGGGAGAGAATGAGACCTAGGGTTTCAGGGGAGCGGCCGTTTCCTAGTTTTGTCTCGCGCGGAATCGATAAACAGCCATCGGATGCAGATGAACGGCCATGGATGACCGGGCCACCTTTTGGCCTAGGTGGGAAGGAAGTTTCCTAGCCCAGGCCCAGGTTGCGGCCTAGGCGCATGTGAGCGCTGCGCGCGGGGCTAGGCCGCGGGCTGTTTAAGGCCTCGGGCCGAAGAACAGTAGGCTTTATGATTTAGTTTTATTATTTTTAGAAGCATTTCTTTCATGAATTTTGTCTAGTTTTTAATCTCTACTCAAATTTAATTGGATAATTTGTTTAGATAGTAGATAAGTACATAATGATACTTCTGAATAAGTATTATTTTTCAAGAATTTTTCATGTTTCCACTGCTATGAATAGGTTTATCCTCTAATTAAATTAGAACTAATGGGAAAATTTAATTAGAGGAGTAGTCATATTTGTTTAAGTTAAAATTATGGTATCGTTATTTTATGACCAATGCTAATGATAACAATATTATAAGTTTATTAATGAGTTGGTTTCCATGCATTAATTCTATTTCTGCCTAACAGTGATATAGAATTAATGTGGAAGAATGTTGTATTTATGATATTTCTATTTTCTCACCAAAGTTGATGATAGCAATATTATAAATTAATGAGTTTTATGCATTATTTCTATTTGTGCCCAACAGTGATGTAGAGTTAATGTTGTATGTTTTAATTTTGACCAACGTTAAATTACGGCATGCAATTATTATGTAAAATGTTTCTCACTTTCTCTGATGTTGTTTTCAGGATACAACCCAATGATGTTTATCTCGTCCATTCCGCCTCTAAATGGAAACAACTATAACACATGGTGAGAGAAGCTTGATATAGCACTTGCGCTATCTGACAATGATCTACCACTTATCTCTCCATGTCCCACTAAGCCTGAGGACCCGATGAGGGCAGAAAATAAGACTGATGCAGCTTTTGCTGCTCGGCAGCGTGACCATGCATCAGTGAGAATGCGGTATGACCTTGATCATGCGAAGTGGAATAGTTCAAACCGCAAGTGTTTGATGGTGATTAAGGGCTCCATTGAGGATCCAATAAGGGGATCAATCCCAGAATGTACCACCACCACTGATTATCTAAAGGTGGAGAATCAGTTTACTGGCTCTTCAAAGGCTTATGCAACCACTCTTATTAAAGAAGCTAGTCAGTGAGAAATGCACTAGTGGAGGGATTAGAGAGCACGTACTGAAAATGAGCAACACGGCATCCAAGCTCAAGCCAACGGACAAGGGGCTCAAGGATGACTTCCTAATTCATTTGATTTTTGCTTATTTTCCCAAAGAGTATGAGACCTTTGTTGTTAATTACAACTTACAGCCAGATAAGTGGGACATTGAGAAGCTCATTGCCATGTGTGTGCAAGAAGAGGAGAGACTTAAGAGCTCACATGGTGACTCCGTCAACCATGTGAAGAAAATAAAAGGAAGAACTTTAACAACAAGAATGCTAAACCACAAGGAAAACCTCAGTAGGACAATAGCTTCTCTTTTAAGTCACAAGGACAAGCCCCACAGACTGATCACCATCAGAAATTCAACCATGTTCAAGTAGACAAGGATACCTGCAAATGATGCAAGAAGACTAGACACTACTAGAAGGATTGTCCAGAGTTCCTGAAGCACGTGATGAGAAAAGGTGATGACATTATTACATTTGTAGATGAGTCCTTCTATTTAAGTTATGCAAAATCTATTTGGTGGAATGATTCATGTGCAACTATTCATGTTACCAATTCATTATAGGGATTCCATACGAGGAGGACCCTTCAAAGAAGAGAAAGAAAAATTAGAGTAGCAAATGGAGTTGAAGCTGAAGTTGAAGCCGTTGGAGAACTCCCATTAGAATTAAATGATGGCTTTGTACTTAAGCTTACAGATGTCCTTTATGTACCCTCTTTGCGTAGAAACTTAATAAGTGTTTCATGTTTAGACGATGATGGATTTGATTGCCATTTTAGTGATGGCCAATGTAAGATTATGTTTAATCATAAGTGTATTGGTCTTGCCTTCCGATAAGATGAGCTTTATTTGTTATCACCTTGTGAGAATGTGAATGTTGTAAGCACTAAGAATGAGAATGCCTCCTCGTCTATGAATGCAAGAAATAAGCGGAAGAGAATTCATGATGTATCATCGAAATTATGGCACTGTCGTTTGTCACACCCTCGGTGTTACCGCTTAAACAACTTGCTAAACTATGTCATGAGCATCATGTTTATGTGTCAATGCATGTGATAAAGTGTGTAGATCAATTTCCGTAACTCAAAATGATCAACAAAAGTGCTAAATGAAAGTTGATTCAATAGTCATGTTATATCACTTAGGGTTTAAAACCAATTTTTATTAAGCAAAAATACTATAGAACATGTGCGTGACACTTAAATAAAGTTGGAAGTAAAACTTGGTAGATGACAATGCAACTTTTGTTTCGGTAAATAAATGTTGTTCAATAGTATTTTTGATAGCTTAAGGATTGAAGTTGGAATTTAATTCTAGCCTCTAGAACTAAAATGATCAAGTCTGAAAACCTAATAACGATGCCGTTTTGGCATTTAAATTTTGATTAAATTTCTTAAACACTAGATTCGTGTTTTTGCACTGTTGGTTGTACCAAAGTGAGTACATGAGCATGGTGTAGGTCGAAGTCATGTTGGAGAACACGTTGCTCTCGTAAAAATTGCCCAAACTTCGTTAGAACGCGTTGCGGTCAGGTTTTGGCGCTCCGTTCGTGAATCAGCGCCTGGCCTGATGAACCTATTTTGGCGTGTCTCTATCTCTCTCGGTAGTTCATCCAAGTTTGCGTTTGGGATAGCTAAATGAGCCCTAGTCCGATCTCGGAGATTGCCTATCGCGTGCTGGGCTAGGCTAGCCTCGGTCACGTTTTGCGAGGCTAGGCTAGCCATAGGGCTGCTATCGTGTGGCCATCGTGGGTGCGCTGCAAGCCACGACATGGGCAGGCCAGGGCAATGTCGCGGTGACTGCCGTGTGGTTGACATGGTGCCCGTCTCGCTGCTCGACCCAACTACCACGTTGCAATCCCGCATGGCCCCTCTGTTCATCGCATCTTAGTCGATGACCCCAGTCGTTGTGGCGAGGGTGATGCCCCTCTACCTCGCCTATCCCCAGTAGCCGATACCGACGAGACCGCTCGACCTTGGCTGCTCCAACTCAAGTGCGTCACACCAAGCCCTCCCACTGCTTCATCACTCATGTGCACATGCTTGCACTACCATCGCTAACCAAACCCACTCGTCTTAATTCGATCGTATTCGCTCGCCTGCTCGTTCATCCGCCGCGCCATGAGCAGAGCCATCGCTTTTCTTCCCCCTCTCTTTGACCGCTCAGCTTAGCAGCAATTCCTCACACTCACAAGTGGTTTAGGTAGTTAGCTAGACATCTGTCTCACATCAAGTCCAACCGTGGACTGCCGGCCGCCAATTTGGCGTTTTTCTTACCGCCGGCCAAATGCACCGCCGCACCGGTAAATCAAAGAGGTAAGACCGTAGAGTTGGTAGCAGTTCAATTCCTCATACCCTAAACTTGCTTTGACCCCCTTTGCTTGGTGCTCGTGTTGTTTTGTCCAGGGAGTCCGCCATCATAACGGTGGCGCACCAGTGGCACGCTCGGCACGCCGTCATGAGGTGCGGGCGAACATGGCCGAGTCGCCTCGTCGCTCCTCTACCTCAACCACCACCGTAGCGTGAACCTTGGTGAGCTGCTGGTGCACATCCATCACCGCCACCACCTCGATAGAGCCTTAGGTCATAGGAACGAGCACGTCGTGGCATGGCTCCGCCCATCACCGGGGCTAGCCCTCGGTAGTGTGCCGTTAAGCTCCCCACCGCTACCTAGGAGTGCGCGCTTAGTGATAGGCAAAGGTTGGCTCCTTACCCCCATGGTAGCGAGCTTGGGGTGCCCAGTGCAGCCGCCCATGCCGCTGGTCACCATGCCAACGAACGTAGGGTAGAGCAGGGACCTCCCCATTGTGAAGGCAGAAACATCCGGGGTCCTTAGTGCAAAGCTTGTCTTTGGTGTAATAGTGCTCAGTGACGCCGCGTGATAATCTGTTACGCTGTGGGTTTTTTTACAAAAGGTGCGGGGGTGCGTGTGGGCTCCCTGTCACTGGCCGTTTGTTGGGTCGGCCTGCTGTACGCGTGGGCTCACCGTCACGGGCCGTTTAGGTTGCTGGGCCAAAATCGTTGGCCACTGGCTTTTCCTTTTTCTAAAGCGTTTCCAAATTAGTTTCTAGGGTAAATTTATAAATTCAAGAAAAATTTGTGTAGCTGACCAAAAATTGTGAAACCAATTTTATTAGGTTCCTAAAATCATGACCTATCTGATAATGTATTTTGTTCACTTAGTTTCATAGAATTTTCTAGAGTAGACTAATTAATTTGAAGCACTTAAAATGGGTAAAACAAGAACTTGTAGGAATTATTGTGATGAATTGGTAGAAGTACCGGATATTAGGTGCTCACTGTAATTTTTGTAGCCCCATAGGAATTAGTTTATTAAGGTAACTAAATGAGCCCTAGTCCGAAAATATATTTTTAATCAATCAAATGTCAAAAATATTTGAGGGTTTCTAGAACGAAAACATTTTCCGGAACAAGCATTACTTGACGACGTGGATACATAGACTAGTACGTTAGTCTTTAAGCTAGCTCGTTAGCTCACGGAGCATAATCATATTATAGAGTTGCTATTACCATTGATTAATTGAGTCTCCGTGTTGCATCCACGTATATCATAATAGGAACAACGATGGATCATGGAGTTGACCGAGGTAGCAGAAAAGATGGTGCCTTGATGATCATATCACCATGATGGAATGCTAACTTTTGGTTATATCTTACCCAGGCAAGCCCCGGTGCATAACCCCTATTATTCTGCACTTTATTTTATGCTTGTGGATTAAGTTTAAGGAGTTGAATGAAATCCACTTGCATATATATATCCTTATCCTATGAGTTTTACTAGTATGATAGGATCGTGTATATTGTCATGCTACAGGACTCCGGTAGAAGTCGAGTGATTTCCTATCACTTGCGAGAGATAGGAAAGATATTATTGTTGTTATTATATTACTATCACATAGAAAATATATGAATGATAATTGGAGATCGAACGGAATGGTACTTGGATCTAGACTTGGTTTGGCATTCGAGTGAGGCTCGGATTGCGCTTGTCCCGCCTGTGTCGGTTAAGGACTGTCTGTTGCATTGGATTCTAGTCAGGTCACAGACTTATTATCCTAAACACATACTTGTTTATGGGAGCAGGGAAGGCTCGTTGCTCTCTTGTCGTGGGTTCTGGCTCTTTTCGGACCGACTAATTGGAGGCAGGGATGGTGGAGGTCTAAGCACCACACTGAGTCCGGGACTTAGGTGTGGGGGCTTGGAGTCCATGTTTGGACGGGGACATGGACCCCTTGATAGGAGAGTGGTGGGTTGGTCCTTCTTGTGCCTAGGGTATAAGCGGGGCATGTGTTTTGGTGTACCCAGCTGGGCACATTGATTCGCAAATCATCGGGTAATCCAGTATGACTTATCTATAGTCTAGCACCGTAGTAAGAACTGGAATATGAAAGATGGTAAAATGGTTCTCATTGCTTACCACCTACTTAAAAGTAGCACAGGTGCTTACATAGAATGGTTAGTTAATGAACTAATGATGACTGCTAATGAAATTGAATATAAGGACGCACGTTTAGTAATGCTTCCTACAGATGCAATAAACCACAAGCTAGATAGCCTTGCATATCCTTGAAGTCTTTTCTTTCCTCCTGGCGGGTAAGTCTTGCGGAGTATAATTGAGTACTCAGGGTTTGTTCTACCCTGTTGTAGGTGATAGGAACATGTGGAGCTGACACTTGTGTGTGGAAACCTCCTGGTGGGCTCAGCGTGGATTTCCTTAACATTGTGGACATAGAGTTTATTTAAAACTTCCACCCAAAATGTTTTACAAAGGAAAACTTATAACCTATTATGATGTATATAACGGATCATCATGTTAATGTTTAACTTATCGTTAAATGATTTTATTTCCGCTGAAACTCTGATAGCATGGTTAGATTCCACAGTTATAAACAATAAATATTATACTTTGATGTTGCATGGAAAGTGATGTAAGAAATGTCTTAAGAATGTTGTAAGTTTTATTCTCTCATTTGTGATCCTGATGGAAAAATGTAGATTTTTAGGTTCTCCCTTAGGGTGTGCTCGATGGAATTGCGTAATTTAGTGTCCTCCCTTGAGTACTTAGTGTCTAATGGAAGACAAGTACTCCTGGGAGGCATTAGATTAGATGGTTCTACCACAGGTGGTATCAGAGAATAAATGAGGAAATAAAGCTTCAAAATCATTTTCTAAACTAAAATTTGACAACCTATTTTTGCAAAAAGTTAGGGTGTTTAACCACGAAGTATGTAAGTAGCCCTATTGCTATAGTTTAGCATCCGGAATAGGTTTAACTAGGCTTTCTCCGGTGGACTGACTCTCATATAGTATACGATCTTTAAGTCAGTTGCGCTGGTACTGTTTTAAGTCATCATGATCGTATTGCTGGTAGATGCGCCCTTCGTAGATGTCATGCGAGTCGTATGGTGCACGACTGACTCGTCCCTATTCAAGAGTTA
This sequence comes from Miscanthus floridulus, assembly GCF_019320115.1. Taxonomy (NCBI): domain Eukaryota; kingdom Viridiplantae; phylum Streptophyta; class Magnoliopsida; order Poales; family Poaceae; genus Miscanthus; species Miscanthus floridulus. The sequence continues at coordinate 105,941,160 of NC_089586.1, read as the reverse complement.
CTGTGGCACTGTGGCTTCATGCTCCGCATTCGCCTGTGGTTCACACCTACTGTGGCCCATGTCTCTTCGTACTCTTTTCTACACTCTTGCCGGACCCTTGTCCTGCAGCCATATTAGTCATTAATGTCCTTGGACATCGCTCTCCTCGAACACACGAAAAATTTGGTCGATTCATTCGTAGTGATCCCACGCAGGAACCTTGGTGGACCGCGCTAGGACCACTGACCGCTCTGCCATTATAAGCAGAGCCTGGCCTAGCCAGTGGTACCACCACCCGGTGCACTCCAGCTCGTCTAGCTTTTCCTTTAGAGCAAGATTTTCGCTCAATCCTTCCTTGCAACCACCCACCAGAGATGGCAGGAGCCTAGGTTAGCAGTTACTGCCTAAACACTGAGGGTATTCCTATAATCCTATATGCCACCCTGCAAAAGCTCAGAGTCAAAGATTGTCCTGAGTATGAGCGCCGTGAGTATGAAAATCATGGCACTGAGCGGTGTGATGTTACCGTCTACATTGGGAAGAGTGAGGAGGTCACTAACATCACTGAAGCCTAGAATATGACTATAATCGGGTTTCACTTCGTCGACACCTACCAGGATGTGGCCCGCAAAGCCTTGCAATACCTTTGCCAGATCTATGAAGAGCCCATTGCTCATACCCCCATGAGGTTCTTTCCGCCTTTGGAAAAGAATCGACGGGCATGGAGGGCTCGAATGGAGGCTTTGCAAGGGCAGAATGGGCAAGAAGATAGCCCAACGGTGGTGCACTTGATCACGTACCTGCTTGCTCTGGATGAGCAGTATGACTGGCAAGCCTCGGAGCTAAGGAAGTGCCTCCAGCGAGCCGAGGAAGCCGAGATCTTCTCCAGGATGCTCTAGGTGCAGCTTACCGAAGCGCATGCCAGTATGGCAGCCGCAGAGAGTCAGGAGATTACCATGTTGGAAGCCCTAAAGGAGGCTAAAGATTGGCATGTCCATCAGTTGGTAGAGGCCTACCTTGTCACCAGGGCCAAGTGGAGGACACTGGCTGCTGAAAGACAGGATTCCTCGATCTTGGAGGGAATCCCTGTCCACCCGCCGAAAAGAAGGAGAACCAGTGTTGTAGTACTGCTAGCACCTCCACCCTCAGAAGTGTTAAAAGTAGAACCCTTGCTTCCCCTCACTCTACCACTACCAAGAGAGGAGGCAGATCCATAGCTAGGACAGTAGGAGAATCCACTGAGCCTAGGAATGATGATGTATGGTCCGACAAAGTAGATTAGTTGTCTTGGGATGATATACCCGTATTTAGTAGTGTCTTTCATCGCTGTCATCCAGTATTGTAATCTTTCTAGTGTATTTCATCCATAGTTGTTGAGGTCGTCCGATCATAGGGAAGGAGAACAATGTGTCGAGAATGGGAGAGTGAGTGCCTATATGTTGTACCAGCATAAGGATGTTTGGAATGTGCATTTTATTTATTTTTCTGTGTTTATTGCGTCCATCTACCCTTAAGTCTCGATTAGACATGCTTAGGGTTTTCAAGGGCGATGTTAAGTGGGTTACAAGAGAAGTTACCATTCGGATGCCAATAGACCAGCCGTGATTGGATAGCATAGGACACTGTATCGACTAATTATGGATGTCCTAGCAGAACACATGAATCTTTTTAAATCAAATCTGTTGTTGGATTTGAATTCCTTGTCCCTTGTTGTGAAAGGAACCCTTGTTGTCTGAATCTTCCCTTGCAATACTCCTTTATTTCTGTGGTCTATGACCCCACTATTTTTTTTCACTACGTGTAAGTTGGTAAAGGGGCCTGGTTAATAGCTTATGGTGCCGCGACGAAACCGAGGGCCCCTGTGGAACAGCTGCCATAGGGTGACGTTGCTTGGCACACGCTGGTATCGAGGTTGTTGACGAGTACCTTTGCTAGATTACACCACTGTACCACTCTTGCTATAAATTACTCTCCTTAGAAAATATTTGGGTGTTTGAATGGGAAATCCACAACGGGTTGATAAAATAGTGTCTCCTCAAAGAAAACAAGAGAATGTGGTTTTGGAGGAAGCATGTATGTTGCGATCTCAGTTCATACAAAAGGTTGGCGCATATGTTGACAAGGGAGGGAACAAAAAAGAAGAGCAGCACAAAAAGTTAGCCTCGGGTAGTAGAGAGTGCTTGGAAAATCCTGAGTGGATGTCAAGTCCCAAGCTCTGTGTCCAGATCAACCACGCTACGCACACCAGGTCACTGTCACCACATGCCCTGCGAACGCCGTCTGTGTCGGGCCCCTTTAGCACCCTATTCTCGCGTGGCCGCGACATCATGCCGCACTCGTCGCCCTCACGTACTATGCGTTTCCCCTCCTGTTGGCTCTCGAACCCATGCCCTCGTCCCTGTATTGGACCCCCTCTCCCTCCTTTTTCTTATTTTGGGGACATGGTCACCCACACGCCTTCCCTGCTAAGCGAATCCCCTCCCCTCTCCCTTATCCTCCCTCAGCTCACTCGCACAGGGAGTGCACCGTGGCCAACTTTATCCCCACAACGTGAACCGTCAGTGTTTCCCTTCCACGTCGCCTCCAATTCCAGTGCACTACGCCCCACCTCTGTTTGCCACTATAAGATTCCCTTGGCCTTTGCTCTCTTCTTCATCCCCATCCACTCGAATCCGAAGCAAAGCTATGAGATCCAATCGTCGTTCATGAAACTAGGGTCGTCAGTCAGAGGTGATGGCGTAATCTAGGAAGAAGAAGGGATCTAGATTTCTGATAAGGAAGTTCAGGTCCCTTTTAGTTAGTTGGTCTCAGGGTTCACGATGTTTGATTTCTCAGTCTCCTATTTCTGGATTTGTTGGACATACGCCATGTTTTGGATAATCATTTTCTTGTTGTTCCTCCATTGCCCTCGTCTATCTCGACTTCTAGATTAAGCCTTGGTGGTACTAGCTTGCTCTTAACCATGTAGCTCTAAATCCCTATGTGGTTTAGCGTTCGACGTCATGTAATCTTTCGTGTAATTTTAGATCTATGAAGTGCAATAGTATTTCTCCCTTTCTGATTCGTGTTTCAAATCTTGAGATGAGATTTTGTTTAAGGGGGGTAGAGCTGTAACACCCTCGGTGTTACCGCTTAAACAACTTGCTAAACTATATCATGAGCATCATGTTTATGTGTCAATGCGTGTGGTAAAGTGTGTAGATCAATTTTTGTAACTCAAAACGATCAACAAAAGTGCTAAATGAAAGTTGATTCAATAGTCATGTTATATCACTTAGGGTTTAAAACCAATTTTTATTAAGCAAAAATACTACAGAACATGTATGTGACACTTAAATAAAGTTGGAAGTACAAACTTGGTAGATGACAATGCAACTTTTGTTTTGGTAAATAAATGTTGTTCAATAGTATTTTTGATAGCTCAAGGATTGAAGTTGGAATTTAATTCCAGCCTCTAGAACTAAAATGATCAAGTCTAAAAACCTAATGACGATGCCGTTTTGGCATTTAAATATTGATTAAATTTCTTAAACACTAGATTCATGTTTTTGCACTGTTTGCTGTACCAAAGTGAGTACATGAGCATGGTGTAGGTCGAAGTCATGTTTGAGATCATGTTGCTCTCGTAAAAATTGCCCAAACTTCATTAGAACGCGTTGCGGTCAGGTTTTGGTGCTCCATTCGTGAATCAACGCCTGGCCTGACGAACCTATTTTAGCGTGTCTCTATCTCTCTTGGTGCATCTAAGTTTGTGTTTGATGCTCCTTAGGATAGCCTTTAGGACCCTCTTGAGCCTTGGCAAATTGGTTTGGTCTCAACCAAGCCGGGTTAGTTTTGGTTGGAGCTTTAAAATTCGTGCACGCCACTGATAGCAGCCGCTCGGTCTAGGCTCGCAGTCACCGTGCGCTGCCGTTGCCTAGCCATTCATGGCTTTGGTTGCACCGTGGGCTGGTCTCGGAGGCTGCACGCTAGGCTGGGCTGGCCTCGGTCACATTTCATGAGGCCGGGCTAGCCGTAGGGCTACTGTCACATGGCCATCGTGGGTGCGCTGCCAGCCACGATGTGGGCAGGCCAGGGTGATGTCGCGGCGACCACCGTGTGGTCGACGTGGTGCCCCTCTCACCGCTCGATCCAACTACCACGTCACAACACGGCATGGCCCCTCTGTTTGTTGTATCTGAGTCGATGACCCCAGTCGTTGTGGCGAGGGTGATGCCCCTCTGCCTTGCCTATCCCCAGTAGCCGATACCGACGAGACCGCTTGACCTTGGCTGCTCCAACTCAAGTGCGTCGCGCCAAGCCCTCCAACTGCTTCGTCACTCATGTGCACTTGCTTGCACTACCGTCGCCAACCGAATCCAGTCGTCTTAATCCGATCATATCCACTCGCCTGCTCATTCGTCGGCCGCGCCATGAGTAGAGCCATTGCTTTTCTTCTGCCTATCTTCGACCGCTCATCTTAGCAGCAATTCCTCGCACTCATGAGTGGTTTAGCTAGTTAGCTAGATGTCTCTCTCACATCGAGTCCAGCCGTGGACTGCCGGCCAAGTGCACCGCCACGTCGGTAAATCGGGGAGGTAAGGCCGTAGAGTTGGTAGCAGTTCAATTCCTCGTACCCCTGAACTCGCCTTGACCCCCTCCGCTTGGTGCTCATGTTGTTTTGTCCAAGGAGTCTACCATCGGACTGGTGGCGTACCGGTGTCACACTCGGCACGCCGTCGTGAGGTGCAAGCGCACGTGTCCGGGTCGCCTCGTCGCTCCTCTGCCTCAACCACCACCACAGCACGAACCCTGGTGAGCTGCTGGTGCTCATCCATGACCGCCACCTCCTCGGTAGAGCCTTAGGTCACCGAAATGAGCATGCCATGGCACGGCTCTACCCGTCACCGGGGCTAGCCCTAGGTAGTGCATCGGTAAGCTCCCCACCGCTACCTAGGAGTGTGCGCTTAGCGATTGGCAAAGGTCGGCTCCTTACCCCTGTGGTAGCGAGCTCGGGGGTGCCCAGTGTAGCCGCCCATGCCACTGGTCACCATGCCGACGAACACAGGGTAGAGCAGGGACCTCCCCATTGTGAAGGCGGAAACATCCAGGGTCCTTGGTGCAAAGCTTGTCTCTGGTGTAATAGTGCTTAGTGACGCCACGTGATAATCTGTTATGCTGAGGGTTTTTCTGCAAAAGGTGCGGGGGCGCGTGCGGGCTCCCTGTCACTGGCCACTTGTTGGGCCAACCTACTACATGCGCGGGCTCCCCGTCGTGGGCCATTTAGGTTGCTGGGCCAAAATCGTTGGCCACCGACTTTTCCTTTTTCTAAAGCGTTTCCAAATTAGTTTCTAGGGTAAATTTGTAAATTCAAGAAAAAATGTGTAGCTAATCAAAAAATGTGAAACCAATTTTGTTAGGTTCCTAAAATCATGACCTATCTGATGTTAAATGATTTTATTTCCACTGAAACTCTGTTAGCATGGTTATATTCCGTTGTTATAAACAATAAATATTATACTATGATGTTGTATGGAAAGTGATGTAAGAAATGTCTTAAGAATGTTTTAAGCTTTATTCTCTCATTTGTGATCCTGATGGAAAAATGTGGATTTTTTTGTTCTCCCTTGGGGTGTGCTCGACAGAATTGCATAATTTAGTGTCCTCCCTTGAGTACTTAGTGTCTAATAGAAGACAAGTACTCCTGGAAGGAATTAGATTAGGCGGTTCTGCCACTGGTCGTTTAGGCTATATTTTGAGGGGGAGAATAGAACGATTGATTAAGAAATCAAATCTTCCGCCATTAGAATTATCAGACTTAGAACGATATATTGACTGCATTAAAGGAAAGTATGTTAAGAAAATAAAAAAACACGTCAAACGAAGCGCATGAATTTTGGAAATAATTTACACAGATATCTATGGTCATTTTCCTATGAAAAGTGTGGATGGTTATGATTCATTTATAACATTAATAGATGATTATTCTTGTTATGACTATATTTATTCAATTAAGGAAAGATCAAAAGCATTAGATAAATTTAAGATATTCAAGGCTGAAGTAGAAAATCTACATAATTTAAATATTAAGATAGTAAGATCCGACCTTGGGGGGAGTACTACGATTGACATACCTCATATGGCCAAGTTTCTATACCTTTTGCAAAGTTCTTATAGGAAAATGGCATATGTAGGATCTCTGGTTGGCCTAGAGGGGATGAATAGGCCTATCAAAACAAACACTCAAACTTTTATCAAATTCACCCTACGGCACTGTCGAACTGCGGCACTGCCGGGCCAGAACAACAGCACTGCCGCACTTGCAGACAACTTCGAGTCACAATTCAAAATCCATAAACAAAAGCTTACATCGGAGAAATTTCCTAGCTTACTGCAGGTATGCCAATCACAAATCAAGAGCTAGAAGTAGTAGGAACACCATACACAAGTAGATCGACTAGAAACCCTAGAAATCACCTCAACCACATTATGTCATGCAAGTAATGTAAATCAGCACAAGTGACACAATGATTTATCCCATAGTTCGACTTGCCATCAAGGCTTGCCTACCTCCACATTTTGAGGTTAGCCACTAAGGCTTAGGGCTTTCCAACCATTCCTCGTTCTCAAGTCAAGAGACTTAACTCTTGAGATAAGGGGTGATTTTACTAGCTTCAAGAGATGGTTACAAACCTCTTAAGGCTGCCACACAAGTTGGCAAGCTCTTTGGGCGACGCTCTAGTCGGCTAAGAGCCAAGCTCTAAGAGTAACAAACACAACCGCTGGCCAAAACGTGAACCAAATGCTCTTTAGAGTTGGGGAATCAATGGAGCTGCTCTCTAATCGAGTTTTGGACCCTTTTCCCTCAAGGATTGATGGAGAAATAAATGGATTTGCTTGGGGGCTTGAGGGCAACAATGGAGGGAGAGAGAGAGAGAGAGAGCCCCTTTTCTGTTTTGGACGAACTGGAATGAGCAGGAGACAGAAGAGAGACGTTGGGGAGGAAGAGGATGGGTATAAATACCCCCTCAGCCCCAACGGTCACTTAAGTCACGGTAGTGCCACTCTTCAAGTGCGGCAGTGCCGCACCACGTAAGACAACAAGGATAAGACTGAAGTGTAGACTATTTTGGCTATGAATCTGAGGATGTATGTGTTTGTTTGAGCACCTGGTAGCACATATTAGCTTAAGCATTGTGTCTCCCTTTATAGCACGGCTTTTCCTATACTCAAATTCAAAATATAAAAGAATTTAAACCTCCTTTGAGTTTGAAGCCATCTACATTTGTGATTGGGGGATCCTCCATTTCGTGTAGCATCCTCGAACATGAATCCCTGCTTGTCATCTCGATAAATCTCATTAGTTCTCTAATTGCGTGGTCATTATCACCAAAACCTACAATTAGGGTTTGATTACACTTTCAGCATAGTTGTCCAGTACTCTACACCGGGCGAGTCTCAGCATAATAGAGTAGCTGAAAGACACAACCGTATCTTAATGGATATGGTGAGAAGTATGATAAGTTACTCCACTTTATCGACAAAGTTTGTGGATAGAGGCATTAAAAACCGTCATTCAAATTCTCAATCGAGTACCAAGCAAGTCAGTGCCCAAAACACCATATGAGTTGTGTACAGGAAGGGAACCCTCACTTAACCATTTACGTGTGTGGGGCTATCTAGTTGAGGCTAAAGTATTTAACCCAAACAATGGAAAGGTAGACTCCAAGATAGTCAGTTGCCATTTCATTAGCTATCTAGATAAGTCAAAAGGTTATCGTTTCTATTATCCTGATAGACATATGAAGTTTGTAGAAATAAGACACGCTGTGTTCTTGGAGGATGATATGGTCAAGGGAAGCATGGTAGCGTGAGAAATTAACTTTGAGGAGAAGCGGATATATGTGCCCACTCCGATGGTTTAGGAGCTATTTTTCTCGCTACTTGTTGCTGTTGCACCAACAGTACAAGACA